>NW_004567105.1:41802153-41843827 GCF_000260355.1 Condylura cristata
GCTTGGGGTTTTGGAAAGAGGCCACCCACACACTAGAAAGGACTCTGGCATTCGGGGTGCTTATGGGGAGGGGCCCACTTGCCACACCCAGACTCTCACTGGAGCTGGTGGACTAGTTCAGTTTGCCCTCAGGCTCGTGCCTACTTCTTGGGATGCCATCTGTTGGCTAGAAGTGGGTCTTGGGCAGCTCCATGCTAAAAATCAACCTCACAGAGGTTCAGGTGGTATAGAAAAAGGGGGAGTGCCCAAACTCCCCAGGGTACAGCTGGCCATCTCCCAAGCCCCAGAGACCTAATCAAGGTCACACCAGGTTGGCGTTGCACAGCCTCCACCACACTTATTCCTCAGCAGGGCTTGGTGCACCCCAAAACTCCTGCTGGATACTTAGCCACAGATGAGCCTGTTAAAAGGCTCAGGGAAGAGACAAATATGTCGCACTGGCATCAGACATTCCTGATGTGGACACCCATGCCCAAGGCCTCATCATACTGATCAGATCCTGTCCACAGGTCCATACACTCCTCAGTTCTAGGTCAGCAGGTTTGTGAGCAGGACCAGCACCCAGAGAACTTCATGGCCAGCACATGCACACTGTCTGTAGCCTGTCACATTATTCAAGCTCAACGGGACCCCACAAGGTGTGGCTAGAGGGGTGCAGGGGTGAGTCCAGCATTATCACTTTCCCAGGAGGATAGACACAGTAAGGAGATGGCTCAGCTCACGGCAGAGCCGGCCTGGCCTGGGTGAGGGGTGTACTGATGCACCCTAGATTGGGCCCTCCACATCTTGTGAAGAAGACCATGGGCCCAACTCAGAGGAATCCCTAGGGAGAGGCTCACAGCCCCTGTGAGTCCATGGGAGACACGAATGCAGAGAAAATGATGCTCCAGGGTCTCCTCCCTGACTAGAGGGCCAAGCCAGGTTAGAGGTGGGAACCCCTACACCCCACGGCAGCCCTGCATCCTCCATGGATTTTGGGGAGCACTGGTGTTGGTGTGTAGACAAGGCATGACATGGAGGGGAACAGGAAGTAGCCCAAGCAGCCATGGAGGGGTCTGATCTGCACAGGAAGTGAAGTCCTGAGGAGCCCAGGAAGTGACATCATCAGCATGACTGACACACAATGGGACTCGGAACTCGGTCACCCGGCTACGAGGGTCGGAACCCAAACTGACCAGCTCACTTTTCTAGACAGCCTGGGCAGACACCATGTTTTGTTGTCTCCCCAGGTCCCTAGGGAGGAGGCCCACAAATACTTGCAGGAAATTTTGCTACACGCTGCTCCAGCACATCGGGAGAGTGTGTAGGCGGTCTGCAACCAGTGTCACCCCTAAGGTAACTAGGGGGCCCTGGAGACATGGAGGGGCAGGGTCCCAGGTCTCCAGGCCCCCACCCTCTTCCCCTGCATTTGAGGTGTGCCTGTGTGTAGTTTGAGCGTGTGAGCCTGTAAGTTGAGAGTGTGAGAGTGTGTTCATTGGAGGACAGGCTTTCCCTCGCAGGAGGAGGGTCTTGGTCACACAGGACCAGCCTGGCTAGTGGGAACCTGGAAACAAGGCTGCCCTCTGACCTCAGGTGGAGCTCACCCTGCAGGTGTGTCTGTTTGCTTCCAGAGTTTGATGCGATCCGAGGCAGGTGAAGAGGACCACAGAGCATATTTGAGCCTCCCTCCTTCCTTCCCCCTGTGCGACACCCCTCCTGGCACCAGGTCCCTGTTCAAAAGCCCCCCAATATTTATCATTGAAGTGCAGCTCCAAAGGTCCGGGCTGGAGTATGAGAACCACCTGGAAGAAATGTCCAAGGGTGAGTGACCTGGGGTGAGCCCAGGCCCCCCTAGGTGGGTAGGTACCTATCCCCTGGGAGAAGACAACCTGGGCTGGGTGTGACCGCGAGCAGTCTGACCTAGCAACTCCTGAGTGACACTGCCTGGGGCGGGGGCGGGGTGTGTGGATCTGTTCTCAGGGCTTTGGTCTCTTTGCAAAGAAAGGTTGTAGCTGATGCTTTTCCTGTTGCATTTGCAGCTCAGGGAGTTCGGCGAGCCCCCACTGAGGCTGGCTGCACAGGCCAGGAGCCCAGCCAAGTAGCTGAATTAACATCAGAGCACACCGCGGGACCTGATGGGACTGGAGCTTGGGCTCCAGCATATGCAGTTCCGGGGACACAGGAGCACCCTGCAGCCATGCTGGGCCAAAAACAAAACACCCAGGGTGCTGCAGGTGCTGGTGGGGGCCCTGTGCCCACTGCCACCGTCCAGATTCAACTTGATGCCAGCCTTGGTCCCGATGGAGGTCCCCACTGTGTTGAGCTCATGGCGTCCATCTGGGGGGGGCCAGGTGAGGACCTACAAGCTTCAGGAGAGCCTGCTGGGTGTGAGCTCCCACCACCCCTCCAGGGGAAGCTCAGGCAAGAAAAGAATCGTACAGAATTCTTTGTGCTGCAGGGAGACCCGAACCCTGGCCAGGTTGCTGCACCCCTTGGGCATGGTGCTGAGCTCACCCCACCCCCGCTGGGGGAGGCAGGCCCAGGCCCAGCTCCTCAGGCTGCTGCAATAATCCCTGCCCAGCTAGGGGAGTCAGGTGCTAGCCAGGGAAATGCAGCCCATTTGGGGCCTGAGCTCACAGCAGGCCTCCAGGGGGCTCAGTCCCGGGCCCCCATCCTCCAAGTTTGAGTGGGGGTGCCCTTCCTAGTAATCAGCACTGTGAGGAACCAATAATGACTGGGGTTCATCTGCCAGCACCCCTCATGGGACCCAGGCCCCAGTCCCCATCTTTTCTGTGCCCCTGCTGCTCCAAAGTTCTCCTCACTCCCTTCCCACCTCGCCTCCAGGGTTTAAGTTCCACCTCACCTCCAGGGACACCTGACCCTTCCCCTTTAGTTTAAAGTATGTGGTTTTATTTCAAGTTTGATTTTATTTAGTTTCTGTAGGTTTCTGTTCTTTGTTTTACAAATAATAATAAAGCCCATTTGATTGAGCCAAGTTGTCTACTCTTTGCGCCCATGCACACGGCCTGCCCTCCTTTTCTCCATGGACTTGCAAAACATCCACTCCCCAGAGAAACCAGTAGATGAACTACCCAAGCCCATGCCCTCACCCCTGCTGCCCCTCAGGCCTCTGCCCCTGTTCCTAGTCCTGCCTGGGGGGGCCCCAGGTAAGGAACCAGGAAGGACCAAGTAGTGTCTCTAGGGTCTGCCCAACTATACAGAGAGAGAGGATGCATCCTATATGTAAATTTGGGGCCTTCAGGTTTCCTGGTGGCTTAGTGGTCACATCTCAGTGTTCTCACTCTGGTCCTGAGTGGGATCACGGCCATGTCCCACCCACACGGCCCAGCTGTCCTCCAGCTCATCTGCTGCTCTCCCTAGCAGTGTATTTCAGTGAATCAACCTGTTCCTGTTCTACCTCTGGTGAATCCTCTCATCCTACATGTCTGGCCAGTAAGTTAGTTCTCCTACATGCAAAATCAAAATAATTTGGGGTTCTTTCTGTTTTTAGGTATACATTGGAATAGGGTAAAGGAGCAAAATCTATCAAGTCAGCTCTATTTCAGTATGGTCCGTGAGGGAGCCATCCCCATGTGTCTCAGTCTTGAGCTTTGAAGTCATGTGTCTCAGGCTTGAATTGGGACCGTGTGTTGCTTCCCTGGGTCCTGGAGAAGGTCAGTGGGCAAAAGCCTGAGATGAGGTCCACAGGGGTCCCTGGAAGTCTAGTCCGTGGCTGTCTGCCAGAACCATTCCCCGTGTTCCCACAGAGGTGCTGGGCACTTTCCTTAGACTCTGCCTGGCCTCAGCTGGTAGGAAAGAACCCATCAGTCAGGCTTGTCAACCTCACTCTAAGAGCATGGGCCTCCAGGGAGGCGGCTCTCAGTCCCCGAGGGGCTGGCTGAGGTAGGGCTGAGTGTCACTGAGGTCAACCATCTTTGGCCAACTTACTCCCAGGGACCCAACATGTCCTGGGGACTTCAGTCTACATAGAACTTTGTCTGTCCTTCCTGGCACAGCAGGTGTGTACGTGTGAGTGTGTGTGGAGGGGAGGTCCTCCTTTGTTTTGAATTTGTCACAAATGAAAGCAAGCTCCCAGCAGAGGGCTGATGAAATAGAATTAATCCCTGATTAAATTTTACTTTCAGAGGAAAAGTAAGAGACCTGGACACCAAACTTTGTTATTCACTTCTTCATGGAAAGAAATGAATGCTCAGTTTGGGTCAGCAAAGGGAGGAAGGGTCTCTCCTAGGCTGTGACCCAGTACCCCAGAAAGACCCAGTACCCAGTTCCATGTGACACTGGAACACGTTTCTCCCTAAAACAGGAGAAAGTGAAGAGGATGGCAAGAGTGGGCGATAAAATGGAGGAAGGAGCAACAGTGCTTTGTGCTAGAAGGTGGTGGCTAGGGGAAGAATTCTGTGCCCACCTTGAGCTTCCTGAGGAGGCCACCGGGTTTGTAGGAGCTCCAGGTTGGCAGTACACAGAGCTGTGGTTCACAGAGCCGAGGGAAACACCCTGATGAATTGTCTGTGTTCTCTACAGAGACGTTGCACAGGTGGGGGATTTCAATGCTTTGAGAAAGGAAGTAGCCCCCAGGGGGCCAGCTGTGGAAGGGGGGCCTCTGCAGTGACGCAGGGGAGTCTGAGCAGGTGAGGGGGGATCGGCAGGGGAGCTCCAAAGGACTGAGGCCTGACAGGGCCGCAGGGGCAGTCCCGCAGTGGAAAGGTAGGGGTCGCCAGGGGAGGAGACCCAGTGCACAGTCAGCCCAGGGGCCCCAGCGAAGCAGAAGACAAGCTGGCTCAGGTCTGATTTTAGAAATGCAGAAATGTGACACTGGTGTGGGACAACAGCCAGGCTGCAGAGTGGCCAGGGTTTCTGTCAGCATCTCCCCAGTGATGTTACCAGTCCCAGGGGTGGCTTTGAGGAGCGTGGAGGAAAGTGCACATGAGGAAAAGAACACAGCTTTCTGGGAGGGAGCACGTGGGGCCACTCTGTGCCCTAGACTGTCCACGTGAAAACAGCCAAGGTCGTGACGTTACGGAAATCTCACCACAGTAAAAGGAAATAAAAAAGCAGAAGTGCAAGATCTGACGTGCAAGATGCAAAGACCTGGCTGTGTTCTAAGCAGGAGAACTCCATGAATATTTCAAGTGATGGATTAGAGAGCAACACAGAGACCTGACCAAGTGCTGGGAGGGTGACTCTGGGGATCCTCAGGGCACTGTGGAAGGCCCAGCCACTCAGTAACAGCAGCTCAGTAACAGCAGCTCTGAGTATGGCGTCCTCAGAGAGACACCTGCTCCGAGATCCAGCCACAGCTGGAGGAAACCTCGCTCTCCCTCACCCCCGTGAACCCCAGAGGCCAGCCGTAGCCACATACAGGAGCAGATACCTTGCCTCCTAACACCAGAGGCCTTAGGGCTCAGGGGCATGCCGGCCAGCCCGGCTGACAGGTTCCACTTTTGTTCTAAGGCACTGCCGCTAGCTGGACGCAGCCCACATGCTGACGAAAAGCAGCAATCACTGTTACCTGGAGGGCACAGCCCAGGCCACATCCCAAGGGATCTGCCCACAGCACCTAGGTCAGGCGGCCTTCATAACACACTGCCCTTCCAGTACCGAGGAAACCCGTTCTATTCTGAGGCAGTGGGGCTATGGGGCAGATCCTGGGATGCTGGAGGCTGACAGGGCCCCATCACTCATCCTGTTCCTTGACTCTGCTTTATGTCACTTGGTGGCCATGGAGCAAACCAAAGCACAAATACAGCCGCTGGGCTCCAACGCTACCCCCAGGTGGCAGACACACGAGTCATGCAGCCTCACACCCCCACGAAGAAGAGGCCGGCAGGGTGCAGGGCTGTGGGCTGGGCAGCTGGCCCAATCCTGACCAGGGACTGAAGCAAATCCCTTTGCTTCTTCCACCTCAGTCTCCCGCCTGCAGCCCAGGCACCTATACCTGGGGGACTTCTGAATGAGCTGACCTGGATTCTGCCCTGGACGCCAGTGCTGTCCATCCGACTGGCCACGTTGACCGTGTTTCCCCAGATGTCGTACTGAGGTCTGCGAGCGCCAATCACTCCGGCCACCACCGGGCCTACGTTGATGCCTGTAAGACAGCCATGATGGAGCATATCGTTACTGGGGAAAGCTTCCTAGGGGAGTTGCTCCATGCGCACAGTGCTCCTTCCTGAAGCAGGGACACCACAGTTCCCAGCACGTGGCACCACTGATAAGAATGATCGAGAGAAAAAAGTCCCATTTCCTGAATCAGTGGCCCCATGCCGAGCATGTGTCTAACTGTTCATTCTACAGATCACCTTATGTTTCCAGATGGTTCCAGAAAGAACAATAACTCCTATTTCCCTGGATGCAGGGAAATTATTATTGTTGTTATTATCACTATTACTACTATAAGTGAGACATCATTATTTTACATCCTTGCTTGATTTTTCACAATACAGGATCCCGCCCCTCAGATGTAATGACCATAATTTCCCACCCCCAAAGCACCCATAGTTCTATGAGCCTTTTAAGGCATGGACCCGAGAAGAGGCCAGGGCACCTCAGGGTGCTCTAAATTCAGTCTTTAAGGCCCTACCTGGTGACTGGGCTTTCTGTCTCAGTGAGCCCACATCGCACCTTCCCCTTCTGCACTCCACCCATGTGTTTTTCTGAACTTAAAGGTGTTAATGACATTTCAGCCACTGGCCTAATTAATCCCCAAAGTCTAGACAGTGGGGTGCTGGTATGAAATGGGAGAAGGCTGGGGGCAGAAATCAGTGGTGTGAGCTGGGGAAAGCACCATGGGAGCCCCCGTTAACCTTGATGCTTGTGCCCAGATAGATGAGACTGAGCCACTCCGCTCGGGGGGGTGGGGGGCTCTCGGCACATGCATCCAGGCCCCAAGTACTGACCAGGTACAGAGGTAGGACTGGTCTTCAGGGTTCCTGTGAGAGAGCAAGGAATGGAATTTCCCAGAGGGGCCCTTCACCTGTCTCCTGTTGCATCCGCTATATCTACTACCCTGCAAGTGAAGCACTGCGGAGGCAGCCTGAATGCTGAGGTGACTGGGGACAAGAGTTTTGCTCCACCCAGCAGCCTCACTATTCTGTCCATCCTCATAAGCACCTGTTCAAACCCTGGTCTCAGGTCTTTTTGTAAGGACACTCGATGTCTGAACTTTAAAACTGCTAGAATAATCTCCATGAAAGGGGGAGGCGCCATATTCCCTGTCCCACCTCAGGAGGGGCAGAGTGGAGTGGCCAGGTGACAATGTAGAACACCTGGAGAACAGACACAGGAAGACACAGGAGGAAACATGTGGAGCAGAGTCATAGGGGAATTCTGGGGCTTGCTTCTCAGACCAGGGACTTGGGGGACATGGGAGAAATACATAACTGAGAGGTACATGGGGAAGCTGCCAATGGCAACTTTTATCTCGATTTGTGTGCTTTGATTTTGTTCCTTTCCTGGCTCCTTCTATTCCTTTCCTGCGGTCCCCTGCTAGAAAGTGGCCCTGCTTTGGGTCAAAACTGTATGGCTGGGCATTTACCCACTAGAGATTAGCTAATTTGGGGTGTTTTATTGGGCAACTATTCTTCTTTCATCTCTTCTCTCTATGCACAGAATTCTGTTAGATATTTTGCATGAAGAGTATGCTTTGTCTCTATGCAGTGGATGGCAGCTCTTTACACCAAGCAGGTTTGGGGGTCCCAGGGTTACCTCTCACTCTGCATACTCATAACACAACTATAATCAACCATAAGTACATGCATTTAAATCTTTAGTTTATAAATATCCTAGACTAGAAGAAGAGAAGGGAGGATGAAGGGAAGGAAATGAGGGAGGGGAAAGCTCTAGCTTAACTTTATCTTAAGCTAATAGGATTTTTTTCTGGTAAACTACCTACCTCCCAGAAAAACAAAAGTGGAGTTAAAATTTAAAAATATACCCTACAGCCTTGTAAAGGCTAGAAAGAAACTTGGGCTTCCAACGTCTCCCTCCTCACAGGGCAGGGAAAAGAGGAGGAGGTGAAAGCCTGGGCCCCGCAGCTGGGCTCCTGGGAGACTCTGTCTGGGTTTCTGGGGTGGAGGGTGGGTGAGGGCAGACTCCCATGTTTGGGGGCAGCACTTGCCTCCAGCTCATGGACTCAGATGCATCTGGAAGTCACTTACACCACCAAGGTTCTGTGTGTACCTCAGGAGCTGGGCAGTAGCCCTCCCCGTTCCTAAGTCACTGGCACCCCATCTACAGCAGCTCTTGTCCTGCACCCGCATGCACTCCTCTGGGGCACACCCTCCTTCCTCTGACTGCTGCTCCTAGCAGGGAGGGCCCAGGCACAGCTCCAGGGAGGTGTGGGACACATACCGACTCTGAGCACAAAGTCGTTGTAGGACTGATAGTTGATCTCATCCAGGACGTCAAACATCTCGATGGCAAAATCCGCCAACGTGCTGAGGTAGGAGGAGATGCACTTCTGAGCCTGGGTGAGAGCAGACTCAGGTTATTGTGTGTGAGCCACACCAGGGCAGACGAGGCAGGAACATTCTGCAGAGGGGCTTGCTGTTCCTGTGGTGGGATCGGGCACTGAATCCACACCAACAAAGTGCAGTCCAGTGACTGCAGCCTGGGTGGGTGGGATGGGTTTGAGAGTTTTATCAAGCGTGGCTTGGCTTCCCCAGCTGCCCTAGGGTGTGCTTATGATCTAGGCTTACTGCTAGGAGAGGGAGATGGAGGCAGATACCACCACCCAGGGGTCCTGGCTTCTGAGGACTCCGGGAAAACCTGTAGACTACTTACCTGATGACAGGTTTATATTCAAAATATACAGTAAGAAAACCCAGCAATAAAAAATAAATAACCCAACTAAACAGAGGGCAAACGATTTAGACACTTCACCGAAGAAGGCATATAGGTGGCTAATGGCTATGGAAAGAGGGTCATCAAGGGTCATCAAGGAGACCAAAATTGAAACAATCAGATACCACTGTGCACAAGCAGAACATGACAACACTGAATGCTGGCTGTACACTGTGGGTGCAAGTTCTTCATAGGGAGTCTCCTGTCTGACTGGCAACAGCCCACCATCAACACATAAGATGGGCAATGCCAAGGTTCGGATGAGCAATTCTATTCCTCTATTCTCTCTCCACCACTCCCTCCCTTTCTTTCCTTCCTTCCTTGCTTCATCTTTTCTCTTCTTCCTTCTATCCTTCCTATGCTCTCCTCCTTCCCTCTCCCTGCTCCTCCTCCTTTTCCTTCTCTTCTTTTTTCCCCATTTAAATCAAACTTCATTGCTTTAGTACTGGTTTACAATACTACATAATTTTAGGAGTACAGCTTCACGGACTTTAGGTAAGTATATATATTTCAACCACCCACCACCAATATTCAGAACCATCACACTAAAAATTAATCCCCTCAACACCTTCCTTTCTTTCTAAAAGAATCTTTTGTGAAACAAAGAACATTCTATATTTAAGTGATATCAAGATTTCTCAATTTTTAGGGCTGAAATTTTATAGGTAAATTGAGCAGAATCACTACTCCCCACCACTCCCCAATACTCCCCACTACACACACGCATGCGCACACATGCACACGGTTCCCTCCAATTACTAGCATCTTGCTTTAGCATTTGGTGTATTTGCTATATTAATGAACCAAAACTGATATATTATTATTACCTTGAGTCCCCAGTTTACACTCAGATCTATTGGGTAATGCGCAGTCTATGGATTCTGACAAATGTACCTTCACATATCCGCAATCGTAGAATAGCATAGTTTCATTCATCCCAAGATCTCCCAGGATTCACTTATTCATCCCCCTCCCTCCAGTCCCTGGCAACCACTGATGTTTTTATTGTCTCCATAATTTTGCCTTTTCCAGAATAGCACTGAGTTGGAATCAAACAGTGTGTAGCCTTTTCATAGTTGCTTCTTCCACTCGGTAGCGTGCAATGGAGGTTCCTGTGTCTTTTCATGGTTTCACGGTTCATTTCTTTTTATCACTGAATTACATTACACCATCTGGATTGCCACATTTTATTTATGCATTCAACTATGAAAGGGTATCTTGGTTGCTTCCAAGTTTTGACAAAACAAGTATAAAACTGCTAAACACATTCACGTGCAAGTTTGTGTGTTTTCAGCTCATTTGGGTAAATACCTAGGAGGGAGATTGCTAGATCACAGGGTAACAGTATATTTATCTTATTTATAAACTGCCAAACTGTCTTCCAAAGTGAACGTGCCACTGTGCATTGCCACCACGGTGAGGGGAGAGTTCCTGCGGGCCTGCCCTGCATCCTCACCAGCACTTGGCATTGTCTGTACTCCAGATTACAGCCATTCTAATAGGTGCATAGTTGAGTCTTTTCGTTTTATTTTGATTTTCCTGATAACAGAGGCTGGGGAGCATCTTTTCCTATGCTTTTTCACCCTCTGTGCATTTCCTTTGATGAGGTATCTGTGTCTTTTGTCCACTGTTCAACTGGGCTTTTTACTTTAAAATTTCTTTGTATATTTTGGATACATAACCTTTATCAGATAGGTGATATGCAAAGATCACCCCCCAGTGTGTTGATTGCCTTTTCATTATAATACCCATCACAGAACAAAATTTTTATTAGATCCAAATTACAACAATGCCTTTCAAGAATTACGTCTTTGGTGTTGTATCTAAAATGTCGTCATCAAGTCCCTGAGATCACCCAAATTTTCTCCTATCTTACTTCCTAAGTTATATAAAGTTGAATTTTATATTCAATGAGTTTGAATGAGTCACACTTAGTTCTATGATACATTTAAAGTTAATTTTTTTCTTAGATTCATTTTTTAGTATATATAGATACAGATATACAGTTGACATTCCTTGTTGAGCTGACTATGTTTGTCCTTTGCTCCCTCGCCAGAATCAGTTGACTATATATATGTGGGTCTATCCCTGGGCTCTCTATTCTTTCTCAAAGATCTATTTGTTCTTTTGCCAGCACCCCTCTGTCCCATATACTACAGCTTCCTAGTAAAACTTGAAGTCGTGTAGTCTCAGCCCGCCAGCTCTGTTCTACTTCTCCCATAGTGTGTTAACTACTCTGGGTCTTTGGTCTCTCCATGTAAAATTAGAAGCAGGGAGTCACAAAATAATCTTCTGAAATTTTGACTGGGATTGCATTGTATCTATAGATCAAGTTGGCAATAAATGATGTCTTAATAATTTTGAGTCTTGCCATAAAGGAACATTAAATCTCACTCCACTTATACTTAGCTCTTCTTTATTTTCTTTTACCAGTTTTATGGTTTTCCTCATAGAGCCACTGTATGTAATTTGTTACATCATATTTTGGTTTATAACTAGCATTTAGTTCTGAGGCCCTGCTGATATAAATGGTAATGTGATTTGATTTTAGATTCCACTTTTTCATTGCTGGTACATAGGAAAGCAACTGACATATGTAGGATACAAGGTTAATACCTTGTATTAATTGCTTATTAATTGCTGTAATTGCTTATTAATTCCAGGAGATCCTCTTTAATTCTTTTTCTATTTTCTAAATAGATAATCATGTCATCTGTAACCAAAGATAGTTTTATATCATCTTTACTAATCTATATTCTTTTTATTTCTTTCCCCTGACTTACTACATTAGCTAAGACTCTCAATAGGAATGTGAATAGAAGTGGGAACAGGGCACTTTCTTATGGGGAAGGCATTGTTTCTCCATTCAGTATGATGTTAAGCTACCAGTTTTGGTATAAGTTCTTGAAGCTGAGAAAGTTTCCTTTTATCCCTGGAGTTTGCTAAATTTGTTTTCAATTAGGAATGGGTATTGTCAAATGATTTTCTCCATCAATTAATACTGTCATGATTTTCTTATGTTGTTGGTATGTGAACTTCACTAAATCATTAAAAATGTTGAGTCAGCTTTGAATATCTGGAATAAATTCAACTTGCCTTCAGTGGACACTTCTTTTCATTCAATTGGCTAATATAAGTTTAGGACTTATGCCTCTATATTCATGAAAAACATTGGCTGTGATTGTCCTCTGTTAAAATGTCTTCATCTGGTTTTGATGTTATAGCAGTGCTGGGCTTAGAATAAGTTAGGAGGTATTTTCCCTACATTAATATTCTGAGAGAAAATTTAGAGAATTATAAATGTCTTCCTTTAATCCTTGCTCAGAACTCACCAGTGAACCCTTTTGGGCCTGAGGGGTTCTTTCTTTTTTGGAAGTTTATTAATGATTGAATCAATCTCTTTAACAGTATTTCTCCTGCATGAGTTCTGTTAGGTCATCTTTCAAGAAATTGGTCCATTTCATGCAAATTCTCAAATTTTTGGGCAGAGAATTGTTCAAAAAGTAACCTTTAATCTTTTTAATGTCCTTAGTTCAGTAGAAATAACCTACTTTTCATTTTAAATATTAATAAGTCTTACCTTATCTTTTTTTGTCCTGTTTAACAGGGTTAGAGTTTATAAATTTTATAAACAGAACCAGATTTGGTTTAATTTTTTTCAACTTTACTGATTTGCATTCTAGCATTTATTTCTCCTGCTTGCTTTTAATTTATATTGTTCTTCTTCCTCTAGTTTTATAAGAAATATATTCAGATTACTGGTGTTCTTTTCTATAAATACAATGACAAATTTCCCTCTAAGCTCTGTTTTTTCTGCATTCCACAAATTGTGCTAAATTATATTTTCATTTAGTTTTAAAATATTTTAACATTTTCTTGAGACTTCTTTGACCTACAAGTCATTTAGAAATATACTGCTTAATCTCCAAATATTTTGGAATTTCCCAGTGATTTCTTATCAACAATACATTTTTAGTTTAATCCTGAACCTACTTTACAGTAGTTTAAATTCTTTCAAATTTGTTAAGGTGTGTTTTATGGCTCAGAAACTGGTCTGTCTCAGAAAACATCTTTTTTAAGTTTCAAATGGAGAATGTTCTATTGTTAAAGTACCTAGACAATGTCAATTATACTCATTTGATTAAGATGCTGTTCAGCTCAATTATCCTGATTTTCAGTTCACTGTATCAACCAATCACTGACAAGTCTCTGTAGAATGGATTCAGCTATTTTTCCTTGCAGTTCTAAAAGTTTAGCCTCATGTATATTTTTATGTTCATAAACACTGAAAATTGTTATGACTTCTTGCACTATTGACTCCTTCATGCTTTATTTCTAAAACTTTCCTTGATCTGAAATTTGCTTTCTTTGAAATTAAGCTAGCTACTTGAGTTCTTTTTTTCATTAGTCCTAGAATAGTATCTCTTTCTACATTCTATTGCTTGTAAAAGATCTGTGTCTTTATATTTAAAGTATGTTTCCTGGAGAAAACCTAGCTGGATCTTTTTAATATTCGCCTGTCTTTTAATTGGTATACATGCCTTTTACATGGAGAATAATTATTGATACAGTTGGTTTAGTACCTGTTTTACTATCTACCATATTTATAATTGTTCTCCATTCATTGCATTTTTTAACATCTTCCTGTCTTGTTAGCAGTAACTTGAAAACCTTACTCCCAATTCTGCATTGGGAAGGAGAAACGCTTAGGAATGCTAGGCTGGCAGAGCAGGGGTAGGCTGGTGAGAATAAAAGGAAACTGATGTGGAGGGGGGTGAGGCCGCTGAGAAGGGACCTGGTAGAAAAGGGCAGAGTCCATGGAGAAGGGTCAGGGCAGGAGAAGGCATCTGTGACTGCTCACTGAACTGACTTTCCCTGGGTCTGAGAGAGCTGGCCACTGACAGCCTGCATGCAATACAGAGGGCAAACCAAGGCCAGAGTAGGGAAGCTGTCCATGGTCCCAGGGCCGTTTAGGGCAGAGCTGGAGACTAAGCCCTGGACAAGCTCCCCTGCCAGCACTCACCGTGGCCCCGGCCGTGGGAGCCAGCCCCACCGCAGCCATGTAGGTGCTCCCGATGGTTTTGATCTTCTCCAAGTCCTTGTAAAAGTCTTTTTCCATGAGCTTTGTTTAAAACACAAAACTGTTAAACATTACATAACATTTTAGACAGATCACTGTAGTTATCAGTCACCGAGAGTAACCTCAAAGCAGACAAGCACATTCTGAAAATGTCTTCTTTGTTTGGGGCACTAGCGGAGAACTAGGGTTAAACTGAGAAATGGAGGCTGGAGGAGCTTGGGCAAGGGCGTGAGTCTGAGACAGGAGACAAGACATGCAGAGCAGATTCCTGTCCTCCAGGGGCAGATCTCAGGATAACTCGGGAGGAGAGTGGGGGCCAAAGAAAGTGAGCCACGTCCAAGTAGGTGGGCCACCCAGCCCTGACATTCACGAAACAGAGGGCAGGGCCAGCACTCAGCCTCCAGAGCCCAGAGCCTGCCCAGCCACCAGCCCCTCACCCTCAGCAAAGACTCTTCTTGAACTGCCCTGGGCAGCTTGGATTTCCAAGGAGACAAATGCCATGCTTTCACCCTGTTCTGTCCATAGAGAAGTGACTGTTGCTCACCAGAATATAGGAGAAGAGTCACCCTCAGCCCCGCCAGAATGCACCCCCATCCTTGGGCCCACACAGGAAGTGGCCCTTACCTCATCGAAGTCGGCGATGATCTCATTCAGGAGCCGCAGGCACTCCACTCCCATGTTGTTGCCATCCAGCTCGATGTAGAAGTCATTGAAGTTGGGGATGGAGGCGAACATGACGCCCACCTGCGAGTATGACTGGTAGTAGAGGTCCTGGGGAGCCAAAGGTCAGGTGAGGAGGGTGAGCAGCATTCAGGGTGCTGGGTGGCTGTGGGGTCCTCAGACATGACTGGACTGGCCAGCAGCTCTGCCCGAAAGACTGGGGGTATTGAGCCACCAGAATAGGGACTTGAGGGGCTCTGAGACTAGATCTTCTTCCACCTCAGGTACAGACAGAGGGGAGGGGAGGCTGCCGGGAAGGATACGGGGATGTAAGAAAGCAGCCTGCTCAAGGAGGCCAAGGCCCAAACAATGACAGATGAGCTCCAGGAGCTACTATGGGTGGAAGGAGGTCACACGGAGACCTGGAGTTTCATTTGTGCCTTGAGGACCTACAAAGCTGACCAAAATATGGTTTTGAACCATAACTTCCAAGCAGAACTCTGCTCTGTGCTGAGGGTGGTTCAGAGCTTTACTCAGCAGGACCCCGCAATCAGGAAGATCTGACCCATTCAAACGGCACTGAACGATGGCTTACGGAAGCCAGATCCTCCCGGCGGTGAGGAGGGCTGTGCTCTCCCTGGGGATCAGAGAGGACACACTAATTCTGGGCATCTTGTCTCAGGAGCCTCCCCACGGCCCAGCCAGCCAGCCCTTAGGGATGAGACAAGGCCGCAGGTCCAAAATCCGCCACAACTGCAACTTAAGGCAGAGAAGTAAAGGGAGGGTTAAAGTCAAGCTCTGGCTGCAAACCCAGAACGCCCACCAGATCAGCCAGCCTGGCAAGCACCTCACTGGATCCTAGCAACGCGGGGGCATGTGCCATGGGGCCACATGCTCACCATGTTCCGGGGGTTGGACATGAGGAAGTGCTGGGCAACATGGGCTGGCAGGAGGTTGAACAGGATCCTCTTGTTGTCCAGCTTCACCCGCTCCATGTCGTCCCGCTCCTCCTCTGCCTGGAGAGTAAGACTTCCGTTAGTCTCCTACTCACCACCCATCTTCCTTTACTCACTCAGTGGCACAGGTGACAGGTTCTTCTGGGCTGGACTAGACCGAGGCCCCTGAAAGCCCTCCCTCCACTGGGTCCACATTCATTTATGTATCATCTGTTTCAGCAAGAAAACCTGTTTGGGCATTTAAGCCATCCCTGACATCATCCCCTTGATATCTGATGGGATTCCTCATTTTCCCGCTTCCACCTCTGCAGGTGTCATCAGACCACCCTGAATTCTTCTCAACAGAAACCTTTTAGGCCAATTTAGCTAGAACGCCCCCTCGCTCCTGATGTCTCCCGGTACTTTGCTGTCCACTGACACCCCACTTCCTTGACCATAAAACCACCTGCCCCTGCTGTCCTTGGGTTGAGCCCATCTCTCTCCCACTGCAAACCCCACTGCAGAAATCCCCACATCTCTCCCAATGGCCCAGAGTAATAGCTGCCATAAGGCTCATTAATGAATCCTGATTAATATTCCCTTTAACACATCCTTTTTCTTTCTTTTTTTTTTAAAAAATTTATTTATTTATTCATACAGAACGGATTCACCAGAGTGGGGAGCAGAACAGGCAGATGGATGAAGCACACTGCTGAGGGAAGCAGTGGGCGGGTCAAGAGAGGTCTGCCTCGCCATGTGGATCTCCTCTGGCGCAGGTGGGGATCAAACTCATGCAGAAGTGGCTTAAGCTTCTCAGTGCTGTGCTTTAACCTGCTGCACAACCAGGGAGGGCCCAACACATCCTTTTTCTAATCATCCAAACTAACTTCCAAGGATGCTTGTGATCTACAGTAGTGTATCTCAGCCCTCACCAGGCATTCACTAGAGAAGTATCACAGAAGCAAGCTCATACACAGATTTCTGGACAATTCACAATCCAGTTATCTGGAACTTTCAATGGACAGGCAATAGTGGGCTGGGGAGTGGGGGGGTTTCCCTCTCTTTTCTAGGGTTCTTTCCCTGGTCACCTTTTGAGGACCAATATTGGAGGCAGCTTTTTCTGAGGCACATGCCCTTCCTCAGGCTGCACACTGACCCCAGGCAGTACCTGCTCCAGAGCACTCATGGGCCTGCACTTTATACCTCTGCAGATGCCCAAGGTTAAGTGAGCACCTTCCTGAGCTCATGTCTTCTAGAAGCAGCCCGCCAGGATTCACATCTTTCTGGGTGTTGAGACAAGCAAAACATTGCGAGTGTCTTAGGGAGCTAAGCAAGTACTGACTCCCTGGAGCAAGGTAAAAGGTCAGCGGGAGCACCCAAGTCCTAGCCTGCTGACCTCTTAGCTCCTGGGCCTTGCAGATAGTAATGCAACCAACCACTGTTACAGTTCAAAAGGCACTGCTGGCCAAGGGTCCAAGCTGCCTGTGCCCTCACAAAAGATAGGCACTGAGATAGTTTACCCTGGCTTTCCCACCTGGCAAAAAGCCTGACCCAAGAAAGGAGGTCAGTTTGGGGAACATTTCTACATGTGCGTCAGCACTACAGGCTACCAAACTTTCGAATGTGGAACAATCAGGCAGTCATGCCCACCCCACCCCACCTCCATGGTATCCTGTGGCCATGGCTTAGAGGCAGCGTTCCTGGCTCATGTACCACTTTGTGGTACATGTTCTGAATGCCTCATCATAAAAGGGTCTACAAATAACTATTTTTGAGGGCCCATTTCTACTTACTAGGAGAGCATGTGCTATCTAGTGAGCCTGAAAGTCCATCTATGTATGGCATGAATACTGCAACAATGACAGTTGAGATGGTTGGACACATGTTGCTAAATGTCATGTGGAGATTCGACCAAATAAAGAACAGCGGATCCCCAAAGTTTGGCACAAGGAGACCGCAGGCTATAGGATCCAGGCATGAGAATAGCTTTCAACACATGGCCCCATGGCTGGGCCCATCCTAGAATCCCCTGGAACTTCTCTAGGAACATTTTTTTGAAAAACAACCAGGTGTGTTACACATGAGCCATTAGGTATCAAGGAGACTAATCACATAATAGGTTTCACCTCCTCTGCAGTCTACTGAGAGACTTTGCAGACAGGCAGACATGGCCGTGACCATGATCTGGTTCAAATGCAGGTTCAGCAACACAGTTTTTTATTTATTTATTTTTTAAATAATATAGTAGTTTATTTTTACATCATTTTGTGCCTTTTTCCATCTCAGTTGCAATCCCCATGGGCTTCCCCACCACCAATTCACCCATGTGCCATCACCATAGTCCAGTGCAATTTCCCACCCCTCCCCCAATTTTTGATCCTATTCCCCACTCCATCCCCGTAAAATGTCTCTGGTATATAGTTGTTCATTCATTATTATCATTATTTTCTCTCCTGGTCCTTTATACTTCTGCTATGAGTGAAAACATCTGGTATTTTTCCTTTTCTTTCTAGCTTATTTCACTAAGCATGATCCCTTCCATCCATGTTGCTGCAAAAGGCATGTGTTTATCTTTTTCATGGCTGAGTAATATTCCATTGTATATATGTACCACATCTTTTTAATCCAGTCATCTACTTTTGGGCATTTGGGGTGATTCCATGTCTTTCCTATTGTAAGTAAAGCAGCAATAAACATGAGGGTGCAGGTGTCTTTTTCAATCAGTGTTTTTGTGTCTTTTGGATAGATACCTAGGAGTGGGATTGCTGGGTCATATGGAAGCTCCATGTTAAGCAGTTTGAGGAACCTCCAAACAGTTATTATAGTGGTTGTACTAGTTTGCATCCCCACCAGCAGTGCAGGAGAGTTCCTTTTTCTCCACATCTTCACCAACATTTGTTGTTGCTAGTTGTTTTATGATGTGCCATTCTCATTGGTGTGAGGTGGTATCTCATTGTGGTTTTAATTTCAGCAACACAGTTTTACAGAAAGAAAAGTGTCAGGAGAGACTTAGAGACCTCCTCAGACATGTACAGCCTATTAACACAGGTACATGGATACACTAAGAGAAAGTTCTCTGCAGGATGACACAGCAATCCAAGAAACTTACAAGAATTCAAGTCATAGGAATCATGTTCTCTGACCATAGTATAATTCATGAGGAGTTAATTACAGAAAGATCTCTGGGAAATTCTCAAAAAGAGAATCCTCTGATTAACTCAGATCCAAAGAAGAACTCAAAAAGAAAATTATAAAATTTATATAATTATGAAATTACAAATTATGAAAATGAAATGACACATAGTATCAAAATTTGTGGGACTCAGTAAAGTAGCTCTTAGGGGAAAAATTTTTAACAAAATGTCTACAATAGAAAAGGACAAAAGACTGTCTCAAATTACTTGAGAAACTAGAGAAATAATAAATTGAAACCCAAGTAATTGGAAAAAATAAACAACATAGATAAGGTAAATAGAAAACAATTAAAAGAAAAATCAATAAAACCAAAACTAGTTCTTGAGAAAATCAATAAAGTGTACAAACTTCTAGTCAGCTGATCAAAGAAAGTGTCTACACATTCTTAATGTCAGGCAAGAGAGAGGTGACATCACTACAGATTCTATAAATATTAAAGGGATTATATGACAATACATAAACAGTTTAATGTCAATAAAATCATCAAGTTCCAGAGAAAGATATAAATTGCCAAAAGCACCTAAAAAAAAGGACTAGAAAACCTGAATAGCTCAGCTATTAGAAAGATAAAATTTTTAATGAAAATTTCCCTTCTAAATATAAGTGCATAAATTAATAAAAATTATTTACTTACTAGTAAATAAAATTTATTAGTAAATAAAAACTCAGACTGAGGGGTCACTTCACCAAACATTCAAGGAAGAAATAATACTGCTGCACAAACTCTTCCAGAAAATTGAAGAGAAAGGAATCTTCCCTACTCATTCCATGAGACCTGAATATTACTCTGACATCAAAACCTTGCCTGGTCTAAATATTGTAAGAAAACTAGTTACATTCATAAGTATAGATGAAAATATCCTAATCAAATTTTAGCACATTACAGTTAGCAATCTACAAAACTGGTATTGTCATGACCGAGGCTTATCCTGGGAATACAGGATTTACTGAGTCATTTTTTAAAGTAATTCACTGCGTCCACAGACTTCAAAAACCACCATCTCTGTAGAAGCACACACATACCCCTTCCTGACAGACCGCCACTTTCCCCTGGCTGTCTCTGAAGTCTTCCCATCCAAGTCAGGTATTATCACTAGAGGCCAATGTTGTCAACCATGGAGGAGGGTCAGGATTGTGTCTCCTTCTTATGGATGTCCATGGCTGTACCAGCGTCTTCTGTAATTGATGAATACGATTTTTAACTGCTTCTGGATACCTAAAGCCAGGCTATACTCTATGGACACACAGGTGCCCCCATTGGGGTGTGGTGTAGTGCAGGTTCTCAATAAGCACCTGCAGGATGAACCAGATGTACACAGGTGCACAGATGGAGTGTGCACTTCCTAGAGCAGTAGAGAGTCTGGGTTCCCATGTGTGGACACTGCAGAACGCAGAGCCCTGCAATTCAGCATGGACGTGGGGTTCCAAGGGTATGTTCAGGGCACTGTGCCACAGAACACGACTGTGAAAGAGCTGGACACACTGTTCCAGGGAAGGCTTTGTTGGGAGGTGCTCACACCAAGCCCTAGAGGTACAAGCAAGGGCCAGAAACAGAGAATGAAATGACACAGCATTTCAGAGATGGGAGCAGGACCTTGACTGCGTAACTCCAGCCTTCAAAGCCCAGGGCCATGTCACCATCAGATGAGTGCAGGAAGAGAGACTGGAGGAGGGAGAGGGGTGGTTTCCCTGCTGATTTCCCTCCTCCTCTGTGCTGTTCTCTCTAAAACCTAAGAGCAGCTGGACAAAGAGAATCACCTTGGGTGGAGCATTCATTGGTAGATAACTAAACTGTTTCGTTACAAGTAAACCCATTATCGTAATTATCTCCTGCGGTTAAAAACAAAAATGACACTAGAATGAAAACACTCCAAGAGTCACAGAGGAAAAGGTTGAGGAAGTTTCCACAGGGAGAAGCTCACTATTTGTGTCAATGTAAACAACCTGCCTGGTCTCAGTAAATAATTAACCTACCAAGTAAGTCTCTAGCCTGGATATTCTGCAACAGTGTAAGGCACTCCATGTCTGCACGACCCACTTCAATACCCAGAGTGCAAACGGGGCAAAGTCTAGAAGGTGCTTGTTTTGCTAGTTTTGCGGGAAAGTGAGGTGGTATTTGTTGTTACGTCGCCATGGAAAAATATGTCAGTATGTTCTGTGAGGACAACCACCCCGCCCCCCATACCACAGAGGTTCTCCCTTGCATTGATCTCTCTGTGGAGTGTACCTCATGGAGGGGACAGAAGGCAAAAGGTGCCCTTGGTGAATTGCAGGGCAGCGAGAACTACTATATTTACCAATGTTTAAGGGGATACAAAGCCCAAGAAAACCCCTATAAACCAGAGGGAAAGACTTCCCCACGGGCTCCTAACTGGGAGAGAGCCTCAGGCCCACTCTGAATGTGAGGACTGGAGCAGGTGCCAGGAGGAGAAGCTGACACCGCGTCTCCCAGGCTCATCCTAAGTTCCTTCTTCTCAAGCTCTGAGGAGATAACTGAACGTTCTTGAACCTCGGGGGTCAGGTGGAGGCTGGCAGACACAGCTCATGACCAAGCAGTCTGGTTACCCTGACACCCAGCAGAGGCCAACAAGAACAAGTTCTGTGGCCCAGGGCTGTCTGCTACCTGGCCTGGCTATAGCAAAGTGCAGCCGCCAGCTCTCCCTTCCAGGAACAGTATGTGCTGTCCTCCGCCACTGGCATCTGCTCTGACCCAGCCCACTGGGAGGTCTCTGCCATCAGGCCCCCTGCTGACTGCTTATATCTGGGTGCAGGTGGTGGGGAGCACCAGCAGCCATTGAGAGAGCATGCTGTGTCCTGGCACAACCCCATCCTGGCCATCCCTGTGATTGTGTGAGTGCTCCCCCATGGTGCCTGCCCCAGCGCCCTTCAGACTCAACTGCCTAGTTGCATTCAGGAGTGAGTGGTGGGATCCAGCCTGGGTTTGGGGCCACTGACCACCCCTGCCCAAGAAGGAGGCCCATGGGGAGCGCCAGCAGCACTGGAGAGCATGCTGCACCCTGGCACAGCCGACCCTGTGGCCGAAGGTTCTGATTCCTGCCTGGTGGCCCACCCTGTTCCAGGTTGTGGGGACTGTTCTCCTGTCCCTGAGGGCTGAGGCAGGGACTGTCTGCGGTGGTGTCATGGACACTGCACCAGCTCGGGGCTGCCCTCTCTCGTCCCACCTTTCAGATGGTCTGAGCACTGTCAGTAGTGTGGATCTCCCCCTACCAGTGTGCCTTTCCCCCCTTGCTTTCTGCGCCCCCTGAGTGAGCATTCCTAAGGCCAACCCCACTCCTACCACACTCCCTGCCCTATGGCCAACCATGGCTGGACCCACAGAGCCCCTTCTGAGACACCCTCCTGGCGGTCCCTGTGACTTTGCGAGTGTTCCCCCATAGTGCCTGCCCCTGCTTCCTCATCCTCCACTGTCAAGTTGCATTCAGGAGAAAGGGGCAAGATCCTGCTCTTTTGGGTTTGGGGCCACTGACCACCCCTGCCCAAGAAAAATGCCCATATAAGCTCACATCCGGCTGCAGCTGAGCATTCATGCTTGATGACTGCTCAGCCAGAGCAGCCTGAGTCCCTCAGGGGGGCACAGATCAAGGTTGTTCCCTCATGTTGTCCCCACCGGAGGTGCCACCAGCCTGAAACAGGCCCACGCTGTCCAGGGAAGTCACCGTGGGCATACCTTCCTCACAGGTAAGAGGTTATGGAGCTCAGAATCTCAGCAGCTCCCGACTGCCCTGAATACAGAATTCAGGTGTGCAGTGAGGACAGGGCAGGTGTCCAGCCCCCTCACACGTTGGGAAAGGCTCCTTTAGCAAGACCGGGTTCAAGTTCCCACTGGCCAAACACTGGATGGGGTCTTTGCCCAGTACAGCTCCAGCAATATACAAACTCAAGAACAGATGAAATAGGCAAATCCAGAGATCAAAAGTAAATTAGTGGCTGCTTAGGGATAGGGGGTGAGAAGAAACATGGGGTGACTGCTAAGGATATTGGGGTTCTTTTGGGAGATGTGAGAATGTTCTGTGCTGACTGTGCTGAATGTTCAAAGCTGACTGTGCTGATAGCCATGCAATTCAACCTACTGAAAATCAGTGAACTATAAAACTGTAATGGGTGAACTGTATGGAATGTGAATTCTATCTCACTGAAGTTGTTATTAAAAATACAGTTAGTACGTCTGTGTGTGCATATACAGGTTCACATAGAACACGCTCACAATGCACACTTTCTCTCTTATTGACCCAAAGTAACAAAACTCTTCATGATCCTGAATATGCAGTGTGTCTTGATGTGCTAACACAAACCAGCCTAGCTGACTTCTGCATTTTCCAGGGTAAATAAACTAGAAGGGAAACAAGTTTCTGTCCCTCCCAGGGGGCACACCCCCTCAGCCACTCCCTACCTCTTCATTCAAGGGACACTACCCCTACACCCCCAGGGAAGGGCCCAGGGAAAGTGCACTGTGTCCATATCCTCAGCTGCCCACAGTAGTGTCCTTACACCCTGGTGTCAGAATTTTCCAGCATACTTGTGATAAGTAAAGATCGCCAGCCCCCATCACAGACCTTCCAAATCCGGATGAGCGGTCAGGATCCATTTTCTGGAGTTTATTGTGACCCAGTGAGACCTGCTGTCACACCAACTTCAGCCAAGGCTGAGCCCCACTCCTCTGCTGGAGACCATTAAAGGCAGGGGACTCATTGCTCTCTCAAAACCAGCACGGTCTGACCATCTGAGAGGGTTCTCCTGTGTACCATCATCTCTTAGCACTACCTCCTGTGGGGCCCGCTCTCATCCAACACAAGCTTCCTTACCCTGATGGTGTCTCCCACATGACTAGTCAGGAGGCTCCCCCAACCCCTGGGCCTATATCAGACCCCAAGGTTCCCTTCACCACTCCTCTCCCAAGAAAGCAGAAAAGGTTTATGTTGCCTGAGCAGTCCAGAGGTAGTCCAGCCTGAGCTTGACGTCCACCTGCCGGGCGTGCAGGGCCAGCGTACATGAGAACAGCAGGATGGCCACAATAGGCTCAAAGCTGTGCCCCGAGACAGTGCCACTTCTGGGGGTGAGAAGAAAGAGAACCCAAGTCAGCACCAACGCTGCATCATGGAATGCACTCAATGTGTCCCTCAGAGGCAACACCCACAGGGTACCCAGGGCAACCCCAGCTAAGAGTCGCAGCTCCTCGGGCACTCCAGGTCTTGCTGGAGTTTTGGACAAAATGAGCAGCACACTGATGGACTTCCGAGTCACACCCAGACAGGTCCAGGTGGTCTGTGCTGGCGGCAGCAGCACACCTACCCCACAGCCTTCGTGTATCCACTGAGCTCCAGGACCAGGATGTAGGATGTGGTGAGCACACAGAGCAGGATCATTTTTGGCAAGGAGGAGACCCGCAGAAATATGGCCAGAGGGAGGGTGGCCACAAGGCCACAGAGCAGGGCATGGGGAACTGACTCGCAGGGCGGCACTGGGTCCCAACCATCAGAGGAAAGGGCTGGCAGGGACGCATTGGCACTGGAGTTCCAGGCCCTCGACAGGCAGTCCACCTGTGGAGAGAAGGGTAGGGGGGCATGAGAGGGCTTCCTAGCACTCCAGTCACACCTAGGAAGTCCCCTGCCCTCTCCCCTAGGTGCCACCAGCAGGCTCCCACACTTCTGCCTGCTCATGGTCCTGAAGGCTCCTCGGAGGATCTCAAAGAGCGGGGCCAAGGGAACACGCCTCCGCCATCTTGCCTGAAGTACCCAGCTCCACGTCCACCCCAGCACCCCCATTATTCCTGTACCTAAACCCTCCTAATTCCTATTCTACTCCTCTCATTACCCCTGCCCCAGCTCCATGCAATTATTCCTGCAGGGTCTTTCTTTACCAGGAGATGCCCTCCACTGTTTTCCTTGGGCATCCAGACCATCTTTGACACCCACATGTCTCCCTCCCCCTCCACAGCCTGGGCCCCAGCCAGGCTCCCCAAAGTTCATCCCCTTTATTACTTGCTCAGCCCTCCTCACGCCAGCCCTGCCAAGGGTCAGAGGTACTCACCACCCAACCTTGGGCTACAGAGTAGATTAAGACCACTATGAAAATGCACAAGACCGTGCGGATCTGAATCGTCAGGTATCCTGGTAAACACTGAAAGATAATAAAAAGCCTCTTAATAGAAAGTTGATTTCCTTCCTTCTACTGGCTTTTGGCTTTGTTTTTTCTTCTTACTCTTGTTCCTTAAGATTTAAGGCTAGACTGTTTGAATTCTTTCTTTTTTCTGATGTTGGACTTTATTGCTACATACTTTCCTCTTAGCTTCATCCTATGACTTCTGGTAGATTGTCTCTTTTTGGTTTGTCGCTAGGTATTGTTTGATGTCTTCTTTAATTTAATAGTCACTCGGTAGTGTGTTATTTAGTCTCACAGCAGAGGTTTCCTGCTTATTTGAGTGGCTGGTTTCTAGTTTGTTAACATGACAATCAGAGAAGGTACTTGGTGTCATGTCCATCTCCATGAATTTCTTGACATTTGTTTTACAGAATAACACATAGTCTATCCCTGAGGATGCTCCGTGTGCACTTGAAAAGGGCGTGATAAATATCAACTACGCTGCATAGTAATCCCTCCCTTAAGGCTATTGTTTCCTTGTTGATGTTCTATCTGGATGATCTGTTCATTGATCAAAGTGGGGTGCTGAAGTCCCCTACTATTTTGTGGCTGCCAATGCCTGTTTTCAGGTTTGTTAATAGTCATCTTATATAATTTGGTGCTCCTTGTTTGGTACATACACAGATTGATGAGTGTTCTGTCTTACTGATCCAATGATCCCTTAATCAGTATATAAATACCCACCCCACCTCTGTTTTTTTCTGATATAAGGATGGCTGTTCCTGCCTTTTGGAGGGTCATTTGCTTGTAGGACTGTTTTCCAACCATTTACTTTGAGGTTAACTTTGAGTTTTCAATGTGCCTCCTGGAGATAGTTTGGTTTCATTTTCTACTCCAACCAGCACCTTTTGATTGGGAGTTTAGCTCATTGACATTTAGGGTGATTATTTATATATAAGGACTTTCTACAGCCATTTTGTCTTAGTTTTGTGTCTATTTATTTCCCTCTTCACTTTCTTGTGGATTTTCTTCTCTTTGATTTAGACAGAAGAGATCCTTTCATCCTTTTAAGAGTTCTCCAGTGTCTGCAAACTCCTTCAGCTTCAATTTGTTGGAGGAGGCCTTTTTTTTTTTTTTTTCCTCACATGTGAAGGAGAGTCTTCCTGGTTATAGTATTCTTGGCTGGTAGTTTTAAGTTTTATTGTTTTGAATACATCATTCCCTCTCTTCTTGTTCATAGGTTTCCCCAGAAACGCTAGATACAAGCCTGACAGCGTAAACTGACACATTACCTGATTTTTAACTCCTAGCCACCTTCAATTTTCTTTGTTTTGAACTTTCCAGTAGTTTCTTAAGTATCTGTCTTGCTGTAAGTCCCATTACATTCAGGTAGCCAGGTATTCTTTTAGCTTCATGTACCTGTACATTTTGCTCTCTCCCTGGTTTAGGGACTTTTCACCTATTATTTCTTTGAATAAGTTCTCTGTTCCCTTCTCCTTCTCTTCCCCTTCTGAAATACCCATTATCCTTACTCTACTTTCCTCAATGACATCAGATAGCCCTCAAAATGCTTCTTCTTTCTTTTCTTTGTACTCCTCTTTCTTCTACTCATCTTCTCTTTCTCTTTCTAGGTCCTTTGTGAATAATTACCTTTGAGCTTAATCAACCATGTATTTAGTCTATTCTACTTTCATTGCTTTTTTAAAAAAAGGTTTACTTATTTATCTCCTTTTTAAAATCTTTTTATATCCTGCATATCTGTCATTTTTTTTAAAGATTTATTTTATTTATTCACACAGAACTGGGGTACAGGCCAGAGATGCAGAGGGTGAGAGGCTTCACCAGAGACAGAGCAGGGAGCAGAACAGGCAGATCAACAAAGTACACTGCTGAGGGGAGCAGCGGGCGGGTCAGGAGAGGTCCGCCTCGCCATGTGGTTACCTCTGGGGCAGGCGGGGATCGAACTCATGCGGAAGTGGCTTAAGCTTCTTTGTGCTGTGCTTTAACCCGCTGCGCCACCAGGGAGGGCCCACATCTGTCATTTTATTTAAAGCTTCAGTTACGTTTTCTGGTCACTAATTTTATTTCTCATGTCATTCATTTATTTTTCTAAATTTTGTTCAAGCTCTTTTAATTAGCTGTTCAGAGCTTTCTTATATCACTTTGACTTGATTTTCTATGTTTTCATTTCTTTATCATGGCAATTTTGAAGTAGGAAGATAAAAATTTTCCTTTCTCTGTGACAGGATTGTTGTGTTGTCCTTTCTTTGTGATGATAGATTGTCTTGACGTTTTGAGGTGTTGTGTTTTGTACTGTTTTATACCCATTTTGCTGCTCTTTACTTTCCAGCAGGTGAAACTAGTTTTACGTGAATTTAGACGTCAGTCTTCTCTCGCTCCCATAGGACCAACAGCCTGATCTCATCACTGCTGAGTTAAGGGGGTTTAGAGAGTCTTGACTGGGACCAACCTCTGGTTTGAACATGTGGGGACAATCGAGTGCTGGTTCATGTCTATGACAATGCTGATAGCCCTCCTCCATGGAGGTGTAGGCCTGAATCTTTGCAGTCTGTGCTTCACAAGGTTATTACCAGCCCCAAAGGGTGAGGGCAGGGGAAGAGAGCCTAGCACATTTTCCCTGCTCTTTTCAATGGGGACCTAGTCTGATGAGAGTAGCCCTGCTCAGTCAAGGGTGTGCTCAGCTCTATGCCATGGCGGCATCCCTACACTAGACCACAGCATCCAGGCATTTCTCTCTACCCACTTCTTGGTGTACACTTCTTGGCGAAACATTAATCTCTTCAATTCCTTTCTGGTGCTGTCTATGCTGATGTCCAAGAGATGTCCTTCTCTGTCCCAAGTCACAGGACTCTCTGATTACATTGACACCAAAGCTAACTTTTAGATTATCCTCCTGGAAATGAAGCACAAAAACTCCTGTGATGCCATCTTGGTTCAATCCCCATATTTGTGTCTTCTTTTATATGCTTGAAGTAAGCTTTATTATTTTATTCATACAGATTGTATACAAGTTTTCAGTTTTTAGAAATTTATTTTAACAATTTGTTTCAAATACATTTTATAACATCCAACCTTTGTTTTCAAAATAAGTTCTTTTAAACATAAACTCCTGATTGAGATGAAAAAAGAATAAAAATGTACAAAATGATGTAGAAATAAACTATTACATAAACTTCTGAAATTATAAACAGAAATATGGATACTACAGAAAATATAGGTGACCACCAGTACTACTGTCAGTGCAGCGCTGGACCATCTCCATGGGTGAGTTCTCTAGCCCTCTGACTCTAACCTACTACTACCCTGCTGTGCAGAGAAGGAAATGTGAAAACATCCCAGGCCCCCTCACTCAGGAACAGGATACATAATAGAGTTCTAGTCTGTGTACTGTTCATGGACCTGGGTCCAGGTTTAAGCTCCCGAGTCTCAAAACGGTTGTATTTCCCCAAATGTGGGTCCACTCGGATCTCAGAAAGGAGAGCTGTTCTGCAGTGTGGCCATTCTCAATCTCTTCTTTGACCTTGGCTTAATTCCCTTTCCACCTTTGTGCCGGGCCAAAGGCGAGGCCTTAAGTTCTGTGCACACAGACAGATTCAGGCATGGAGCACATTCCTTTTCTCAGTGAGCACTTGGGACCATTCTTGGCTAGCTGGGAGCCCTCTGGGCAAGGCAGTGAGTGAGGCCCAGCCTGTGAGGTTGTGAGACAGGAGGAACTAGCACGAAGGCTGTTCAGGGAGGCAGTGAGTAGAAAGCCACTGGTGAGAGCTGATACAGCAAGAGGGGTCTGCCAGCACTGGGGCGGGGGGGGGGGGCTTCTATAGGTTCAGGGGCAGAGAAATGGATGCAGCCTATCAAGCTGGACACCTGCCATTCCCATTTGTGTAGCATGGGCCCAATAGTGGCAAGTCCCTACAGTGACTTCCTATACAGGCATATAACCACCCGCAGATCCTCTAGTCCATTTCCTCTCTTTGAGCTCTACTGATGGAACACCAAACACACCAATTGTAACCGTTTGCAGAACACCTGACTTGCTGTGTCTGAGAAGCACTCACTCAACACTGACTGATTTCTCCTGCCAGCCACGGGGCAGTGCTGTGCTATGTCCCCTGAAAATAATTGCTAGTAAACCATCAGCAGCCAAGGGTCCTGGAGTAATTTAGCTTTTACAGTTTTGTTAGACATCCTCTCACCTCACATTACACCCACACTGTGAAGGCTGTCTGGAGCTGTAATTTCCTCAGTTGCTTGAGCAGTTGCTGGTGCCCCCGAGCCTTGAGCCCCCTCTGATCCCGCTAACAGTACTCAGAATTTCATTCAAGTATCCAATCTTATCACAAAATCCGGTGCTTCCAGGGCTGCTGACAGCACCCCGACTCATGGGGACCCTGTTTACTGTGGGACCTTAGCATGTGGTCTTGGCAGGCAACAAGAGCAGAGGTGACGATGACAGGGACCATTAAGTGCAAAGCGCTGTGGCTTTGTGTGACTTCACACCCTTCTGGCCCTGCTGCAGGCAGGTGTGTTCAGCCCTGGGACTCGCTGCACCTGCTGCTCCTAGAGGACTCCCCCTCACAAGGGCTGTGGGGAAACAGAGGACCGGCGCCTGTGGCACAGAAACAGTCTTAGGGAGAAGAATGGTATCATCAGATAAAAGTGGCCCTGGGACTCCCGCCCTCTGACTTTTCTGAATACACGAGTCAATAAACTCCCTATAATTGAAGGCCATTTGAGATGGCTATTGGGTCACTTGCCAAATAACCAAATGAATGTTCTTTGAGAGAGTAAACGGGTAGCTGGACCACACTCAGTGAGGAAGCTGTGGCTGCCTTGATGTTAAATATCTGACCTTCACATGTGCTAACTACTTTCCAAAAACTGAACTGTGATGCTCACAAGTACCATCTTGGAGCTGGAGTGCACTTCAGGATCAGGAACACATGGCTTTTCAGAAGGGTTGTCTTTTAAAACTGATGGCCTACTTTATTTTACAGCTAACTTGAGTAGAGCTAATGCCTCCTTTTTCATGAGCCACATCTATAGCCACACATAAAAACATTCAGACATGAATAATGAAAATTCTCCCAGAATGTGACCCATCATTAGTCAAATGGAAGCCCAGTGGGTGTTCGCTGCTGTAATATATTCCCAGCATGCTGTCAACACAGTTACAAAGTACAGCAACGGTTTCTGAAAGAACCCCGCAGCCAGGGTGAGTGTGAGCGCCCTGGAAGCCAGGGCCGGTAGGGGTCTCACAGCATGCGCTGGATGGAACAAAAGACCACAGCAGTGTGACAAGACCACAGAGGCACTGAGGACATTGCAAATCTGAAGCAAGGAGAGGAGAAAGGCCAAAGGAGCAGGCGGTGACAAGGATACACAGAGGAGACCTAGGTGCAGACAAGACAGATGTCAGGTGGAAAGCTGGCTGGTGGCACCCTGGACACTCAGTCCTAGTGTGCAGTGTATGTGGGGGGGCTGGGGGGGGGCAAACACTGCTGTACGGCTGCTCGTGCCTGAGCCATGTGGCTGCAGAGTTCAAACATATGGCACTGTCTAGTTAGAGAGCAAATGTGCTCACCAGGAGACTGAGCCGCAGAGGTTTCTACCCAGGTATCAAATTCAAAAGCTTAGTTGTCTCTATATCCCACAGACACACACAGACCGAACAAATTTAAAAAAAAAAAAAACTGAAAGAAAAAAAATTCTGGGAATTGTCAGAATGACATGTTTCATTCCTATGTATTCCATTTCTTTTATTGACACCTCCAAAAAATATTTCAGTCTACCCAAGAGTGGCTGTTTGAAATTTGAGAAATACTGGCAAACTATGGTAATAAAATAAACTCACAGACACACTCAAGGGAGGCACTGGGGGTGAGGTGGCAGATGGTGGGGATACCTGCCGAGATTAGCAGAAGCCTGTGGGCTGATCTCCCGGTGTTTCTCTGTGCAGGCTCCGCTCCGGCCCCCCAGGAGGAAAGCCACCAGGTTTCCAGTCCTGCCCCTTCTTAAAGTTGTCTAATTTTAACCCAAATCTCACAACCAATGTAGATCTACCTTTGCAGGTGGCTTGGGGGTCCTGGAGTGAGACAGAGTAGGAGACATTTTTCCTTTCCTTTAGGCCATGCCTGTCTGGGTAACAGCAGAAGTGCGGGGGGGGGGTACCCAAAGCAGGCTTATTACAACCCCTGAGCCTGTCTTCTCACATCATGAAAGCATCGTTGGGAATGAGGATAGATTCCAACTCCAGGGAAGAGGATGGAAGCACAAGGCTGATGTAAAGCATCTGAGCCAGGCACAGAGACCGGCCAAGTGCACACCCACTGCCCTCCAGGCCAAGTCACACTCAAACACCTGGGACTGGGAACAAGCAAGCTTCCAGAGGTAACGGAGGGAAACTCCAAAAATGGAGTCTCTTAGGCTAAAGGCAGATTCCAGAAAGGTCACAAAACAAAGCGTCCAAGGTAGATAACGGAACACTGACTTAACCAGCAACCACCACAGAGGAACCGAAATAGCCAAGCTTCCCAATTCAGACATTTCTGAGAAATGAGTTGCAGGTGGCTAAAATACTGCAAGGGACCTCTAAATATTGCAGATTGAATCCACAGATCACCTTCATGGGCCTGGATAGAAAGTTAACACTTAAGTGTTAAGCAATCAGATCTCCTATGTGTTGGAAATCCCCTTTAGTAGTTTATGCCTTCATAAACCTTTGGGTTTTTTGGTGGTTTTTTTTTTTTTTTTTCACTTAAAAGATGTTTTTATTGTGCTAAAAAACACAACATAAAATTATCTTATTAGACATTTCTTTTGGTTAAGTTGTATGTGTTGAGCTAATGTAAATTTACAACACAGTATATGGCTGAGGGGTATACGTTTATATCTACATCAACTAATGCATGTTATTTCACCACACTCACCAACAAAGCCCCAGGAATCTTCCATTAGACCCCGTTTCGCCCCTTGCTCCCACCCAGCTACCCTTTTGGTAGCCATAGTCTGAGTTCACTGTGCCTCTCCCCTTCCTGTTTCCACCCTCGACTCTCCTTTTTCCTTCCTCTCCTTTCCTGGATGCCTCAGATGCAGGTCAGCTTTCAAGGCTTGCCTTTGTCTGATCCTTTGTTTGGTTTTCTCTATATGCCACATAAAAGTGAAATCATCCAGTATTTACCTGTCTCCTTCTGACTTGTTTTACTTAGCATAATCCCTTCCATATCTATGTTGCCCAATGGCATAAATTGTTCACTGCTGAATTCCATTTATACCCCATTCTTGATCCATTCATCTGTTTTAGAGTATTTAGGATGTTTCCATATCTTAGCTATTAAAAATTATGCTTCAATAAACATGGGAGTCCTGGCTGCCTTTCAAAACTTGTTTGTGTTTTAGTCTTCTTTGATACATGGGAGCAGAACTGCTGGGTCTTGCAATTTTAGTGTTTTAAGGAAACTCCACACCACTTTCCATAGGGGCAGAAACAGAGCTTTTATTTCCAATAATAGGGTAAGAGGGTTCCTTTTTCTGCACACCCTCAAAAGCATTTGTTGTTGTTGTTCTTTTTTTGTTGTTGTTGTTGTTGTTGGACATTATCACAGGTATGAGATGGTATCACTGTGGTTTTGTCAGAATTTCCCTAGTAGTGATGATGAACACTTTTTCATGTCTGTTGGCTGTCTGCATGTCTCCTTTGAAGAAGTGCCTATCCAATTTCTCCTGCCCACTTCTGACTGGATTGTTTGTTTTGGCTGTGTTAACGTATATGAGCTCTTTGTCCATCTTTGATATCAGTCCCTTATAAAATATTTGGTGTATAAATATTTTCTCCCATCAGTAGGATATGTCTTCAGTTTTGGTTGATGTACAAAAGCTTTGTTATTTGATGCAGATACAGGTCATAGTGTCCTTTGTTTTCCTTGCTGGAAATATATCCTCCAAAATGTTCCTGAAGTTTATGTCACAGAGTGGTTTCCCTATGTTTTCTTCTATATATTTTATGATTTTAGAACTTACATCCAAGTCTTTTATCTATTTTTTTTAAAGATTTATTTATTTATTCATACAGAACTGGGGTACAGGCCAGAGGCTCAGGGGCGGTGAGAGGCTTCACCAGAGACAGAGTGGGGAGCAGAACAGGCAGATCGACGAAGTACACTGCTGAGGGGAGCAGCGGGCGGGCCAGGAGAGGTCTGGCTCGCCATGTGGTCTCCTCCGGGGCAGGCGGCAGGCGGGAATCGAACTCATACGGAAGTGGCTTCAGATTCTCAGTGCTGTGCTCTAACCCGCTGCGCCACCAGGGAGGGCCCTCTTTTATCTATTTTAAGTTGATTTTACTGTATGGTGTGAGTGTTGTGAGATTCATTCAATATTTCCAACACCATTTATTAGAGGCTTCCCTTGTTCCAGCATATATACTTTGATCACTTGTTATAGGTTAGTTGTCTACAGATGTGTGATTTGATTTCTATTCCATTGGTCTATGTGTCTGTTTTTGTTCCAGCACCATGATGTTTTAATTACTATGGCTTTGTAATACAGTTTGAAGCCTGAAGTGTGAGGTCATCATTCTCTATTTTGTCAGGATTGCTTTGACTGTTCTGGGAATTTGTGGTTCCATATGAATTTCAGAAATGTTTATTGTATTTCTTTGAAGAGTACCATTTAAGCTTTAATAGGGATTGCATTAAATCTGTATTTTGTTTTGGGTAGGATGGCCATTTGGACAATGTTGATTTTTCCTATGGAGGAGCAGGAAATATCTCTCCATTTTTTGTGTCTTCTTGTATTTCTTTTAACTATGTTTTACAGTTTTCCTTGTACAATCTTTCACCTCCTCTGTTAAGATTATTCCCAGATATCTAATTTTTGTTGATGAGATTGTAAATGGAATGGCTTTCTTGACTTCTTCTTGCTCCTTGTTTGAATATACAGGGCAACAATTTTTGTTTGTTCATTTTGTTCAGAAGTTTATGGCATGCAGTCATTTTTCTATATTTTCTTCTATATATTTTGTGATTTCAAATCTTACAACCAAGTCTTTTATCTATTTTGAGTTGATTTTATTGTATGGTGTAAGATAGTGGTCTATCTGCCCTGCCACTTTGCTTACTTGCTTATTATTTTAATTAGATTTTCCATAGAGTCTGGGATTCTCTCTAGATTTTACCATATCATCTGTAAATAATGATAGCTTTATTATTTATCAATTGATTCATTTTATAACCTCCTCTTGCCTAAAAGCTCTAGCTCGGACTTTTAATACTTGGTGAGTAACAGAGGGGAGAGTGGGCATCCTTGTACTAAATTTTAGTGGACAGGTTTTCAGTTTTCCATCATTGAGAATGATACAGCTGAGCATTTGTCATATATGGCCTTTATATATTCCATTGATTCCCAGATTTTCATGGATTTTCATTATAAATGGATACTGAATCTTATCAAATGCTTTCTTTGCTTCTACAGCTATGATAATAATGGCTTTTACGCTCCTTTTTGTTGATGTGGTGAGTTATACTGATTGATTTTCAGATGTTGAAACATTCTTGTGTTCCTAATATAAATTCCACCCAGTTTTGATGTATAATCCTTTTAGTGCATTGTTAGATTTAGTCTGCTAATATTTAATTGAGGATTATTGCATCTATGATCATTTTGGCAACTGCTTTTCTGTCTTTGTGTTGTGTGAATTAGCATAATGTTGGCCTCATTAAATGTATCTGAAAGTATTCCTGATTAATTTTTTGAAAGAGTTTGGGCAGAACACATGTGAGCTCATCTTAGAAAGTGTGGTAGAACTTGCTTCAGAAGCCATCTGGTCCTGGACTTTTGTTTTCTGATAAAATCTTGATTACTATTTCAATTTCCTTGTTTGTGATTTGTTTGTTCAAGTTTTCTTTCCTTTTCCATCGTGGATGTCTGTATAATTATAAGAATCCTTCCATCTCATCTATGTTATCAGACTGGTTTCCATACAAATGTTCATGATAATATGATTATCCTTTGAATTTCTGCAGAGTCTGTTGTAATTTCTCCACTTTTATTTTTGATACTGTTTTTTCCCTCTTTTTCTTATAAGTCAGTCAATTTTGTTTATTTTTTAAAGAACCAGCCTTTGATCTGTTAGATTGTGTTTTTAGTTTTTATGTCATTTACAGAAATAGATTTTCATATTTCCGTCTTTTTACTGACTGTTAGGTTTTTTTATCCTTTTTCAAGTTCCTTGAGATGAGAGGCGAAGTTGTTAATTTGGGCTCTTTCTTTCTTGATCTTGGCCTGCATTGCTACATACTTTCCTCTTATTACTACTTTTGCTGTGTCCCATCATTCTGAAAGTTTGTGCCCTCATTATTTTTTCTCTCAAGGAATTTTTTAGTTTTTCTTTGACTTCCTCATTAACCCAGTGGCCTTTCAGGAGTGTTTTGTTAAGTCTCCATGTACTAGAGGACTTTATTATTTTATTTTTGTAGTTGACTGTTTTCTCCAATGTCTGTTTAAAGATTTGACAGTAATTGTCTGATTTATTTTGGTGCTGCTTGGTTTGGTAAGTATATATTGATGAGTATTACTCTTCCTGCTTTATTGTTCCCTTAATCATTGTATAGAGTCCATCCCTATCTCTCATTACCTTTTTTTTTTTTTTTTTAAAGATTTATTTATTTGTGCATACAGAACTGGGGTACAGGCCAGAGGCTCAGGGGCGGCAAGAGTGGGGAGCAGAACAGGCAGATCGATGAAGTACACTGCTGAGGGGAGCAGCAGGCAGGCCAGGAAAGGTCTGCCACGCCATGTGGTTGCCTCCGGGGCAGGTGGGAATCGAACTCATGCGGAAGTGGCTTTAGCTTCTTAGTGCAGTGCTTTAACCCGCTGCGCCACCCGGGAGGGCCCTCATTACCTTTTTTTAAGTTATAAGTGCATATTATTTGACATAAATATTGCTGTCATTTCCTGCCTTTGATGTCACTTGCTTATAAAATTATTTTCCATCCATTTAAGTTTAAATTTATCCTTGGAACTTAGGTGTTTTTCTTGGAGGCAGCAGCAGTTGGAATCTGTTTCCTGACCCAACTCATTATTCTGTGTCTTTTTATTGGGGAGTTTAGTCCATTTACATTTGGAGTGATTACTGACATATGATTGCTGCTACCATTTTGTCCTTAATTTTGTGATTCTAGTTAATGCTTGTTCAGCTTTTTTGAATGTTTATTCCTCTCTTTGGTTTAAATATTAAGGCTTCTTTCAGTATGTCTTGGAGGGGGGCATTAAGTGGTTACAAACTCTCTAAGATGTCTGAGAAGTTCTTTATTTCTCCCATATATATGAAGGAGAGCTTTGCTGTGTGGAGTATTCTTGGTTGGCAAATTTTAACTTCAAATATGCTGAATTTGTCATTCCATATCTTCTTGCCCATAATGTTTCTTCAGAGAAGTTTGTTGTTAGCCTAGTCAGGGTTCTTTGATAGGTTATCTGTTTCTTTTTCCATGTCAACTTCATTATTTTTCTTTGTCCTGGTCTTAATAGAAGTTTAGCTATTATATATCTTCTGTGGGTTTATTTTTTTTTCATAGGCAACCTGGTGTTCTGTTAGCTTCCTGTATTTTTATGTTTAGTCCCCTCTTCAAGTTTGAGAAGTTTCTTTCCATTATTTTTTAAAATAGTTTTCCAGTTCCCTTCTCACTCTTTGAGATATCTATGGCATCAGACAATTCTCCAAGTCTTTCTCCATTTTTTTTGCTTTGTGTATCTCTTTTCCTATTTCACATCTTTCAACATTTGGCTCTTTGATCTTACTGACTTGTTTAGTCATTAGTTTAGTCTACTTCTTTGACTTTCTACAGAATTTTTCATCTCTACTGATCTTTCCACTTTTTTGAATTTCTACTGTTTTCTTACTTAGCATTTCAAATTTGATCAAAATTCAGAAAAACAGTTTTGATCAAAGATATGAGGAAAAATATATGCAGGAAAACTCAAAAAAGCAAATGAATGCTATGGCAAAACACAGTTTTCTTTAAATTGTTCTAATTCCTTGATTTTCTTATTAAGATGGCAATTTTTACTTCTGTATCTGATAGGAATAAAAGCTCTTCCTTGTCTTTGTGAGTTGGTCTTGGATATTTGTTTCCTCTTCATAATCTACTGTTCCCCCTGGGGACTTCCTTGGCCATTTGGATTTGTTTCTCCCCATAATTTTCTTTCAGTTTGTTCTATAGTAGGCATTCTTGCTGTGAGTGGGTCCTCCTTTTCCACTGTTCAGGTCATTTACCAATTGGTGGGTATGGCAGCTGGTGTTTGTGGAGTTTAATGTGATGCTAGGAATTCACTTCAAGTCTACTTATGTCCAGAACCCTGGCATTGCAGCATCTGGGACTAGACAGGGGCTGGGACCAGACATGGAAGCTTACCTCAAGGCTGTTTGGGGCCAGGATCCAAGCATGACAGCATCCAGAGCTGGGAGCTAGGGGGCCTTTTTCTAATGGCCTACACACATGAGCTCTAGCCAAGTTTTTCTTAGGTACATGGCTCAGATCTTCACTTTGTCCCTGAACAAAAGTTTTCCTTTTCTTCTAGATTTGAAATATCCTCATGAACAATAGAGGGATGAAGTGCCAGAGAGTGAGTACACCATAAAACTTTAGAGGTCCCGTGGCCAGTTCAACACATTCCTGACCACTCTTCCATCTGACATAATCTGCTTCATTTCTTATTTCTTCACAGAAATGCCCATGACCAACAGTACTGGGTCCTGGCATCCAGATGGCCAGTTTTGTTTCTTTTCAGCTCTTGCTTCAGACTATCAAGCCATCTCCATGGATAGCCATGCCCCATGGATAGCCCTTGCCCCATGGATAGCCCTTAGGGTCCTCCCTGTACTATCTATGCTTCCTGTCCTCCAAAAACAATAGCATTTGGCAGCCCAACCACAGCTCTCTGAAAATCCCTTCACTTGGAAACCACAAACTCAGAAAAATGTCAGGCTCATGGGAAGGGAAGGGTATACTTTCAGAAAAGGGTTAGTTGTAGCTAGACCAACCCTACAGGAGAAAGCCGTATCAGTGCAAGTGGGGCACTGTGTCAGATAATCTGGGCTACCTTGTGTCTAATGTCACTACCAGGTCTATCTCTAGTCTTTTTGGTAAAGGAAACTTATTCCAGGCAGACAGCAACCATTTCCTGATCTCAAGGATATGTGTAGTTGGTGAAATCATGTGATTTCATTTGGAATATAATCGTTAGAAACAGAAGGTCTGGGTCAGATTTTGCTTCACAATCACACGAGAAAGTCACTTAGCTTTCCTGAGCCTTGATTTCTCTGATATAGGAAAGCAGGTAACCAGCCCGTTTGGTCAACTCTATGGAAATCTTGCATCCTGGTACAGCACAATGCTAGATGCACTGATTAGGTCTCAGTATTTGCTGCTTTTCCCAGTTCATGCTTCTGACTCCCTCATGCAATTTGCCCCCACTAGGCACACAACTCCTAACCAAGGATGTTGACTATGACAGGCTTTAGAAATTAGCATCCATTTGTCATGCCTTCACTTGAAATTATGTGAATAAACTAATCCTCCTTAAAGTTGGAAATGTCAAAGTTTACCACACCAAATGCCACTCCACCTGTGAAAATCAAAAAGCTAGAAATGTAATCTGAATACACAGCATTTCTTCAATTTAAAAAGTCAAAAAGTTATCTATATAAAGTTAAGCAAAACTAGATTTAACCTTTTCAAGAGTGGCTGCTTTCAACAACAAGCAAAAATGACACTGGGTCTGCCAGGCATGACAGTGGAGATAAAAGGGAAAGAAACATTTGGTGAGAAAGGAATGCAGGACTGGGAAAAACTGAGTCTTTTCCCATGACCACGATGTGCAGGGCTGCCAAGCTTACCTCATGGACTCCAGATATGCACACCAGCAAGTCAGAGCACAATCCTTGCTAGTGTGAACACCCAATCCACGACACAACCACACAACCTACCTACCCTCCTGACCCGAGGGAAGCTCCACTCTGGGAGAAAAGCATCACATCTCCTGTTTATTTATTTACTCACTCTCAGTCACAACTCCTCGTTATCTCCTGGAACTCCCGACACTGTCTTGGGCACATGAGAGGCTCAAATGCATTCCTTCTATGAAAACAACATTTTGTACTTTCCAGGAGGGCATGGGGGCAAAATGTCTCCACTTCCTGACCAGTCCTGCTAAGAGAATAGGCAGCAGCCATGTACAGACCTATCCATGTGATGTGCAGGTACAGAACATGTACACACATATATTTGTCTAGGTGACACACAGGTATAGGACATCCTCATGAATAATCCTGAACTAGGTGAAACGCAGGTACATGTACATACCTGGACCCGAGTGATATGCAGGTACAGAACACAGGTCACCAGGAAACAGATGCAGAACACCAACAGAAGCAGGAGAGCCACACTCCTGGACATAGAAGACATGCAGTCACTGTGAGCTGGGGCCGGGTGAGACAGGCCCTAAAGACGCCAGGGAATCGACCCACATCCCACACCCCACCCATCATTTCCCCAGCCTGCAGGGAGAAGCAGGGCCTCAGGAAGAAGCAGCAAATCTCTGGGGTCTTGTCCAAGCTGGTTCTCTTCCTATGTCCACTCCCGAGTTCTACCCCTGCAGCCGAAGGATCTCCAGTCCCGAGAACTCAAGAAGAAACATTGGAGTTGTCCCGGCATGGCCACTGGACTCTGCTCTCTTACTGAACTTTGTCTAGGCATGGATTTCCTAGGAAAAGTTTGATCCCATATGGACCCATCAAGGTGGGGACCCTCACCATGCGCTCACAAGGTCTGGGGGGTGAGGGGGGAATATAGGACAATTTCTATGTGTTTTCTTGAATCTCTCAGGAGAATTACTCCAATAAGGAAGTTTATTAAGAAACTTGTGTGGGTTGGGGGGAGAAGTGAAGGTTTTCAAGGTTTTCCTTTATAAAAAACTAAAAAACCCTGTCAACTTCATTTGGACATACAATTAAATATTTTCAAAGATCACTTTTCTTCATTTTAATGTTTCTGAAAATGCTATGCACCTAGAAACCAATGTATCAACTAGGTATGCTGTAGGGTTTTTTTCCTTCAAAACAATCATGAAGTCATTGGTGTATGGACAGAGACAGAGATAATATAAGTGTCTCAGAAGTAAATTAAACACTGAAAATCAAAAGTACCAATCCCACGCAACTTGCCATCAAGGCTTGCTCCACTAATTATTAGAGTAAATGGGGACGTGGTAGGTGGCTCAGACACCCCAAACACTGGGCATGACAGGGGAGCAACCTTGGGAGTCAAACCGGAACATCAAAAAATTCCCGATAACTTCATCTGATGGAGGGACACGGGACAACACTTACTGTGGGATTATGAGAAGGTAGACAAGGCCAAATAAGGCAGCCAGAATGAGGGCAAGCACGACGGCACTGGTGAAATACTCGTCCTGAAGCTGGTGGTACTATGGGACACAGAATCGACCATCAGTGGCCCAGCTTCCAGGAGACATGCAGACTCTGTCTTCCCAGGGATACCGAGGATGCTCAGAACCACTACAGGGTGGAGGAGGACAGTGCCCGTGCCCACACAGACCAGGAGAAGGGCCGGCAAGTGTAGCTGTGTCTGGGGCCCGGCCACTCTGGTCACTGAGACAGAGGACCTACCTTTCGCTCTCGCTCGGCTTGCTTGTACTTCAGGGTGAAGAAGTTCAGGTCAGCCATCTCCAGCTCAGTCTGGCGGGCTTCCAGAAGGCGGCCAATGTACCTGTTAACACGTGTGCCTGGAGTGGTGTGGACAACATTCGTAGAGAAAGAGGAGCGGTTTCTGAGCTTCTCTGAAGTTGTTCTCAATGCCCTCCGCTGCAGCCATGGTGAAAAGAAAAGGAGGTGATCAAACTCTCCACTTACCGCAGAAAAGAACTCATGCTCCCTCCACTCTGTATCATTGCCCTCTGCAGAGTTAGGCTACGCTTGACGATCTGAGATAAAATTATGGGTCCAGCATCTGCTGGTAGGGTGATGCCAGGCCAGTTATGTGTCACTGCTGTGCAGTTCCTCGTCTATAATGGGGTGTCATGGCACCTATGTGGTAGTACTGTGTGGAGGGCAGCAGGGCTCTGCGTGTGCCATGGGTGGGTCAGTGTCCAGCGCAGAACAGTGATACAAACACTGTGTTTTGTTTTGTTTTGTTTTGTTTTTGAAAAATACCAATAAAGTTGACAAATCTACAGCAATTGTGACCAAGAAAACTAGAGTAAAGACACTAGCAAAGTCAAAGTGCAGTGTAAGTTTGCCACAGACCTTGAAACACACATACTGCAACTTACCCAGAATGAAATATAACTATGATATATATGAAATATAACTGTGATAACTAAAGAATTTGAATTCATAACTTTACAATTCCAGAGAAAGTGATTTCCAAGTAGTTTCACTTGAGAATTCTATCAAACATTTAAATTCTATACAACCTCTTTCAGAAAACAGAAGAGGGGCAACACTTCCCAACTTTATAAAATTACTATTACCCTGATATCAAAACTAAAGAGCACAAACAAGGAAAGCTATAGGCAATACCTCTCATGATATAAATCCAAAAACATGTAACAAAATGTTAGCAAACAGAATTCAGCAATATATAAATAGAAATATCTAATATGACCACTTTTTTGTTTTTTTTTTAAAGATTTATTTATTTATTCATACAGAACTGGGGTACAAGCCAGAGATGCAGAGGGTGAGAGGGTTCACCAGGGACAGAGTGGGGAGCAGAACAGGCAGATCGACGAAGTACACTGCTGAGGGGAGCAGCGGGCGGGTCAGGAGAGGTCT
>NW_004567105.1:41845507-41877042 GCF_000260355.1 Condylura cristata
ACATTTTATGGGGGTGGAGTGGGGAATGGGATCAAAAACGGTGGGGGGAGGGAAGTGCACTGGACTATGGTGATGGCACATGGGTGACTTGGTGATGGGAAACACATGGGGATTACAATTGAGATGAAAAAATATATATATACAAAATGATGTAAAAATAAACTATATAAAAAAAATCCAATGGCATTTCCAATAGCAGAGCATGTGAAGACCAAAATGAAAATATAGTACCATCTACAGTCACTAAGAAAAAGGGGCTACTAGATAGAAATTTAAAGAAAAAAGTATCAATCTTGTATGCTCACACCTATACAGCACTGATTAAAGAAATCAAAGATCTCAATAAATAAAAAAACTTAGCATGCTATGGATTAAAAGTTTCAGTGATGACAAGGTTCCCATATTGGTATACACAGGTTTAATGTATTTCCTGTCAACATTCCAGAAAGATTTATCTTTGTAGATAGACAAAATTATAATTAAATGAAGAGGTAAAGGTAATAGAATACCTCATTTTGTCTCAAAAAAAAATAGTTATTTCAATAGTGTTGGAGAAATATAGTATCTATAGGCAAAAAGTGAACCTTGTCTCACACTTTATAAAAAAGCTAATACATCATAGGTTTAAACAAAAAAACACAAATGTATGAAACTCTTAGGATAAAATATGTGAAAAAACTTTCAGATTTAGGTTATGTAAAGACGTCTTAAACCTGAATAAAAGACATAATTCATTTTAAAAAATCAATAAACTGGACATCTTCAAAATTAAAAAAAAAAAAAAAACACTTGCTTTGTGAAAGACCCTGCTAAGAGAATGAAAATATAAACTAAAGATTGGCAAAAAATATTTGCAAACCACATGTATCCCAGAAGAAACTCATCTAGAATGTTCTGAGGACCTCAAAGACAACAGTATGAAAAGTCAAGTAACCAGATTAGAAAACAAAAGACATGAAGGGGTATTTCATAAAGATAAAGAGAAAGTAAAAACAAAAAGATGACATTAGCCATTAGGGAAATGCAAAATAAAATCACAATGGGGTACCCCAACAAACTTATTAGAACATCTAAAATTTTTTTTGAAAAGTGGACTTCTCCCAAGTGCTGATGAGGATGATGCAGAGAAACAGGTACAGTTACTCCAGAGTGGTTGGGAAGCTTTTTTAAAAAATAAATAAATAAGTAAACAAACCAAAAAAAAAAAAAACAAAAAAACAAACAAACAAAAAAAAACATGATCCATCAGATGCACAGATGGCTCACCTGGGCATAGAAAATGAACATTTATGTCCACTCAAAAATATGTCCATGAATGTTTATAGCATTTTTATTTGTAGTAGACAAAACTGGAAACAACAAAAATGTCCTTCAACAGGTGAAGGACACCTGGTCCATCCAAACCATGGAATTCCAGCCAGCTATGGAAAGGAAAGAGGAGGCACAGGCCACAACCCAGAAAGACCCAAGAGCATAGTGTTGAATAAAGAAAAGTCAACTTACAAGGCTACATGGTGGGAGTCCATTCTTGAGGGACAAAATTATCAGGAGGGACCCAGGGTTGGGAGTGGCTGGAAGGAGACAGGTATGCTCAGGACCGGGAGGGGCCTTGGTGGTAATGGAAATGTTCTGCACCTGCAAAGAGCTGGTGGCTCCACAAACCTGCCTCACGGTGAAATGACATAGAATTGCACACACACACACTGCACTCAGTGTGCACATCCTAGCATGGACACACTGTGTTACACAAGATGTGACCCCAGTGACACTGGGCAAGGGGGACCAGAGCCTGCCCACACAGGCTACCTGATTCCACAGCTCCCACATGTGCAATTGTTACTATGTCAGTTGTCCTCCAGAAAGCGCTCCACATATTAGATAAGTGAATAAAACTTGAGCCATTCGCAATCTCCATTGGGAAATAAATCGCTGAGATTTTGAAGTGGACCCCTCCAGACCTTCCCCTAAGCCACTATGTCTGTGAACGTGCATTTTTCAAGGCACGGGGTCACACTTGGGATTCCACAGGCAGTGCCGCCTCCTCTGGGCCTACGCACAGGAGAAAGAACTGTGAGCTGTGAACGCCGCCTTCCAGTTAATGTGTTAGTGCCCTGTGTGCCTGTGAATTCTCCTCCTCCTGGGACCTGACACATTTTGTAAATGTTAGAGAAACAACCCCCCAATGTGTGTCTGTGAGACAGCATGTTGGCCATCCTGCTGTGTAGGGTCCACTGAGAAGGCAAAAGCAGACAGGCACCACCATCACGGCATTTCAGATGCCCGTGCTTGTTTTGTACTGAGCAGCTCACTGTCTGCTGGCCCAGGATCTGCAGAAGCAAAGACGTAGCCAGAACTGACTTCTGGAGTGGAGGTGCTTCTCCGCACTTGGGGACCCCCAATCTCTGTTCTGTAGCATTGATCCCACTCACCTCCTCCCTCAGGATATTTTTCTAATCACTTCATTGTGACTCCTTCAGTATGGCCACTTCTCAGTGGTGGAATAGCAGAACCCTCCCCACCCCCACCCCCAACCTGTCCCATTTCACACTTTTCTCTACTTTGCAGCAACAAACATATATTGAATAATAGACAAAAATGAAGATAAAACTTGTTGCTCATTTTGATGTAAAACTTCATTTTCAGATCTTCCTTGTTACCCTACTAGTAATTTAAGTGCAGACACCTGACAACCATGGGGCATGCAACCTTGAGTGAGCTGCTAGCTCTCTCTGGGCTCGCTTCCCTCTCTGGAAAATGGAAACAGTCTCTGGAGGATAAGGATGTCTGTGCTTGTAAAGAGCCAGAGGCTGCCCAGCCCAGAGGAAGCCTGGCATTGGCCATCACCAGTCCTCATGGTAGTGGCAGGAGCGCCACCACTTACAGCCACACAGCCAAAGTTAGCCCCAAAGTTTGGGAGTGAGGCCTAGGCCAGCATTGAGGGCCTGGCAAGGCGGACCTGTCTAGAACTTCCTCACAAACAGCAACATGGGCTCCTGGAATCACAGCTGACCATCACCTCCAGCCAGTCCACTGTGGGAGTGTAACTGCCACCCTGGTCATTGCAGAGCATGTGCCTGGGATATGAAGTAGCCGGGCTCACTCTGGACAAAGGAGCAGTTAGGAAGCCTGGTCTTCATGACTCATCCTGTCTCTTCTGCCTCTGGCCTCTCAGGCTCACCTTGCATTCCTTCAGTGGATGTTCATTCTCCTTTCCTCACATGTCTAGGTGCATTCCTCAGATGCCAAGCCTCTCACTTCAGCTGATCTCCAAACACTGGAGACCCACCAGGATATTCCTTGAATCGACTAATGTTGCAGCCTCAGAGGTGAGTATGTAGCAGAGACTGCTGGTGGGCTTCCCTACCAGGTCTTGGAATTGGAGTTCTATAAATGCAGCAGTCTCAGTCCCTATCCTCTGGCATCTCAGTGTGTCATCACGTGTCTGAGTTCTGGTTGATGAGCTATACACAGACGTGCCTTTAGACATGCTAGGGGACATCCTCTAGGAAAGGGGGTATTCCTCTTGCCTGCCCTGCCTCCTGTCCACTGGTTGGAAAAGTGGACACAATGACAGGAGCCTCAAAGTTTATTCTGGGTCATGAGGCAACTAAGTAAGCGATAGTGAACCAGAAGGGGCCAGATCAAGATAATTAGGTTTCCATCTCAGCCCTGACCTGCCCCTTGTCTGAACTGACATCTCTTGTGCAAGCTGTCATGATTGGGTTTTTCTTCATATAGGCTATAAAACCCACTCCTGACTGGTGGGCCCCTGAGAACATGCATGTCTCAAGTGGCACTTGGGAAACTCTGGTTAGTCAGCACCTCTGAACCAGCCTGCCCAACCTGTCATCAGCCCTCAGGTGCTAAAGGGACCCCCAGCCCCATGAGACTCCACTTGGTGACACTACTTCACAGATAACTTTCTAGGAACCACTCATCATCCTGAGAACTGGTGATTTCTCTACTCTTTTCTACAAAGAAGCCATTGTTCGAGCTTTTCTCAGAGGATTTCTCTACCTGAAACAGAGAGCGGTAGACTAGGCTGACAGTGGCCAAAATGAGGGAGCAGCTGACACCTTCCAGGGTCATACCTCTCAGGCCTGTGGTCCCAGCCTCAGGAATGAAGCAGTCAATGAAAGAGCTCTCTCCTTTCTGGTCCCTGCATGAATCTGTGTGCTCGGTGGCCTCACTTCTCCCCAGGGATGGGGGTCCACCATGAGAGCCATGCATGTGGGAGTCTCTTCTGGAAGGATTTTAACAACAAATTTAAGTTCTTAACACACACGGTTATTCAGATTTCCATTTCTCCATGGGTCTTTGTACTCTTTGCAGTTTGACCAGGAATTTGAGTCATCTAAATTGTGAGGTGCTGTAAAGATGCCATCTTCGCATCGTGACTAATGTCTTAGGGCCACACTGCTAAGCTGGGACACTGATGACTTAGGTGTGCTTGGTGTATAGTCATGGCTAAAGTTCTAGGTTTCTCCACTTCAAGGCCATGGCTGTCATGATGGAGGAGGAGCAGAGCTTCCTTGCCAGAAGCTGCCATTGTCTGGACAAAAAAGAATCAGCATAAAGGCTGAGTTCCAGAGGCACAGAGTAGTGAGGGAAGGTGAACAAAGTCAAGTTTCAGGTAACTGCACAGTCAGGATGACTCCAGGTAAGACATCCCACATTTATGTTGGCAACTCTCTTGAGGCCACAAAGTCCTTCTTAAGACCTGAGAAATGAGAATGCCAGACTCAAACCCAACCTACTCAGAGCTTCACTGACCCAGCAGCTTGCCCACACCAATTCAGGCTGTTCCCAGGTGGGCAGCCACTAATATGAGTCTTCACCATCATCAGTGGGTATTGACCTGCACTGGGGTTCTCAGTCTGGGGACTGAGGAGCCATCTGCTATTCCTTGCAGTGAGGAGAAGATGGACACCTACCAATATGCCTGAATATCCTGATCCAATGGGGACAAAAAGCAAAGTGAATAACTATTAAATGTCAAAAATCATTGGATGGAGCTATAATGCCATTTGCTGCCTGAGTCAGAGGGACCCACCAGCAAATTGTCCATCTCAAGAGACAGAAAATGATAATTTCTAAAATTCTTATCTTCTTCCATTTTTAAGAAGTACTGACATTCACATGAACTACTTTCTTGAGATAATTAGTCGTCTATTATTATTTCTGACCAAAAAGATCACAATCCATGGTAAAACTACTTGTTTTAGTTAATTAAAGTCAGAATGAAAAAGCATGCCACTCATCATTATTATTTAATGAAGGATGGAAAAGAAAAATACAATTTTTACCCTTTGATATAACATTATTGTGTACCATGGAAGTAAAAAACTCAGTTTCAACAAGCATTAGTTTCAATATATATAAATAAAAAAGAAGCTAAAATTTGCCTTGATTAAATTCAATTAGAAAATTCATGTATATATATTTTAAATCCTGTTCATGATTAAAACAAGAGACTAGGTAGGAGAGGTCATAGGTGGATCTGAAACAGGAAGGAAGAGGAAGCATAGAGCAATTAGCAATACTTAAAATGTGCTGAGGTCTTGATGAGGGGCCAGCTAGCAAGCCCTCAAGAATGCTGATGAAGGAGTGAGCTCAGCAAACATAGACAATTTGGCAAGTCATCAGAACTTAAATTATACATGCCATTTAGCAAAGGAATACAAAGAAGTTATTCCAGGCTGTCCTTACAAAACTCACAGATAGATAGTCTTAGGGTGGTCCTGAGAACAAATTCTGAAAGTGAAGTTTCCATGCACCAGCACAGTGCTAGGAAGTAAGTCTTGCACAGGTGAGGGCCTTCTGGTCACTTAAAAATGACTGCTGTATCTCTGAAGACATCTCCGAGGCCAATGTCCAGAAGGACACTGCTTATTTTTTGTTCTATATATTTTACAATTTCAACTCTTATATCCAAGTCCTTAATTCATTGTTAATTCATTTTTGTGTATAGAATTTAAATGATCTATTTTCTTTTGTTTTGTTTTTCTGTCCAGGTTTCCCAACATTATTTGTTGGAAAGGCTTTCCTGTCTCTATTGTGTGGTATTGACTCTAGTTGTTGAGTTCACTTTTCATATATGTGTGGGCTTATTTCTGGGATCAATTCTTTCCACTAGTCAGAGCATGTGCTTTTGCTGAAATGCCATACTGTTTTGATTATTATTGTTTTGTAGTATACTCACACCAACTCACCCATGTGCCATCACTATAGTCCCATACACTCTTCCCACCCCAGTTTTGATCCCAATTCACTTTCCATCACCGTAAAATGTCTCTGGTGTATAGCTGTTTGTTGTTTCCATTTTTACTTTATTACAATTGTTTTTTGTTTGTTTGTTTGTTTGTTTGTTTTTCCTGATCCCTTATGCTCCTGCTATGACTGAAACCACCCGGTATTTCTCTTTTTTTTTTTCTGGCTTATTTCATTAAGCATGGTCCCTTCCAGCATCATCCATGTGGCTGCAAAAGGCATGAGTTATCTTTTTTGATTGCTGAGTAATATTCCATTGTGTGCATGTACCACATCTTTTTAATCCAGTGATTTTGGGGGGGGCATCTAGGTTGATTCCACATCTTCCCTATTGTAAACAGAGCAGCAATAAACATGGGGGTGCAGGTGTCCTTTTGAATTGATGTTTTTGTGTCCTTTGGGAAGATACCTAGGAGTGGGATTGCTGGGTCATACGGAAGCTCCATTTTTAGCAGTTTGAGAAACAAAACAACGAGACACCTGGAGAAAATATTTGCATGCAATACAAAGGACTGATCACAAAGATATACAAAGAGCTGAAGAAATTTAACAAAAATAAAGTGAACCACCATATCAAAAAATGTGCAGAAGAGCTAAAAAGACAATTCTGCAAAGAGGAAATGCAGATGGCCAACAGGCGCATGAAAAAATGTTCAGCATCACTTGTAATAAGAGAATTCAAATCAAAACCACAATGAGATACCACCTCACACCAGTGAGAATGGCACATATTAAAACAACTAACAACATCAAATGTTGGCGAGGTTGTGAAGAAAAAGAAAATCTCCTACACTAGCAGGGGGAATGCAAACTGGTATAACCACTATAGAAAGCTGTTTGGAGGTTTCTCAAACTGCACAATTATTTATAACAGCCAAGACATGGAAACATCCTAAATGCCCACTCATGTATAACTGGGTTAAAAAATTAAGGTGGGGGCCCTCCCTGGTGGCACAGTGAGTTAAAGAGCAGCACTGCAAGCTGTCCACAGCCACTTCAGTGCAAGTTCTAGCTCCAACCCTAGAGATAATCCACATGGCTTGGCAGACCTCTCCTGACTGCCTGCTGCTCCCCTCAGCAGTATATTTCATCAATCTAACTGTTCTGCTCCCTACTCTGTCTCTGGTGAATCCTCTCACCACCCATGCATCTCTGGCCTGCATCCCAGTTCTGTATGCATAAATAAATAAATTCTTTTTAAAAAATTAAGGTTACAGTTTTGCATTCCCCTTCTGACACAAGGTCTACCCTTTCTGGAAGGAAACCTAAAATGAAAAAACAAGTTAGGGGTTTTATTATTGTATCATATGTCCATGTTACTCTTAGTTTTTAAAACTAAATATGAAAAAGGACAAAAAACAGCATTCAGGAAAGGGGAGAGAATTGGGCATACATTTTAGAAAGAATAAATCTACTGTTAGTGTCAGGACACTGGGGAGAGAGTAGACTGTGTCCACAGGGGACTGGGGTCAGAAGGCAGGACTCGACCTGCTATCTCAGGTGATGCTGGCACAGCTATCTAACCAGCTGCAAGTTCAGTCTTCCAGAGATTTAACACACTGGATTTAATTTTATAAAATGATTAGCGATGTAAATGTAGTTTTATGAACATAAATACTGTAAATTACTTAGATTTCAAAAAAGGTAGATATGATCTTAACATCAGTGGAGGTCAAGTAAGTATGTTTGTGATATATTGAAAGTGAAAAAAAAGCAACCAAACTGTATATCATCTGGACAATTTTATTAAACAGTTAATATGCACATATCCTCACACTGGAGGGACTGAAATGCTGCCAGTATGCTATTTTTGGGTGGTAAGATTATAAATATGTTTTTCATTTTCTTCTTTGTGCACTTTATTTTTCTATGTTTTTCATAATAAATTATTTTTATAACTAGGAAGGAATATTAAAAGAAAAAATAGACCCGAGTAGGCACACGAGGGTGAGGGTTATTATAGGAACCTGTCCTTGCAGTATTAAAGAGAGCCCTCCAGGTGTGACCTAGAGCCAGGACAGAGCTGGCAGCCCTAAGCCCATGTCCCGAGACCCTGGTCACCCAACAGGTGTACTCCACATGACACCACCACCTAGCAGCCAAGGCCACTGCTTGGTCCCCGCAGCCAGAACTGAACACTGGAACCCAAATGGGACAGTGTTCTGATGTTGACCATGTACATTTGTGAATTGCTCCCCCAGAACTCTAGACACAATTCCTCATACACACATCATTTTAAGGCCTGGTTAGTGGAGGTATGAGCTCCTGAGATGCATCTCCAGGATCACCTGGACACACATGGGGGGAACTGCACATGTCAGGTCTGGAGGGGCAGGAAAGCAGAAGACAGGGCCACAGGAGACAGAATTCATTCTAAAGCATATGTGGGGGTTCAAGAATGTCCCCAGGAAGAAGGTGCAGAGGACTTCTCTGCTCAGGGTCACTCAAGAAGCCACTTATGCCTTCTTCCCCAAATGGCCAAGCCACCAAGGTATGCCTCTCCACTCCATCTTTCTGGAACCATCCTGGAGAAGTCCCAGGCCACAGTCTTGTCCCTGGCCTGCCTTCACTATCTGAAACCTTCTCGTGGTGCAGACAGACACTGCTCTCCTCCCCACTTGGGATTTGTTTTCACTAATCTCATGCCTGAATGATGAAGGGACAGCCCCAGGGGCTAAGCAGCAGAAGGCCCCAGCCCACAGTATGTTCCCTTGATGGCTGGGCTGTCTAACCATCTCTGCAGAAGGGGAACTGCCTGCCTACAGAGGCAAGAGATGGGAATGAAGGCACAACCAGGGTGAGGTGCCACAGAAGGAGACCCAGGCACACGGCACCAAGGAGATGGTATCTGGGATACATAGTGGCTGGCTGCTAACCAGCCGTGGACAGTAGGACAATCCTGTCTGGGCAGGTAGCTGTGTGCCAGTAGGAGACTTAGCCTTGGACCCTAGAGTGAGAGCACAAGGAGGCAAGAATGATGGGCGCAGGTGCAGCTTCAAGAGCGCATGTGCCCCCAGCCATGGCACAGGACTCGGCATGGTCAGCAGGCCTCCCCCAAGGAAGGAAAAGGCCAGCGCCAGCACCTCTGAAAGGCAGGAGGGGCCTGGCATCTGGACCTAGCAATGAGAACAGAGAAAGGACCAGAGTGTAAAGGACATAGCATGATGGAGAGGAGGGGGCTTGATGAAGAATGCTGGAGAACAAAGCACAAAGCCAACCTATAGGCGCTCTCAAGCGAGGCCAGCCAGGCAACAGCAGTGGTATTCTGAGCATCAGGGGTGGCCAGGGGTGTTGGAGCTGCCCTGGAGCCCTGAGCACACAGGAAAGACTGTGGGAGACTGTAGGATAGGAGGACAGAACTAGGGGCACCGGGGCTCGGTGCCACGGAAACGGGGAAGGATACAAAGCCAGAGAGTTGATATCTTGGCGGGGGAGGTGAGGAGTGGCAGACACAGGAAGTGAGCATCCTGGAGGTGCCCCCAGCGACTGGCATGCAAGAAGGAAGTGTGCTACACACAGGCAGCACCCGAGGAGGAGGAGGAAAGGGCAGCCGGGGCACAGGCTCAAGCGCGTGAGGGTCAGCAGAGGCGGGTGCAGGTGGCCAGAGCTGGTGGCCACTCAGCCAGATGTGCAACTCCTCCAAGCCCAAGGGTCACCGAGGACAGGGACTGGCAAGGGTGCCCTCCTCACAGCAGAGGTCACCCCGCCCAGAAAAGCCCAGTTAATTCAGGGGCTTACAAGTCAGCAGCTCAGCCCAGGGAAATGTCACGACGTCCAGGTCTTACTGACCCAGCCCTCCTAGGCAAGGGAGCAAGGACGATGCACTCCCACCCTGTCCCGCTGACTTCTCTGCAGAGTCCTGCAGAGAACCTGGGCCCAGGTTCTAAGAGAGCAAGCTGTCCTGCCTTCATCTAAAATTCTGATGTTTTACCCACCATGGATTTTTTTTTTTCAGGTTAAGTTTGATTTTTAAAAACACTGCGCTATTACTTATCCTGATACTGAGATTTGGACATATGTTTAAGTTATTTGCCCAAATTGGGGTCCTCACTCTCCTACCTTGGTCCTAGTCCTGGGAGAAAGTTGAATCTGGGGAGCATCAATGGAATGAATTGGTATTTCTTCTCTGGTAAGATGGCAAAGAAGATCACCTGAAAGCTCCCCAGTTAGAGATCCTGTGTAAATATAACCACACACACATTCTCTCTCTCAATGCATAGCTGAGTTGGCAAGAAAGTAAGGGAAATGATGCATGCCCAGAAATATCCAGAAGGAGGAAGGCTGAAGATCTTAGCTTAAATTTACTGATAAATACATGAAATGTGAAGTTACAAAAAAAAAATACAAGATATAAAAAGATTTTGCAGAGAAATAAACCCAGTTCTGAACATCATTTACCAGGTTATCAAATGTGGAAGCTGAAGGCTGATCTAGCCAACTTGGCATCACAGGACAGAGGGGCTCAGTCCTGCCGCCTACCTTGTCATCCTCACACGTCATGACATTGGAGAAGGGGATCTCAGCTTTGAACATCTTCCGGCAGTGCATAAGCTGCACGAGCAAGTAACAGACAGTCTTGAACTTCATCCTCTTGGCCGGTTTTATGTCAGACAGAATCAGTCCTGGAAAGATCTGGTCCAGACAAGGGACAAAGAGAAGCTGTGAGTAGACACACCTTGCCCTGGGTCAGAATCATAAAGGGGCAGAAACAGGCTTGATGCTCACCAGACCTTGATACACTGGGAGCAAAATTCTCAGCCTGGTTCCAAAACATGCTGCCCACAACTACAACTACACCCAAGGCCTCTGAAAACCAGAGCAATGTGTCCAAATCCTGGGGTCAGGCAGAGATGTCTGGGGCTGGTCAGGGAGACACCAGAAGCCTGGATGTTGTCTGGTTGGGTCAGCACTTGGCTGATGAATGCCACCCACTCACAAAGTGCCCACCCTCCCCACCACCCAGACTATCTACTGACCTCTCACTTCTGCCTTCATTGCTGCTAAACATCTGATCAACTCTATGCTGTAAAATATCCCTTCGGGCATTTTTCTTTTTTTTCTCTCCTTCGCATCAGTCGAACTTCTTGAAAAGGGACTTCTCACTGCACTGACTTCATCTCTGCTACAGACTGTTGTGCCTCACATAGTTTGTCAATGTGAGAGTCAGTCCGCACCCACCTCCACACTGGACTCTGTCACCTGCTCAGAACCTCTTGGGTAGTGTTCACAGCCTCTCTCCTCAGCCTCCCAACCCTGTTCCCACAATCCTGGAGTGACCCAAGCTGTCCCTGGGGCCCAGGCTGCACCTCTAACTGGCCCTCCTCAGGCCAAGCTCCATTCTGCAATTCTCTGCGCATTCAATCCCCTTCTGCAGGAATGCACTCACTGGCCTGCCAGAGCCCCACCCCCCTCTCAGGACCACTCCCACCAGGGCCCTCTGGCACAGGACCCCTGCATCCCAGGGATAGTGATAGGCCACCCATGGGTGCTCCAGGACGGCACCAAGCTCTCCCTCACAGGAACCTGCCTCTGTCTCCCTCCACGGAGCCTGAGCCCTGACTGCTCACCTAGCCTTGCTCCCCTCACGTGAGCCCCAGAATCTGCTCGACTGCTTGTGACCACAACAACCAGATTACTTCCCGTGGACAGAGGGCCCTTAATCGCCACAGGGGACAGTCACAGGCCCCTGTTTGCACAGCATTGCTCAGCCCACAGCACCCCTCCCTCCCATCCTGTGGGGGCTCTCAACCTGATTCACAAGAGCCAGCCAAGGCCCAGAGAAGTAGCAGGGGACAAAGACGGGTAGCAGGACGTGGAGTTCCAGTTCCCCCTTCCAGGAGGCAGAGCTGGCAGTCTCCCAACCGCACAGAAGCCCAGGCTGGAGAAGCAGCAATTTGAGGGGAGCATGGGGCAGTTGACTCTGAGGAGGCTGCACAGCTGGTCACAGCAGGTCCTGTGCTCACCTTCCGCCGATGCGATGGCACAATGAAAAAGGTCTCAATGTTGTGCGTTTTCAAAAAACTGTTCCTCTCATGCCCGTGACCCGGTTCCACTTCATAGTCACCATTCAAGCACGCCAGAGTTGTCTTGGTGATGTGAACTTTCCTACGAGAAAGCAGACAGGTTTGAACAGAGCGGTGAGCTGCATGGCTCCCAGTCCCAGAGGAGCCTCCTGCGGGGCAGCAGCACCCAGCCCAACAGCCGGCACGGCCCACACGCAAGGTGGCGTGGGTGGGAAGGGAATGGGACTGCAAGGCACAGTCACGCTCAGCCGGGGAGGCTTTGTGGAGGGGGGGAGGGGGAAGCCCGCTAAGTCAGCAAAAGGGCAGACACCATTAGCCTGAAAACCCAGATGGGTCCTTGACACGCCTTGACACGCTGGCTGCAGCCTCTGCTCCCAGCAAGGTCTCAGCACTTAGGTCTGTGGGCAAAAAGCTAATTCCCCAGCGTCCATAGTGCTCACAGCACTGCACACCCTCAGAGACTCCTTCAGGGAAAAGGCACAGTCCCTGTGCCCATGGCCCACCAGCCTGGCCCTAAACTACAATGGCACTCAAGGGAGCCAACACTTTCTAGAAACGCGTGTGTGCCTAGTCACACTGGCCTCCCTTCTGTCTCTCCCTCCCATGGTGGAAACAGATGTGCAGCCCTGGTGCCTACAGCTGAGCCCACAGTGCTAGAAAAGGGGAGGTTGCAGGGGCCCTAGAAGCACATGGCAGGGGCGGATGGCATCCAAGGCTTGGACTGGCAGAGAAACTGGAGCCCTGGCAGCCTGAGCAGCAGTGCCGCTAAAGGGGTCAAGTTACCCCCACTGATGAGTGCCACTGCCACTCGTTGTTGCATGGATCATAGAGGCCTGTCGTAGAAGACACAGCCACGGAGCTTTCTTCCCCAAAGGCCAAGAATGGAGATGTCCGGTATCCGTAGTCTCCAAGGCCCATGGGACCAGAGGCCCAGGTACCCATCAGAATGTCCTGTTCAAAATAACAGGGTGGGGGACCCAGAGCCTGGTGCTTCTAATTGTGGTTTCCCTGTAGGTAAGAGATTCCTCAGAAACGAATTTCACTCAGTTCTGGCAGCCTGTAACATGCATTCAACACATCAATGTGGGAAGCCAACCAAGGACCCTCTGAGGCAACAGAGCAGGCTGTGTGCGGCCCCCAGGTGCAGTATGTCAAGCTGCAAGGATAAAACTGGTCCTACACCCGCCCCCTCTTGCTCAGAGGGCACTGCCTGGGGAAAGAGCCCAGGAACAGGCAGCAAGGCTCCTCACAAGAAATGCTGAGGGAAAGACTCAGCAATGATCCACTGCATCCATCTGTCGGTCTGTCTGTCTGCCCAACACACTCCCAATAGCCAGAGGGCAGGAAGTGTTTGCTGGACAGGTGATCAGCAGATCAAGAATGCAATGGAAGAAATCAAAAGTAATGCAAGAAAGATAAAAGCCAGGGAGGCAGGCAGAGTGAGGAAATGCGGGCAGGCAGCGAGGGGCAACAGGGGCCACGGCCAAGGATGCAGAGGTTTAGCCTGCAGGGCACAGGCCTGCCACCGTCTTGAACAGACACACTGTAGGAGCTGACGAGGGTGTGGGCACCCAAACCTGATGCCAGCACGTAGGAACCTCAGTTAATCCGGCGGTGGCAGCCTCTGTGAACACACCTGCTTGCCTCTCATCAGCCAACAGGGTGCCAGGGTCACAGGCCAAGGGCCTAAAGTCCCTTTCCTGCAAGGAGGCCATTCTCCTGCTGCCCTCCCCTGCATGGAGGAGGGGAGCGCACTCTCTGTTCTGCAGTTCACTGTCACACAATATTGGGTTTGAAGAAAAACTGAGACCAAAGGGTATAATTGTAAAGAGAGAGCATTTGAAGAGGATGAACCAACAAATGACATAGCCCAGTTCTAGAAGAAAAAAGTCTGCGACTTCCCTAATGGAACTCTAAAGCCACAGCACCTGCCACAGGAAAGCTGGAGGAAAAAGGAAAGAACAAAGAGAGACATGATAATCAGCACTCCGGACAGATCCAAGCCAGAAGCAAACACGCTGGCTTCTGGTCTGCTTGTTCAGTGCGGGAGTCTGTGAGCAAGCTCAGAACCTGAGAAGGCCACGGCCCCGAGCCTGCACTGGGGGCCAGTACAGGGCCCCCTTCTATGCTGGCAGGGGGCTGAGACCAGACCCGATGGGTTACCAGGGATCCCTGCTTAAAGGTCATTAGACTCCCATGCACTCGCCCCTCCTGACTTACCCTGGTAAGCCAGCAGCTTCCATGACATTGGCCAGAGTCACATCATTGGACCACACGTCATACTGCCACTTGCGCAGGCCCAGGACTCCGCAGAGAACCCTGCCGGTGTGCAGCCCCACGCGCATGTTCAGATCCACCTCAGTGGCCTCAGCCACAGACCTGCAACACAGGTATAAGGCGTGGGGCTGGGGCAGCTGGGTTTATACCCACGAGATCAGGACCACAGGGGAGCCCAGCTAGATGTGTCTGGAGAAATACTAGTGATCTAATCAGCTTTTGCATGGCCCCAGATGGGCAGAGGCAGCTCAGCGCCTGGTCCGCCAAGCTCCACAGTCACTGTGCATCTTACAGGCACCCACACACTTGCTCACTCCTCTCCCCCACCCCGTGCCTCAGGGCAGACCCCACAGGAAGCAAGCACAGGACCCTAGATCCCACAACTCCAACTCCTGGCTCTGTGTCCCTTTGACCAGGTCAGGGACACTTTTTCCCACTTGCTGGCCAGAGGCTTGCATGAAAACCCCAAGGAGCATCTGACAGTTCTGACACCCCAAGAGCCATAGGAAGGTGAAGGTTTGACCCCAAGCTCCAGACCCAGACTGCAGGGAAGGCCCGTGGTTCCAATACCCTGCCCCCTAACAACAGGCGTCTTTATGGGGCATAAATTGTGCCTCAGTCAACTTCTGTGGCTGCTGCACTCAGCAACAGGTCCAGTGCACACCCCCACACTCCACCTCCCCAGCAGGTGACCTCAGACAAGATGCTTCCACTTCCCCACCCCCTCCCCAGCTGCCTTCCTGGGCTTCAGAGATGCACTCAGAGATGGCACTGGACGGCACAGCCTGGGTCCCACCAGCGAGGGGAGGGGCAACTCGCAGAAGCACTGTGCCATCTAGCCAGGCAGATCGTAGACAGACGGTGTCACTGCCACCCAGTAGGCGACGCACATCAGAAATCCTGCCAGGGGCTCGCAAGGGAGCTGAGCTTGGTTCCCCTGTCTCTGGTGCTCCTTGGAGTGAGATGCAGGAGGCTACAGTATTCCCAGATCACGCTGCGTCTGAGCAAAGGGAACTGCAGAGGCTCTGGGGAAGCTGCTGTTGCTCTTCTATTTTCCACTTTTCCCTAAAGGGCAAAAGATCTTGTTTTTTTTTTTAAATGTTATTGAAGGCCTTCGCTGGTGGCACAGTGGGTTAAAGCACAACACTAAGAAGCTAAAGCCACTTCCACATGAGTTCGGTCCACGCCCCAGAGGTGACCCACATGGCGTGGCAGACCTCTCCTGACCGGCCCGCTGCTCCCCTCAGCAGTGTACTTCCTCAGTCGGCCTGTTCTGCTCCCCACTCTGTCTCTGGTGAATCCTCTGCCACTCCTGCACCTCTGGCCTGTACCCCAGTTCTGCATGCATAAATAAATCTTTTTAAAAAATGTTATTGAGGAAGTGATGCCAGGCCTATCTGTCACGGTCCAAGGGTCAAAGGTGCAGTGAGGTCGTGGTGGGTATAAGGGTCCCCTACTGTGTGCAATCCTTCCTGGACTGGGCCCTCTGAAGGTGTCCCTGACACAGGGCTTTGAGATGGCCCCCTCCCACCCCACCCAGCAAACAGTCTCTCACCAACAAGAGCTGGGAGGCTAAACTGAGGTGAGCAGATACGGGGTGCCAGATCAGGAAATGGGCTGTGCGAGGGAGGAGGATGCGGGTGCTGCAGGGCACAATGCCCCACCCTCAGGTGCACCCTCACAAACAACCACTCTCTGCCCCTCCCAGCACCCAACCAAATCAAGCCCTGCCTAGCAAAGAAGGGGCTCTGAGCCCGTGAGCTCACAGCAAAATGTCACCCCGTGCCAAGACTTGTGGCTGACTCATACACATGTAGGCAGAGTGGCCCATGGGCCTGGCCCAGACTCTGCCTCCCTGAAAACCCTCCCAGATCTTCCCTACATGAAATGCAGCCCCATCATCATCAGTCTCCTGCCATTCTGCTTCTGGGTGTGACAGCTGGGTCAAGGGGCATCACAGTAGTTGACACCAGTTGGGCAGACACATGGCCTCAGGGCCAAGCTGAGTCACAATGACCAGAGACTTGGGAAATGCTAAGGGGCTCTTAAAAATTTTGTTTAAAGTTTTATTTATTTATGTGTACAGAACTGGGGTACAGGTCAGAGGTGTGGGTGGGGTGAGAGGATCACCAGAGGCAGAGCAGGGAGCAAAACAGGCCAACTGATAAAGTACACTGCTGAGGGGAACAGTGGGTGGGTCAGGAGAGGTCTGCCGTGCCATGTGGGTCACTCCCTAGCCAGGGACCGAACTAGTGCTAAAGTGCTGCGGCAGCTTCATAGTGCTGTTTAACCTGTTGTGTCACCAGGGAGGGCCTGGCCCTTAAAATTTTTTAATAAAAAAGGCTAAAAGAAGGTAAGTCACTTCAAATGACCAAATAAAGAGACCGGGAATCTTTTATCTGGAACACAATGAATATGTCAAGGGCACATCTTAAGTCAATAAAGTTACAAGGGGGCATGCTAGGAGAATGGAAGTCCCAAAACTTCGACTCAACCAGCCACAGACAGGAAACAGGAGACTGTCTTGTTCAGAGGAAGATGGCAGTTAAAGTACCCCATGGAAGTACCAGGTCAACACATCTTAAAATAAATCCCCAGCAGTATCCCTGGTGGCCTGAGTTCGGTCCCCGTCCAGGGAGCTAACCCACATGGCTGGCAGACTTCTCCTGTCTCATCTGCTGCTCCCCTCAACAGTGTATTTCAGTAAACTGACCTATTCTGCTCCCCACACTGTCTCTGGTGAATCCTCTCAACCCCCACACCTCTGGTCTACACCCCAGTTCTTCTACACACATACACACACACACACACACAAAGAAAAATCCCCAAGATTCTGACAATTATACCATGTTATCTTCATGAGTTTGGAATGCCTGATGTATTAACTAATGATCCATGACTTTGTCATGGATGTTGTCATCATGATAATTGGGGTGACAATGTGGAAGAAGTGAACCCTCACCCCTTGCACCAATGCAGATGCTTGGCCATGACACAACCCTGTGAGCTCCCTCTCCCCACCCTGCCACCCCCAGCACATGCTCGGAGACAAGTTTCCCACGCAAATCTCCCATTCTCGGATCAAGGGCTAGTAGCTGTGGCCAGGCTGAGCAGGAGCTAAGGACAGAAACTAGGGAGGAGCACTAGAGCAGGATCAAGGACTGTGGAAGTGGAGTCTCGGCGAAGTCCTGTATGACCCGGTGACTGGCCACCAGACCGCTATCCTCTCTCTATCCTCTGAGACTCAGTATAATCGAGAGTGGAGCTGAATGGACTCCAACAAACTCTGGAAGTCTTCACACTCTACCCTGTGCTCCTCCATGCTCAAGGGAGCCAGTGGAGATCCTGCTAACTATTTTACCTCAGTAGGATATATGGACATGCACAAACAGAAACCCACAGGTAACTGACAGGAGAGACTGATGATAGCAAGCCTCAGGGCTCAGCCCTCTGCCATCAATCCTGTTCCACATGCCTCCCAGGAGCCCCCCTTCCGGCCTCTGGGATTCCCTTTAATCAGTAGAGCAGTGCAGGCACTGGGCTCAGTCCACCTGCAAGAATGGCATGCCATTCCCTGATTGATGTCCATTTGCAGATTGCCAACTGGGTTCCCAGGGGGGTTTCTTCCACTCCCCTCCCTCCACAAACAAGGACTCCACGGTCCCTGACTGGTCTCCACACAACCCCCTGCTGCTGCCATTTCAGGTCTGGTTCCACCCACCACTGCCCATACTTTATGCACCCAAGGGTCCATTTCCCAAATCATGCACACAGAGATCTCAGCAGTTGTGTCAAGGGACCACCGGCCTGGGGAAGTCAGACTGTAGCACCAGATGCATCTTTCAGAGGGCCCCACAGGGCCCCTGGTGGATTCAACTTTGATAATCTTAGAACCCACAAGCCAGAGGTATATAATAAAAGTTCCTGGGAACTCTGATGATGGACATATGTTCAATACCTGTTTAGTTTTTATCAATTTTAAATATATTTTTATTACTGGAGTTTGGTTCAGGCTATGTGCTATTCATAATCCAAAACTCCAGCGACAAGAGTTGGTGAAGGAAACCAAGTTTCATTAGGAGCTTGCAAACCCAAGGACATGGTAAACTACTGTCTCAAAGGCCATCTCCAAATTTTAATAATACCCAGGCCAAGTGTTAATATGAAAAGACCAATTATTTTTCCTTGTGTGGACTCATCGCTGTAAGTGGACCAGTTAGTTAGAACACATCCAAATGACTCTTGGGTGGAACAGAGACAGAAGACCCCATGAGTCTTTCTTAAGTATAATCCTGTTATTCAGAAATGGAAAGAGAAAGATTCAGAGGCACACACATAGAAACAGGTGCCCAAGACTCAATTGTTTACCTTGTATTTTCTCTATATATTCAGTAGTGAAACAGCCTTGCCCAAAAGAGTCACAGATTGTTACCAAAGCAACCCAGATTGGCCCCAAAGAGTCACAGACTGTTGCCAAAGTAACCAAATGACAGACAACAAGGAATCCAGCGTGCACTTCCCATGAGACTTACCTAGGAGTTGGAATCTGCCAATTTCCTGCCAGAAACCACTTTCTCCCATCAACAGGGCATTTTTAGACAGCTGGTGCAATGAATAGGAGAAAGGGGAATCTCCAAGATAATGACTTGTTGGCAACCGCAGGGAAGCCCTGATACTCCCAGTTAAGGGGTCAGCTTGCCACACAGAGATGACTCACACAAGCAACTGTCACTCCTCCCAACAGTGTGAATAGTCAGCCCTGGTGGGATGCTGCAGCCAACTGCCCTGTCCATCGGCGATCGAGAGGGTGGCATTGCTTGGTGTGCACAAGTCCCTAAGTCCCTTCGTGGTCACCAACTGTCAACTAGAGTTTGGATCTAGCTACTCACTGCTCATAAATCAAAACTCAGAGTCAAGAGTTGGTGGAAGGAAATCAAGTTTGAACAGAAGCTGGCAAACCTGAGGACACACAGATTACAGTCTCAAAAAGTCATCTCAGATTTACCAGCCCCTTATTAAACTTGATTTCCTGCTACTATCTCTTGTCTCTTGAGTTTTGACCAGGGGAGACCCTCATAATCATCATCCACCTTAAAGGCAGAAGGCCAGGGTTCAGCCCCATGAATCACCTGCTTCAGGCCAGTCAGGCCCATGCTGGGGACACAGTTCCTCTCTGCACCCAGTGAGTCAACTTTATCTCTGTCCACACGGAGCAGGGGCTTCACAAAACACTGAGCAATGAGCTGGCATTGTTCTCTTTATAGCTTCCACCTGCAGAACGTCAGTCTACCCCAAAAAGATCACAGGAAACAAGGTATAAGGAACTATTTGGCATATACTGTACTGTATGATGTGATACGTGAAGTGATATGTTTTTTTTTTATTTTATATACATTTTACATCATTCTTCCTTTTTGTATAATGTATGCTTTCTTCTCTCAGGTATAGTGCCTGAAAAATTCCCACCGCAAATTTACCCATGTACCATCACCACAGGCCCTGTGCTTCCCTCCTCTGATTCCTCTCCCTCCCCTATCCCCTGCAGAGTGTCTCTGTTTTCTGTTAATTTTGTTTTTTAATTTATTATAATTTTTTCCTGATCCCTTATTTGATTTCCCCTACATTCCTCCTATGAGTGAAACCAGCCAGTATTTTTCTTTTTTTTCCTGGCTCATTTCACTGAGCATGATCCCTTCCAACTCCATCCATATAGCTGTGAATGGCATTAATTTATCATTTTGAGTGCTAAATAGTATTTCAATATGTATATACCATATCTTCTTGATTCAGTCACCTTGGATTGTTTATATATCTTACCTATTGAAAATAGTGTTGAAATGAACATAGGGGTGCAGGTCCCTTTGAATTAATGTTGTTGTGTACTTTTGAGTAGACTGCTAGAAATGGGATTTCTCAGTCATATGGAAGCTCCATTTTTAATAGTCTGAAGAACCTTCCACACAGATTTCCATAGTGGTTGTACCAGTTTGTAGTCCCACCAGCAATGTCGGAGAGTTCCTTTTTCTACACATCCTCACCAACATTAGTTGTTTCCTGTTTTTTTTTTTTTAATATATACCATTGTCACTGGTGTGAGGTGGTATTTCATTATGGTTTTGATTTGCATTTCCCTGATTACAAGTGATGTTGAACATTTTTTCATATACCTGTTGGCCACTGGCATGAAATGACATAATGTAAGATGTGATATGATATATAACATGATAAGGAATATGATATAAAGTGATCTATGCCATGATAGTATATATAGTGCTATATGATATGAAATGAAATGACTGATGATGTATTACGGATGATTGATATGTTATAGTATGACACAAATGCGATATAATATGTGATGTGCCACATAGAATAAGATGTAAAATCATACAGCACATGATGAGGTAGATAACTGGTGTGATATGAAGTGATATAACATGTGTGTGTGTGTGTGTGTGTGTGTATGAATGCTGTGAGGGGCTATATGATTATGGTATGACAGGACAAGATGCCCTTTCTGAGAACAGACGACATCATCCTGTTGCTAAGTCTTACCAGTTCCAGTATCTTGCCCTCCTCCCTCAGTTCTAATAAGCCTTCCCTACAGTTTGGTTTCCTTTGCCAGAGTAGAGGGACACACTGAAATCACTTAGTATGCTTTCTACTCTTGGGTGGAGCAGGCATTGGGATGTGAGTTTCTTGGGGATGCTAACATGCAGTTCTAGTGTTCCTAAAAGGTAGGGTAACACATAGCGTGGTGATGAGGTGCTGCTCCGTCCCCTGAAAGCCCAGCTCCTAGAGTATGCAAGTGTGTGGCTCCTTACAATCAGTCCTCTAAGCCAGCCGGTGAGCCCACTGTCCCTCGCACCTCTAAAGCCTTTCCTTTGGATGTTCTCTGTAAGTTATTTTGCCACTTCACTCTCATCCAATTCTTCTCTGCTTCTGAGTGTGAAATGACACCAGTCCTGTTACCCCATCTCACTGGACCATGCCTGCATCTCCACACCACCGAGCTGCTGCTAGATGTGTGCTACCTGTCAGCCCAGCAGCTCAACTTCCCCCTCCATGCATTTTCCCAGAGAGAAGACACTTATCTCTCCACCCCAATCACCAACAAAGACCATGACAAAAATGGACAGATCAGTGTTCCAGAAATCCTTACCTGTTCAATCCAACTCTCTCCCCACAGAGAACAGCTGAGGCTTAGTCATTCCACACATGAATAATGAATGCACACTGCTCTTTTTCAAGTGAAACTCAGCTGGATTTGAGCCAACCCCAGCCCCGAAGTGACTCCCCTAAATGGTCTATCCAACTAAGCCCTAAAAGCATAACTAATGTATACCTGAATACCTGGTATGACCATCGACAAAAATAATGCCAAGAAGGGTGTCTCAGAAGCACAGACCTGCAGCCCAGGTAGAACTTGTTCCCCTAATGTGATTCTGAAGCACAGGTGACCCATCTGTGACAGACTGACCAGGAAAATACAGGCTGTGAGAGGTCCACCTGGGGCAGGGAAAGTCATGTCCATGACTTGCTCAAGATCAGACCCCCATGGTCACTCACGTGATGGTGTCGATCATGTCCAGGCCCATCTCCACGCAGCAGTGGGCATGGTCGGTCTTGGGCTGGGTCAGGCCAGACACACAATAGTAGCAGTCTCCCAGGATCTTGATGCGGCGGCAGTGGTTCTCCTTCGGGGAGCGAGGGCAAACTGCACGTTAGTGACAACACACCTGGGCCATGAGGTGGCAGGGACGCTGACCTGAGAGGTGCTCCCTCGTTTCTACACCAGGGACCTGCTCTGGTGTAGCAGGGTCTTCTGCTCCAAACCAGGTGACTTCCCAAGGTGAGGTCAGTCTCAGGAGTGCATCCAGTGGTCCCCATGGTTGTGACCAGGGTGGCCCTGGGGCACCCCACACTTTCCCCACACCTGCATTCAGACCTCTTCCCACAAGAGGGTAACCCCTTCAGCCCAGAGGCAAGTCAACACACCCTTCGAGGTCCAGCAGTTGCCCAACCCCAGACATGCCAGCTCCTCTCCCCAAGGAGGGACTCTCTGTCCCAAGAGAGCTAGCAGAGCCCATCAGGATCTCTACATGAGAGCCCTTCTGGAATGTGCTGAACCCCAGTACCCCTGGAAAGAGTAGGCTAGAGGCATCTACCTCTCCCTGCAACTTTTTGCTTGGAGTCCAAATCTACTGAACCTGTGAACAGCTCTCCCTAAAAGTAAAACCTGACCTCAGGAGGGCACCCCATACTGCAGAAGGCCTGTGAGTCTATTCTGCAATAGTACGAGTGTCAGTGACCTCCTCCCATCCACACACCAAGCGCCACCACCACCTGCGTAAGCTGATCCAAGTAGCAGCTGTGATTACAGGGAGCACCAGGTGTATTTCAAGGAAAGCAGCAAAGCAGCAGTTTTGGAACGTGTCAGTTTCAGCACCCTGTTGTTCTTTTAAAATAACTGAGGATGCCACAGAAAAAAAATTGTGTAAGATGTAAGAGCTGTGGGTATTTACCACATGAGCTTCACACAACTGAGAAATTTTTTTTAATGTAGCTGTATTTTAAGTAACAAGAAAATTCATTATATATTAACATAAGTAACATTTTTATGACAGTTATACAGACAAGACAATTACCGACACTGCACCACTGTCTACTTCTGCAAGTCTCCTGAATGTGTCTTCCGCAGACCGCTGGATTTTTGAGCTACAATCTACAGCCCTGGACAGGGCTTGAGGCTGGTGTGAAGATAGACCTCGCAAGACAGGCGCTGGATGAGAAGGACCTCACAGTTCCCAAAGAGGGTCTCAGAAAGCACGGAGCATCCTGAATCCCACTCTGAGAACATTTTATAGCTTAAATTTAGTTTTCTTGTTCGTTTTCTAAACAATGAGCTGGCCCCTGCAGGTTTTCTCAGATGCTATGATTTAGGAGTTCTCACTCCAAGAACTCACCTCTCACCAGATACGCATACACACAGGCCTCACCTTCTACCCAGCATTCTCTCTGCAGGGGGAGGGTCAGAGAAGGAGCCAGGACCAGCAATACTGCTATCCTGCCTCAGTGGAGGAGACATTGTTCCATGCAGAGGAATAAACGCTCAGCCTTTCCCAGAGCCAGGCTTCCCTCAGCATCCACAGGCTAGAACACACAGATCTTGGGGAAGAGGAAGACAGATGCTTCCAACTATCCTCTCTGGAGAGGACTCTGAAGGTCCAGTGACCAGGTCTGTTTCTCTAGGATCACCCTCATGGACAAGGAGTTGGCCACAGGGAAGTCCAGCCTTCGGTTCCTGTGCGACCTTGGGCAGCCACTGTACCCGCCAGTCATGGGCTTCTTGGCAGAGACAGGGATTATCCAGTATCCCTGGGCTAAACTATGTGGAAGCTCTCCTGGCCTGGAATAGTATCTGGGAGCCCAGGGCCGGATGGCCTAGTGAAGATGGCCACACGTGGATCATGTTGGGTCTGCTGGAGTAGCCGACCAGCTTTCTCCAGGCCACACCCAGGCACGCCTCCAGGCCAGCAGGCACAACTCTGGGCTCTCTTCTGGTGCTTCTAGAATCTTGCTTCACACTTTCCCCACTGTCACTCTCCGAAGGGAGGGGCATCTGACATACTCAGCATTCTGAGGTCAATTACTACACCAGGTCCAGGGTGTAGTAATAGAGTAATAGAGGCCAGCTGCGGCCTCTCCCCTTCCTGTCCACACCTGCCCAGCAGAGGCCCTCTGTGGATAGCTCAACCTATACCTGCACCATCTCATCAGGCTCTTTCCTCAGAGGTCCACCTGGGGTTCTCGGTCCCGATCTCCGAGGATCCATGAACGCCACAGTGCCTACTGGCACCTTGTGCTATTCTTACAAATGATTCCCAAGGGTCATCAACCCCCTACCCAGGGGACCTCAAGGGTGATAGGTGACCCTTCCCTCTGACACCGTTCAGCCCAGCATTCAGACAGGTGTTGCTGGCTTCCATAGCGTGGCACTGTCTGTGATCACCTGCCACTGTGGGTTGGGTCCTGGGCCACCACTTACCAGTGAGCTCCAGGCTCTCCTACAAAGGGCCATGCCATTGAGCAGGGCAGCTTTTGGTCTGGACCACTGGTTACTATGGAGGACACTACCTGGGGTAGGAAAGCTGACCATTTGTGGCCTTAGGAACTCTCCTTTTTCCCAGTTACCTCTTTGTTAATAAACCCCAAGGTTTGCGCCCTGAGCTTCAGAGAGAGACTTTCATCATTGCCAGCGCAAGAGTGAGAATGCATGCAGCCTTTGCAAAAATTTAGAAACAGACTAACAAATGCAGACGAAAAGATGGGTTAGAAACCAGCCTTTTGCAAATGCAAGTAAAATACCAATCACTGAGATTTTGGAAGCAGCTTCTGTGAAAACCTTGTGTCGCACGGAAGGGAACGGGAATAGGGATAGGTCCTGCTGCCTCACCGAACCATTATCCACACAGGGAGAAGCCAGAACAGACAGGCGGACACACTGGAGAGAAGCCACAGAGAGGCGCCGGTGCTCATCCTACACACAAAAACACCAACTGGGGCCTGAGTGAGGACGGTCTCGGGTTCGGGCACAGTGATGGGGCAGGAAACGCATCTAATACCTGCTGATGCGGTGAGTACAAAAGGAAGGGGCACTGAGTGACGCAAAAGGAAAGCCAAAACCAAGGAAAACTGACTGTAGTCATAGAGTGACAGTGTCTTCATCCTGTCTTCTATGTTCTGCATTGTATGAAGATTTGGAGGCCTCGCTGGCAGGAGAAATCTACCTTCCCAAGCCTGGACAATCCCAGAGACAGTAAACAACATGCTCCTATCCCTGCCACAATATGAGCATGACGTCTGCCCTAATCACCAGGCAGGGACACCCCTCAGTTGGGTCCCCATTATCCTATCACCCTCCCCTTCCACCTTAAGGAAACACCAATAAACACAGGCCTCTGCCTCCTGCATCACTTGATGACCCCCCTCTCTGTCACCTCCATGAAGTAAAACCCCCAGGCCTAATCCGAACACTTGTTCCTATCCTGACAGGAATGGATCAGGTGGTGGGAGGACAGGTGAGAGACAGCCTGGACAGTGCAGAGCCGAGAGGCAGCGGGAAGGGCCTCACATGGTCAGCTGGATACGGGATGACAAAGGGAGTTGAGGGGAAGCAAGATGAAGCTGAGGTGGGAGCACAGCAAAAGTAGCTGGCCCCAAGCTGTTGCTGAATGTAGGTCATGAGTGCATGGGGCATTGTTTTATTGCTTCTAAGTCTGTGCAAACTTCCATAACGCAATTTCTAAACTCCCTTCAAGGCAGAGTTTTAGCAACTGACATGTTCATGCTGTATCCTGCTCACCTAGGATAATTCTGAGCACAGCAGAAACTCACAGCTGCCTTCTGATAGATGAAACCAACTGTGAATGTGTCTCCGTGGGGACACATCTTCCTCGCCTGCCTGGCAGGTGGGAGTCTTCCTTCCCAGCCACCCCGCTGCTCCCTTCCACATAGCCCATGCTCTTCGCACTCAGGCCTCACATGAGCCTTGCTCCCCACTCCCTACACCCACCCTGCCTGGAACATATTTCCCCAGGGAGGAACGAGATTCCTCCCCCTGGCCCTGACTGTGTGGACACATCCCCCCCTCGACAGGCCACGCCACAACTCAGAGCCTTCACATCTGCTGGATAAATGTTCCCTGCCGGCAGGGGGAATTTCTGCAGGTGGCCTCCATGCAAATAGCATGCACACTGAATGCCAAACAGTTACTGGCGTCTCAAGAAACAATATTTATTTCCTGCTAATCAAGGGATAGTTAAAGAAACCCATTCACTGTAAGAATAAAGTTCAGAAATTAAATTATAACTCAATTAAAATATCACCCAGCAATAACTTTGGCTGATTAGACCATTTCACCCAGCCTCGTTTTCTGGAACTTACGCACATGTGCACACACACACACATGCTTAAAGTTGGGGCTCCACCCTGTGTGCTATTTACAAGTTACCTGGATCATACACTCACATCCACGGGCCATTCTCAGGTTCATAATGTCTGATTTACACTATGACCATACTCCATCAAACATCTTGTTCAGCAAAACCCTGGTTTCAGAGAATTCTCTGCTCATGGTCTCCCCTCCTGGTCAGTAAATCCAAGGCTGTCCCTGACTCGATCTTTCCACCCCAAGCACTCAGCACCAGACAGAACACGCACATGTGAGTTTGCTGATAGAGCAGCACTCAGAGTTAAGCCCCAATTAACCGACAAGCACCCTCAGGTATGCAATATTCTCAGGTTTCTCAAAATGGGATGTCACAGCAGGAATGGCTGGGAGGGCTGCTGGTCTCTCCTCACATGTTATAGGCCAGGAAACCAGAGGAAGAAGTGCAGACGCTGACAATGCTCGCAGCTGCCTGGTGACTGCTGCCTACTGAACAAGCCCAGGACAGGAGCCATGGGGAGGAGACAAGATAGGAGGGAAGGACTAGGGGAAGATGAACATAAGCACAATCTAGACTGGAACTCGGGAGGAAGAGCTCTGGCCCTGAAATGGCTTCTAATTGTCCCCTGTGGAAACATCCAGAACAAGCACAAATAACTGAAAAAGAATGTCCTCACTAACACCAGACATAACAAAGTCATCACTCAGCAATTAAAGGCTGAACACAACAGCCACAATGTACCATAAAGTCTATGTGTTGTTGCAGCCTGAGGCCAAGCTATGAAAACCACAAGTGGCTTCCTCGCCATGGTCCTGCCTGCCCTTGACATTCTAACTGAACACTCATTGCATCTCATTGCTGTTTTCTGTGCTGTTCAGAAAAACACTAGTTCAGAAAGACTTTGCCCCGTGAGGTAGCCCCTATCTGCCAAACACACAGGTAGACTCCATGATGAGACCCCATCAGCAGACTCGATGCACCCACAAGAGTTCTTGGACCTGGAGCACACTGCTTCCCATGTGTTCCCACCCTGCTACCTGCCAGGGACTCAGTCACTTTCAGAGCACCACCTGCAGTGAATGGACCCCCATCCTGAATGGACCCCCATCCTGTGCCAGGATATAGCCATGCTGGAGTTGAGAACTTACAACCTCAGATGAACTCTCCCTGGAAAACAGTCCCTACAAGAATAACTCAGGCCCTGACAGGAATGAAGGACTGTGCTCTCATCCACCTCTCCTATCCAAGGAAAGTGCTCAGGACTCATCCAGGCAGGGAAGCTGGGACTCAGGCTCATCCCCACAGGTGGTCTGTAACTCCCTATGCCACTCCATGGCCTCCTGGGTCTGGCAAAGGGATGTCTGCCTGCTCAAGTAGTATTACTCTCCCACTGAGAAAACCGATATCCAAGAAAAGGCCATGTCCGTCCAGCCAGCAATGGAGCAAAAGGGATCGCCAAGCAAGTATTTCTCCACTGTAGAAAGCATCCAGCTTCCCCAGAGCAAACACAAATCTAAAAGGGATCCAATAAATGGAGAAAGGTCAACAATACTGTTCACAACTGTGGCCATCAGGCATGGATAAGGGGGCAAATGGACCATCAGCTACTACAGAGACTAAGGCAAACATGCATTGTGTTTGTCTAGCTACCTTCAGGGACCTTGGTAAAGAAACTGTGTTTGGATTGCAGCTGTGTGTAATTTTCCAAGCCTGTGCTCGTGGGGTCATAGTGTCCTCCACACCAGGCACCCTGACACAAAACAAGCAGAGATGAGGAAAACAGGACCCACGTGCTTCTTGAAACAGGACTCCAAGCAGATTAGAGAAAAAGGCACATTAAAAAAAAATATGTAACACCATCAATGCACAAAGCAACAAAGGAAAGAGCACTGAAGGGGAGGGAATGAGGCCATTTTAATTTTGGGCTTCTTAGCAGTTACCTCAATAGCGGGGGGGAAAAAAGATCCAAACCAGACTGGTAGAAATGAACCTGTAACATAAAATGAAAGCTGTACTGAATGGAAAAATAGCAGATTCAACATCACAAAAGATTAAGGCATTGAAGACACTATTTAATAGTAACAAAAACTACCCCAAATGCAACAGAAAGAATAAGAACAAAAGTTCATCAAAAAAGAAAAGAGTGTCACTAGATGTGGAACAGCTTCAAGATACTGATGGCCCTAGAGCTGATGTCATTGTAGGAAGAGGAGGCGGCATAGAAAGCATTTGGAAAAGGGTGACACTTTGTTGCTTTTTCCCCAAAATATGATGAAATTATAAATTTACAGGTGTAAGAAGCTCAATAAACTGCAAGCATTAGAAACATGAAGCAAACTAACTCCGGGCACATAAAAATTCAAACTTGCTAAAACTAGTGAAGAAAAAAAAAAGGCTTCTTGTGCAGAGAAACAGAATTAGCAGCAAACTTCTCGTTGAAAGCAATACAGTCGAAGACAACAGAACCACATCTTTAAAGTTGGGTGCGGAGGGACCTAGAATTCTACACCCAGCAAGAGAGAAATTCCCAAAATAGTTTTTCAGAAGTACAAAAACTGATGTTTGTTGCCAATAGTCCTGTACTACAAGAAACATTAAAGGAAATTCTTTGGCAGAAGAATACATAGGGAAACACAGCCCATGGTATCCCACACTATAAATAAATGAGTAAACGCAGTGGAAATGGCACCTATATGTGTAAATACATGTGATGGTTTGCTTCTTATTTGCATGTTTTCAAAGCGGAACATACCAATTTCATAAAGACCAAGAAGAAAGAAATGGAGGTAAGTCTTATATACTTTGTATATGAAGGATGATGTGTTATAAAAACCATGAGATTTAGAGTGATTTAAATTAAAGATACCTACTGTACACACCAAAACAACCACCAATATAACAAAACAAAGAGTTATAAGGAAGATGGAGTCATAAGACATACCCAATAAACCTCCACAAAAGCAGAAAAAGTGAAAAAGAACAAAACATATCATCACCCCAAATGGATGCAATGAAACATTTGACAAAATCCAGTATCCATTTCTGCAAAAATGTCTCTGTGAACTGGAAGTAAAAGGAAACTACATGGAACTGATTAAAAAGTATCCACACAATAAAGAAGCCATAACCATACCACTGAGACAGGAGAATCTGTTCAACAAATGGCATTGACAAAGCTGTACAGTTACATGCAAAAGGATGAAGCTGGATCACTTGCTAACTCCACATACAAAAATAAATTCAAAATGGATTAAAGACCTGGACACATGAGCCAAAACCATAAAATATGTGGACGTATAGGTGGTAGGCCCACGCCATCAGTGACTGAGATGTATTCGGGGACTCAATCCCTATGGCAATGAAAATAAAAGCAAAAATAAACAACTGGGCTACATCAAATTAAAAAGATTTTATACAGTTAAAGAAAATGTTGCAGATTAAAAAGACAATCTACTGAATGGGAGAAGCTATTTATACACCCCATATTAACAAAATGCTAGTATCCAGGGTTTACAAATAACTCACTCAGCTTGACAACAACAAAAAACAACCGAAATGAAAGTTAAAAATGGGCAGAAGATCTGAACAGACATTTTTCTAAGGAAGATGTGGAAGGCCAAAGACATGAAAAATTCTCATCACAACTTCTAAAAAGGGAAATGCAAATCAAACCCAAATGGAGATATTATTTCACACCTGTGAGAAGGCATACATCAAAAAGGCTTCCAACAGCCAGTGTTGATGAGGATGTGAAGAAAAAAGGAAGCCTTGTGCATTTTTGGTGGGAATGTAAATTGGTGCAGCCATTTTGGAAGGCAGTCTGAACCTTTCTTTAAAAAAACTAAAGATAGAAATATTATATGATCCAGCAATCCCACTTCTGGGTAACTAACTGAAGAATACAAAGCCATCGATTCTAAAGTATATGGCCCACAACGTTTCCTGCAGCTAAAGCATGAAGTAAACCAGAGGCACCCTGACAGAAGGCAGGGTGTACAGGCACCATGAAATAATATTCAGCAAAAAGAAAAACAAAATGCTGCCTTTTGCAACAAAATGGAAGGAACTTGAAGAAATTGCACAAAGACCAACATTGGATGATTTCACATATATGGGGAGTAAGAACAGAAAATGGATAAACTGCTAAAGCAAAATAAAAGTAAACTAGTGGAGATATTCAAATTGAGGTTACTAGAGTTTAAGAAGGCGGGGGGTGCAGGAGAAAGGACTGCAGGATATAAGGTATATGTTTTGGGTTGTTTTTTGTTTGTTTTCTTTTTTTTTCCTTCAAAATTAAAAATATATATATATCAAAATGCATACAAAGTCATACTAAGACACCTAGGTCCTGGATTCTAAACACCATTTTCCAATAAAAATGAGGTCGGGCCCCTTAGAAAAGTGATTAAGATACGGGGCAGGAGACCACAGAACCTAGGACATCCTGTGGTCCCAGAAGGAGTCAAAAAACAAAACAAAAACGGGAGCACGAGCCATGGAGTGAAGTGAACCCTAAATGCTGCCATATCTCTGGACTTCTTGTTAGTTATCTTTTGAAAAATAATTTCAGAGGACAAAAATATGAGCAAAGGCTTGCATAACAACATTAACATAATTAACAACATTTTTTTAATATTCAGAAAAGCTACTACTAACATCACTTAATGATAAAGACTTCCCCTGCTAAGATCCAGAACAAGTATGCCCGCTCTTGACAAAGAACTACTAGAAATAAGTGAGTCTAGCAGGGTTACTGGACAATAAATTGATCCAAAAACTCAAATGTATTTTGATTTATGACTAAGGAACAATCAGAAATTAAAAGTTAAAAATAAAGCATTTATAATAGTATCAAAACACATAAGCAACTTAGGGATAAATGTCAAGAAAGAAATACGCAATACTTGTACACAGGAACTATACATTGCTCAGGGGGATTAAGCAAGATGTAAATAAATGGAGAGTTATACTGTGTTCTTGGATCAGAAGGCTGTATTCCTTTTTTTTTTTTTAA
>NW_004567105.1:41877997-41878545 GCF_000260355.1 Condylura cristata
TCTTTTCAGCAAATAATGCTGAAACAACTGTTTGTCCATGAGCAAATGTAAATATATATATATAATATATACATATATATACACACACACATCTATATATTCTATGAACTGAACCTTATACGACATTCAAAAGTTAACTACACCCAAATGTGAAATCTAAAATTATAAAATTCTAGTTAGGAGTACATCTTTGTGATCTTTAGGTGGGCAAAAAAATTGTTTAGATACAGCACCAACATTACAAACCAAAAAAGAAAAGAAATGAAATTAGTAAGTTGGGCTTCCTCACAATTAAAAAACATCAAATGGCACTGCTAAGAGAATGAACAAATAAGTCTATCTGTAAACCCTGCATCGGATGAAAAATTGGTATGGTAGATATATAAGTAAATCTCAAAACTAAGAGGAGTTACTCCACTTGCCTGTCCTAACTTTCCCAAAGTAACAGTCATGAGCTGTGTCCAAAACCCCAGGACTCCACCTGCCCTGACACGAGCTATGCAACAAAAAGACCAAACATATCATCACCCCAAATGGATGCAATGAAA
>NW_004567105.1:41879246-41902422 GCF_000260355.1 Condylura cristata
AACAAAGATGATTGTAATCTCTCAGCCCAGTTCGTGTGCTGATGTCATCTCACTGCTTGCTCGTAATGTATAAAATAAACCTCTGCTGAAGGCAGAGCAGGAAGACTTGCACCCAACTCTGACTCCCGTGTCTTCCTCGCTCCCTTTTCCCCTTTATTCTCCCTTTTCCCCTTTTTTAGGAATCTCTACTCGCCGACGCCTTCCCACCTTAGGGTCCGCCTGTCCTGCCTCCAGACACCTCAATAGTTGGAGCTGGTCTCCGACACTGCCCCATGGGTGTACCTGGGCTCCCCCACCAGGAGAACACCTATGCTGGGTCAGAGCAAGGTGAACCTCACCTCCCACACAGACATCACACGGGAGCAGTTACAGATTATCAAGCTGTTAACCTTCCCAGTCAGAGGTCAGCAAACTTTACCTTAAAGATCAGGCAGTCAACATTCTGGGCTTTGTAGGCCAAGGGGCAAGAGCAAATAGTTGTTTCAATAACCTTCAAAACCGTAAAATCCACTCTGAGTTTCCAGGCCCTAAATCAAAAGCAGAGTTTGGGGTAGAGCTTTGGTGCAGGGGGGAGCTGTGCCAAGGGTCTTGCATGTCTCAGTCAACATCTTAGCCAGAGCCCCTAGGGGTGGGCTCACTGGCACAAAGGCAGGTGTATAACACAGCAAGAAGCTCTCTGCAGTGGGCCTCACCAAGATGGGGTGCTCACCGGCTTCAGTGAAGTCCTGTCGTCTGAAAAGAGAGGGGCAGTGTGGGAGAAGGTGTGGCAACTGGGTGCAGTGTGAAGGGAGGAGAGGGACAAGAAACACTGGAAGAAAAGTCCTTTCCTGGCAGGTGAAAGTGTAAGAAAAAGAAGGAGCCACTGCTGTGCCTGAGTGTGAGAAATTTACAGAAGAGCAGTGTCAAAAAGACAAAGCTGGTGGCTGCAAGCTGCCTGGGATCAGGAAGACAGGGAGCTGAACAGAAGACTGAGGGATGTCTCTGAAAAAAAAAAAAAATGGAATAAACAGAAACAAGTAACTGAGGAACAAGCAAGAAATGTGATCCTGCACAAAAACAGTAATTCAAAAGGACACCTGCACCCCTATATGTATTGCTGCCCTCTTTACAATAGGGAAGATGTGGAATCAACCCAAATGCCCAAAAATAGATGACTGGATCAAGAAGATGTGATACATATACACAATGGAATATTACCCGGCGATCAAAAAGATAAACTCATGCATTTGCGGCAACATAGAAGGAGCTGGAAAGGATCATGTTTAGTGATATGAGCCAGAAAGAAAAAGAAAAATATCGGATGGTTTCACTCATTACAGGAGTGTAAGGAATCAGGTGAAAAAATGTGTGTGTGTGTATAGTAACAGAGTAAAAAAGAACATCAACTAACAACTATAAAACAGAGACATTCTATGGGGGAGGAGAGGGGCGCAAGATCAAAACTGGGGTGGGGAGAGCACATGGGACTATGGTGATGGCACATGGGTGGTGGGAAGTCCACGGGGATTACAAATGAGGTGAAAAAATGTACAAAATGAAGAATAACGTAAAATATATATTTATAAAATAAAACTAAAAGAAATGTGGTCCCGAGGCAGGGGGCTAATGACAAGTCTCAGGAAGTACTGCGTGAGTTCTGGGGCCAGAAGGGAAAATGAGGCAGAGGAAGCCCACACAGGGAGTTCAAGCATGGGTCCTCGCCCAGCCAGGAGAAGCCCTGTCTTCCCAGTGCCCAGGTCCCCCCTGGAGCCCCATGCCAGGCTTGCATGGAACCTAAGACCAGCCATGAGAAATGGGAGGGGCAAGACCCAGGGGCCAGAGAGCACCAACCACCTCAGACTTCCTCCCTATGTCCAGCGGAGGTGACAGACGATGGGTCAGGAGGGGGGAAGCCAGGAGATGGTGGGACTCCACAGGAGGCTGGAAGTTATGGTGGCCCAGGTCAGGCAGCGATTACTCAAGGAGATGGGCAGGAGCTGGTGACCACCCAAATACTGTCTGGCAAAAGACGAATTAAGTGTGACTTCAAACTACTGCTCCTGAAACCAGTGAGGAAGGTTTGCAAGAGTTGCTGACTCAGACAAGGTGGTGAGGGCTGCAGTCCTGCCTCACAAAGCACAGTCACAGGCTGGCTGCCACCGTCCCTGAAGCTGGGAGCCTGCTACCCACAAAACCAGACATGACACTGGGTCTCCAAGCTCCCGGGAGCTGTGAAGCAGGGCTCCGGGAGGCACTGCCTTCCCAGGGGTACTGACGGCTGCTTCCCCTGTGACTTGGGGGCCAGAAGCTTTCACTGCCACTACAAAAGATTCTGGCCCCTTTGGCTTTTTACTGATGCAATCTAGCCATAGCAGAACACATTTTTTCTTTCTTTTTATCATGCCTTGCTCATTTCCTCAATTCTTGATGAAAGATAGAGGCTTCTATTAAAGAAGGAGCCCTCACCCACAGAAAAGAGTGACATTTGCCTGGAGTGGGGGCTGGGCCCCAGCCCCAGGCAGCTACAAGGATGAATAGGTGATGTGATCCCAAGGGAGCTGGAGGGAGTCCCTGAGAGACAGAGGAGCCCTCTATCTGCTGCTGGAAGAAGGGGCCAGATTTCCATTCTCCACAAGGCTGAGGAGACACACCTTCAAGGTGATGCCTGCCTGTCATACCATGTCCCACTCAGGGGATACAATTCATACATAAGCACCTGCTTCAGAGAGGAGTTCTTGAAATCCTGCTCTGCAGGAAATCCAGAGTTAGTGAAATGAATGCAGGTTTTCCCGGGCCTGGGAACTGACAAGCAAGAACCTGCCTGTCAGTGTCCTGTGCTGCAGCGTGTGCTCACACTCAAAACTGCCAACCCATCTCTTTAAGCACCACAAAGATTCCTAGTGAACAGCAAGGTCAGCTCTACGCTTGCGTCTGCTCACGTCAGTGTTCTCCTGGCCACTTCACGCTGTGACAGTCAGGACCACTTTGCCCTGCTGTACCCACCCTTAGGCTGCTGAGGTGCCTGTGCTCTGGAAGCCGGTGACCTGCAGCAGTGTGACACATGAGGCCTCACACTCCATCCTGCACAAATGCTTGGACCCACTAAGCACCCTCCCTTATTCCTATGTGGCCACAGGTTTCTGCTCATACCATCCCCGTCACAACTGGGAAAATTCTCTTCAGCTCAAAATCACTTTCCTGGGGAGAGAGCCTGCACTTTGCAGCTATCAGAAGTTCCCAGGCAAAAAGATTTATGCCACTGGGGGCAGGGCCGATAGTGGAGCTCTCAGATTCAATGGCCAGCCCTGGGCACTTCCATTTGTAACAATCCACATGACACCGCCCTGCTCTGTTAGTTCTGCCATGGGGAACCGGTGTGCCCTGAAACAAAGGGAAAGCCCCTGCCACCCCACTGCCAGGCAGGTTCAGAGTGAAGTCAGGATACATGTATTCTGATAAACAACTCCATTCAGAACATGGTGGTTGTCAGCAGGGGTTGGCTAACCCTGGCTTGTGAGTGAGCTCTCCCTTTCGTAGCCAAAGTAACAGGAACGCAACCACGCCCACTTGTTTATGATCTGTGGTTGCTTCTGGGTTGCCCCCGAGACCACAGGATACCCTCAATGCCAATACCTACTGTCAGCCTTTAACAGAGCTCAGCCAACCCCAGCCTGAACATCTTGCTCTTGACCCTTAGCCGCCTCTTCCAGGGGAGAGATATGACACCACCATCCCACAGGGTCCATCCCACAGGGTCACTAGTAGTCTCTGAGCGGTCACAGAGTGTATTCTGTTTCAGTGAGTGTCTGTAATGCTCAGGTCTGAACATACGTTGGAGGCAAAGAGAGGACAGCATCCCCCAGAACCAGAATCACATCAGTTCATTCTGTTTCTCATAAGGTCCTACATTTTGTCCTGACAAAAGATGCCAAGAAAATGTCGCCATGGGAACACACAGTGTACACAGGTACCTACAAGTACACACAAATGTGTGTACACATATATACCCACTCACATACACAATCCACACACATGTGTACATATATACTCATTGCTTCCACATGGTCATGTGTGCATGCACATGTATGTGTGTGTGTTCCGGTTCATGTGAAAAGCTCCTGTGTGCGTGTGTGCATGCTCATAGAAGTGTGCGACACACTCATCTGTATGCTCCCACTTACACACAAATGCATGGCCATAGGCAAGTTCATACTTGGGTACATATCACTCATGTACATGTACACTCACATGTGTGTCCATGCACACACAGTAATGCTGACTTCTATTTTTTGGAAGAGTTTTAGGAGGATTAGTATACTGATTCTTCTTTGAATGTCTGGTAGAATTCACCAGCAAAGTCATCTGGTCCTGGACTTTGTTGATTCGATCTCCTTCATAGTACTTGTTCCGATTTTCTATTTCTTCATAATTCAGTCTTGGAAGGTTGTGTGTTTCTAGGAATTTGCCCATTTCTTATAGATTGTTAGTTTGTTGACAGTGAAGATATTTTCCTTTTTATTCAATTATTCAACTTCTTTTTCACAAGGATGATTACTATTTGGGATGCTGGTTTGACTACTTGTACCAAGAGAAGAGCAGACACTCAAGAGAGCAGGTACTGTACACATGGAGCCCCAGGGAGCAGGCCAGCTGCAGGAGGAGACATGTCGGTATGTGGGTGTGTACAGGTGCGGATGTGTACATATGAGTGCCTTCGGTACATGTACATGTGTGTGTGAACATGTCTGATTACATGTTTGTTGGTGTGTTTTGTTTCATATGTGTGTTTGGTGTTATATATGTGCACCTGTTTGCAATGTTTCATGTGAAGCTTTTCAAAACTTCACTGATAAATTCAACCAAACATTCAAGAAAGAATTAACATCAATCCTCCTGAAATTCTTCTCAAAAAAGAGGCCAATTAATCCCATATCAAAAATCGATAAGCAAGTCACGAGGATAGAAAATTACAGACCAATATCCATGATGAACGGAGACATAAAAATTCTCCACAAAATATTAGCATACCAAACTCAACAATACATCCAACGGATCATACAATCAAGTAAGATTTATTCCAGGGATGCAGCAAGTAGATGCTTCAACATCTTAAATTCAATCAGTGTGATACACAAAATATAAAGTGAAACATAAAAATCATATGATCTATTCAATAGATGCAGAGAAAGCATCTGACAAAACTCAAATGCAGTCATGAAAAAAATCAACAATGTAGGTACAAAGAGAATGTACCCCAACATAATAAAGGACATATACAACAAATCCACAGCAAAAGTTAGACTTAACAATGAAAAGCTAGAAAATTTCCTCTAAGATCAGAAGCAATACAAGGATACCCACTCAAGCTTCTCCTATTCAACATAGTACTAGAAGTCCCAGTCAAAGCAATGGGGCCAGAAAAATAAAAGACAGCCAAATCTGGTAGGAAGAGGTAAACTTGTCTTGATTTGCAGATGGCATGGTATAATCTAAAGAAAACCCTAAAGACTTCACACACACACACACACACACACACACACACACAAAACTATAACTGAAAATTTAGCAAAGTTGCAAAAGCTGCAAAATTAATACATAAAAATGATTTGTGTTTCCATGCCTTTTGCAGCAACATGGATGGAGCTGGAAAAGATCATGCTTAGTGAAATAAGCCAGAAAAAAAAAGGAAAAATATTGATGGTTTCACTCATAGCAATAGTATAATGGACCACGCAAGAAAATAATAATAATAATGATGGACAGTTATATATACCAGAGACAATTTATGGGGGTGGAGTGGGGAATGGGATCAAAAACAGTGGGGGGAAGGAAATGTATTGGACTTTGGTGATGACACATGGGTGATCTGGTGATGGGAAGCCCAAGGAGGATTATAATTGAGAGGGGAAAATGCACACAATGATGTAAAGATAAACTATTTTATTTTTTTTAAGTAATAAAAAAATTGTGTTTCTATACATTCCTAATGAACTATAAAAGAAATTAAGAAATTCCATTTATAATTGCATCAAAAAGAATAAAATTCCTGGGAATATGTTTTACAGAATTAGAAGATGAAGAAGAGGATAAAGGAAACATCAAATCTTACAATTTGAGGAGAGTTTTGGAACATGTGTGTGATGTGAGCAGATAGGCTGAGACCTCCCCACCCTGCAAAATGGTGCAGACAGAAGGGAAAGCAGAACTGGACCCCAGAAGTCCCACCTTGGCCAGGGGACACACCATAATAATTGAGCTGGCACTTGCAGGAGCCCCCCAACAACTGTTTTACCAAAGGAAGATGGTGCTAACAAGATGGGCCACAGCTGATTTTGAGCTAATGAGGAAGGAAGACACGGGGCAGCCCCCAGCTCATACTTGCTCTGAAGACTGATCACAGCCAGTCTGCTCCCTGGACAAGGCCCCATTATCCTCTCCCACCTCTGTAGTCCCTGCCAGGACAAGCACAAGTAGGGAAAGGCAGCAGGCAGCATGCTCCAGCCCCAGACGGCCAGAAGATCCTGGGGAAGACCCAGCCATAGCCACTGCCACCGCCATCTTCATGAGCGAACCACTGCAGACACTCAGCCCAGTGGCGCAGGATGGAGAGCCCAGTGGAGCCACCAACTGAAAACCACCCAGCAGAGCCCAGAGGATCATCTGCGATGGCAGCCCATGGTCATGGAGTTGTCAGTTTCTCAGGCAACAGTAGAAAATTCCGGCTTCCTCCTGTCCATGACTCAATGACCTCACACTTGAACTCACCTGGACGCTTCAGGTCCTATCTAGAAAAACTGATTTCTGGACTGTTGCTTTATTTATTAGGGATTTAAGGTGTGGAAGATGGTGAGACAAAGTGGGTTTATGTCCCCTGCTCCTCAGTCTCCACACCTTTGGTCAGTTGGGGGAGGTGGGGCACTCCTCTCCTGAGTCCACCTCTCCCCACAGACCACGCTGAAATCCTGCACCAATTCTCCAAGTTCCAGGAAGCCTTGGAGAATTGGTGCGTGGAAAGCTGTAATTAGTGTGCCCAAAACATTTCTTCCAAAACATATCTTAGAATTTTCCAAAATGTATAATGATCTTGTTTTATTTTTCTAACATAATCTGACTTTGTAGGAAAAACTACCCAAACCATCACATTAGTCACAAAAATATGAAACTGACTCTGGCCTCCTAGGGCTCTGGGCTCTACTGATTAATTTACCCACAACTATATTTTATGTTCTCATGGCACAAAGCCCTGGGAAGGGCCCAAAGCCCTTCGGGCCATCGCATTAGGCCAAGTTCCAGAAAAGCCAACTGTCCCTACACTAACCGCCTACTGGGTGGGCTTTACAGTTCAGACGCCCTCCTGGCCATCTCCTTCTATATGCCAGAGCACTCAGGGCAGTACTTAAATGGTGGCCCTGATGCCTGCCTCACTGTCCTCCTTGGGTCACCTTCCCCTCCCCCACCCATGTACACACAGCTGGGAGCCCTGTGTGCAAGGAGCCAAAGTCGGTCCCGCTCCACACCTGTAGGCCCCACAGAGGCTCATGGATGTGAGAACAGCAGCATGCAAAGCTCTTGGAACAGTAGCAGTTACAGGACTTCACAAACCCAAGGAGAAAGACCACATCCTCTTCTCCAAACCCACAGCCCCAAAGACCAGGCAGCAAAGGGAAAGGTGCGCTGAGCAGGGAGTGGCCCTTAGTGTAGAGGGGAGGGTGGGAGCTTCATGTCAGCTTTCGCACCTCCCATCCATCAGGGAAGGTGGTGACGCAGCCCGGGCCCAGGACGACTCCGTCCATGTGTTCTGCCACATGGGTGTCAAGTGAGTGAGGATGAAGGGGCTTCGCAGTCGCTTTACAGAGCTAGTCCACAGAGCCACCTCTAAATCTCAACACGTAATCCCTAAAACTGTAACACTTCGACGAGAAAACAGAGGAGCACACATTCTCACGCATTTGACGCCCGTGTGGTGGGAATGTAGACTGAGTCGCCCTGGGCCCAGGCTGCGTCACCACCACCCCAAAGCCGACACCCAGCTCCCACCTTCCCTGTCACACCAAAAATGTTTGGTTGGGCAAACACATTTCTAGCTACAATAGCAATAGCATTCCGGCCCATAAAAAAAGACAATGACCAATGGACTTCATGAAGACTAAAAATGCCTGCTCTTCATACAACAGTGTTAAGAAAACAAAGAGGCCAAAGTTGAGGAGAAAATGTTTGCAAAGAGGGATGTAAAGAGGGAGATAGAGACAGAGGGAGATGGGGACCACTAAGTCCCTCCCCCACCCCCCTCACCCTACCCCACCAGGAAAGCAGGCCCAGAATGCTCCAGGGAGCACTGCACCAGCCCCATCTACAGAGGACAAACTTACTAAACTGAACCAAAAAAGCAGAAAAAGCTGCCCCCACCCGCCACAAGCTACACCTGTGGCACAGGCCACACACACACCTCTGCTCCTCCTCATGCTTCTCCCAGAACACGGGGCATCTCTGGGGGGAAGGCGGTCCAGGGGACCTTCTCCCAGGGAGGGGAGGTGATATCTGTGTGGACTCAACCAAAGCTGCTCCTGGGAGACAAGCTCAATGACTGCTGGACAAGGCTGCCGGGGCCCGGCCAAGAGCTCTCTCCTCACCCATGACACATCATCGTGCCCAGAGGAGCGCCTGCACCAAGTGGAGCATCCTACATTCCATCCTCAGGACAGACGAAACCTTTTTCAAACAGGGTCCTGCAGGGCCCCTGACCCAGGCTCTCAATGGGTTGCCAAGCAACGAAGGGTTCCACCACATGATCCGTCTGCAGAGCAAGCAACTGGACTTCTCAGGACCCGAACAGTCCCCACAAGGAATCTCCAGAGGAAGTACTGTCCATGATCTTGCATGTCCCTGTCCTACATCGCTTTTTGCCTACCCCAGGTGTGGCCCAGGTGACTGAGGCAGGCTATCAGGTGTTCTCACTTTACACTCGTTCGCCAAAGCACTCAGAACAGCCAACCTGGCCAGCCAAGTCCACCATGACCACAGCTCACTCCATCTGCTGGTCAAGGGCAAATTCGGGGGCCAGTCCAAGTCTGCAGCCCACTCGGCACCCCCTCACCCAGCCCTGCAAGCACACAGAACCTCCCAGTGCCTGCCGCATAAGCCAGGCCCAGCTCTGACTGCACAGTTTGCCACTCCCTCTCTCCCCTCCTCCAATAACTACCCAGCAGGTTTCCTCCACATCTACCTAGGGAGGCTGCATGAAGGTGAGCCTGGTCCGTGTCCTTCTGTCTCCCAGTCCTCACAGGACAGGGAAGGCAGACCCTGAGGTCCAGGGAGACACAGGCAGACAGCAACTATAAGAAGAGGCTCTTTGCCTAGCCTGAGTTGGACCTCGGCACCACTCAGATGTGACCTGTCCCACAAAGGTCTTTAAAAGGCCAGGGCTAAGCCTGCTGCAGTGAGGGGGGCCTGGCTCTCTTCAGCTGGCCCCAGCTGGCGACTTTCCAATATGCAAGTGGCAGGCCCAGAGCAAGGGTCTGCTCCAGAGCCTTCCACCAAGGCTGCCTTGGTGAGGCGCCCAATGGCAATGGGGGCAGAAGGCAACAGGCAGCCCATAGGCAGATTCATATACTCATGCAGGGCCTCATAGCAAAGCCAGTGCCTCCTGCCTCTCGCCCTTTCTTGGAAACGCCAGGCTGTGCCAGTTGCAAAGTGTTTCTCATCTGGCAGATGCAATATTCAGGTCCCACAAAACAAATCAAAGAGTGAGGCTGAGATGCTGGTTGATCTAGAGCCTTGTTAGGCAAAACCACTTCACAATCAGTCTAGTTCATGTCTCCGTCAAGGGAATGCACTTGGCACAACCACCCAAAAGCAACCTAACGTACGTTGCAACAGAGGGAGAGGCTGCACTTACCGTGGCCAATTCATCAAACTTGCCGAAGAGCTCGTTGAGGAGTTTCACCAGCTCCTGAGCCGTGCACTGGGACGCCAAGCCAGTGAAGCCCACGATGTCAGCAAAGAGGATGCTGCAAGAGAAAGGGGTGCCAGCTGCCTCTTCCACACACACACAGCTCCAGCCACTCACATAGGTTACGACCCCCACCCCCCTGCCCAGGTCATGTGGGTGTTCACCTCTAAATGCACCTTAAGATAAATCACCCTAATTACCCCCCAAGGCAGGCAAAAGGGAAGCTGGGTTGTTCCCACTTTACTCTAGGAACGGGTGAGGCTGGAACAAGCCTTGGTGACAGAGAGAGTACTCGCTGAAGGTTCCTGTTGACCTCTCCCAGGACATGGGAGAGCAGCTTGGTCACCCCATGCTGATTCGCCCCAGGAAATGAGGGATCCACTCAGCATTTGCTAGGTGCCATCAATATACTTTCTGTCCCCTGGATGTGGAGGGCCATCTTGACATACATAGACCTGCTCCCCTTCCCAGGGTAGTCCGATGACAGGGTTGTGGCTAGGGAAACATGAACAGATGTGATGTAATTTTAAGAAGAAAGTGGGCCTCTCACCCTCCTGTCTCCCAGGCAGCTCGGGGGCAGAAAGAGCTGTCAGAGCCTCAGAGCAATTGATACACTGTGAGGGGCCTCCCCTTGGTCTGTTCTGGGGCTTGGGAGCATACTTCTCTTGAATCAAAGCCTCTATATGTTGGGTGTCCACTTACTGCAGATCCTGGGTCTGTGCAGAGCACACAACCATACTTCCAAACACAACCAAGATGTCAAAAGTCTGAAATAGCAAACACGGAGCTAGGCTGCAGCGTGCAGAATGGAGAACCCGCACAGCCCGCCAATTGGGAGCAGGTGGGGTCCTCCTGAAGAGTCCTCCAAGCAGCCTGTAGCCCCACACAGGTGAGGGACGAGGGAAGCTTGAGCAGAGCCCCTCTTGGGACAAGAAGGTTCTCCAAAGTTCTCTCCATAGAGGAGACCATGGCCTGACCACAGGCAGCCACCCACAGTTTCCCTCCAGGCCGCTAGTCCCAGGAGACACAGAGCTCCTCGTCCTGAAGATGTTAACAGGCCTGCTATTTTTACAACCTGCAGTCAAAAGCATCTTCAGTTATGAAATTTGGGCAATTATAATGTCGATGCACAGAAAGAGAAGCCAGGCTTGAACACGCATCTCTAGTGCAGTGAATAACAGGATGTTCAGTATTTTCCCTTTTCACACAACTGTGTTCAGATCTTGAAACCTGATGCCAGGTCTGAATTCAGGTCTGCATTTTCAACAAGACCCTCCTGCCAGGAAGTGGGGATCCCGTTACAGGCAAAAAGGGGGGCCCACATGATGGAAAGGCCCAAGCCTAATGACGCCCTCACCCTACCACCCATTAACCTCTCCCTGCTCATGTACAAAGAGCTGCTGTGTCAATCCCATGACAAGTCTCATGTCCTACTATAACCCCAACTGCACACACCGTGAGACCCTGGGGGCTTGAGGACACAGGCTCTCACTTGTCTATCTCACAGCACCTAGCACACAGTAAGAGAGAAGTGTCTTTGTTCTGATTAGTGAATGAGTGAACAAATGAATCAAAGCAGGTGTCCAGGAGATTATGTAACTGATACAGAGAAGCTGAGCGCCACAAAGACTGTTTGTGAGTGTGGGTGGGAGGCGCAACAGGACAAGTATTTTTTTTCTTCTATTCTATTATAAAATATAGACTCATGCACCATGTTTCCTTCTCTTAATTGATAATTCACATATGTGCTTTTCTCTATCCACTGGCCTCTCAGTCTCTGGTCTTTCATTTAGTCCCACCAACAAGATAGCCTTACCCACTCTCATGCTAGGAAGAGCTGAGCATTCGCCGTATCCTGGCTTTTCCCTGAACACACTATGGGAAATTTCCTCCCCAGGAGGGCCCCAGCAAGCTTGTGCAGAGGGTCTCTTACATGCCAGGGCCTGCTTAGGAGCTCATAGTTCAGGAGAAGACTCAGAGCCAGAAGGCACAGTCAGACATGGCAAAGCAATGATTTGGAAAGCTCGGAATCTGGCAGGAGGCTGGCCATCTACTTCCCTGATGCAGCCAAGCTCTGAGGGTTGGGGGGTGGGCAGACCTTCAGACCATGCCCTGGAATTATCCAAAGAAGGAAGGGAAGGAAGGAGGGGGACAGAGGAAAGAGCTCAGGACTGTCCAGGTCTTCCTGAGCACGCACATAGATTCATGCATGGTCTGCTGATTCCCAGAAATATCCCCTGAGCCCTTCAAAGCAGCTGATGGAATCTCATTCCCCAATTTTTCAAGAGTTTTGATTACTTTGCTCTTTGGCTCAACTGTTATTACTACCTAAGGGAGCTATGATTCTGAACATCTGCCACTGATCGTTTTCAACAAATGTCCCAGGATAAAGGCTGTTCACACTGAGCTTTGAGTCAGGTCAATAAAGAGTGGTGTTTTCCAGGGAATTTCTAGAGCTATGAGAAGGATGTTTTGATGTCCTTACGCCACATTCCCAATGACATCATCTTGGTATGAGCTGTAAATGGTATCCTGAGTTTGGCCCAGTATAATGGATGGTAGAGAGGGCCATGCGATGTTCACATATTCTGATACAGAAAGACATCTCTGGCCCTGCTGGCGGAGCGAGGGTTCCTCTGGGGCCATTTCTGCTCAAGAGCTTCAGCTCCCCACTCCCACTTCCCATCAGCTTCAGCTTCCCACTCCCACTTCCCATCAGCTTCAGCTTCCCACTCCCACTTCCCATCAGCTTCAGCTTCCCACTCCCACTTCCCATCAGCTGTCCTGTATGCCCCAGCTCTCAACCCACTGGCTGCTAGAAACATGGCACCCACGAAGGGACATGGATGGAAACTTTTCAGCAGTGAAGGAACGGTGATTCTCCACATCTGTATTTGCCGGATTAGGTCAGGGAAGTGGGAGGAAAATATACCTGGGAAGCTTACACCATGCCCAGCTTCACCTGTTACAGGGTAGCCCAGAGTGGACTGAGCTGCTTGTTTGTGGGGTCTCACCTGTGCACTCACAATTCAGTTACACTGCAGGTACACACAAAAGGGTCAATAACAGGTTTATTTACAGAAGGGAAAAGGAATAGGAAACAACCCAGGGAAAGAGAGCAGGATACAAAGTATCTGGAATACCTTAGGGCTAGGCTGACTGAACACACCAAGTCACGCAGTCCGGAGGGCCGTTTCCCAAGCGAGAGAGCACGAAATGCAATCGTGCCCTATTTATCCCCCAAATGTCCCAGAATTCCTGCTAGCTCCACCCTTGGGTCCTCACAGTTCTCTCCCTGGTACTGCTGGGAGTTGTAGTTTCCAATCACTGGAGTAGGGTGTAGGGTACAGAAAGCTGGAGTAGGGGGTGGAGTCCATAAGACTCTGCAGAGTTCCTTTAGGACATCCTTCCCCTTAACACACCTGCTGTCCCAGATGATGTCTGATGCCTTCTCTGCTGTGTTTAGACCCTCCTCCCTCAAGGTGCTCCTTGGATTGTTCTGGGAATCTATTTCTCAGCAAGGGCTGGGATCACACATCATGTCCTTACTTAAGAGGGACAGACAGTGGGCAAAAGGGAACAATCTAGGGGACATTAGCATTGGTCAACCCTGGATGCAGCCCCAGTCTTACCATCCACTGGCCAGGGAGTCCTGTACATTTGCCTCACTAGCCTGGACCTCTATTTCCTCACCTATAACTGGAGGCAGGAGTCATAAGGGTGTATTGACATTAAATGGAAGTGTCCAAAGCAGAAAGGGTCACCCTTCCTGGACACTAACACTGGCCCCACACACTAGGCCACTCACCCCACTCAGCTCCAGCGTGCCCCCTCTGCAGGTGCAGGGCACAATGGTCCTCACCAGGGCAGGAAGGTGAGTGACTGCACCCACCACACTGAGTAAGCTGTGCTTTTCACTCATGGTGATGGCACCAGCAGTCTTGGGCTCATTTCAAATGAACAAGCACTGCATCTCAGGGACCTCAGCCTGCAGCGCTCAACACAGACAGAACAAGGTTACTCGTATCAGTTACTGTGCCAGTAGGCAGGGAGGCCTGACACTAACAACCCAGAAAGACAGCAAAGGACAACAGAGAGGAGAACACACCAGTCCTTCAAACCGCCGTCTTCTACCTGAGCAGCATCATGTGAGGGTTGATCCCAAAGAGGCAACACTCGACTATTCTGAGTACTTGTAAAGTGAATGCACAATTTAATAAAGTACATTTTAACATTTTTAAAAACAAGCAAGCAATTCTCAGAGTGTCCAGGGGGCTCAGTTAGCTACCCTGACAAATGGCAGTAGCAGTTCCTACCCTCAAGGCTCTTCTGAGCTGAAGAGTGCAGAAGAAAAGGCCCACCCCAAACCTGGCAGCACTTGGAACTATGTTCAGCTGTGAACCGGATCTAGGCAAATCCCTGGCCAAAACGCCACTGCCCAAACCCGTTTTAGGGAGATTCCAGCCAAAGCAGGTAGAAGATGAGCCAACATGAGAAACTGGGAAAGGGAGCCGTGACGCGCATGACTGAGAAGCACCAGCCCCAGCTTCCCGTGGAGACCTGCCTCCCTGCGGGCCAGGCGCTCCCTCGTGACTCCAGATCCAGGACCGGCCCCCCACTCCCCACCCGGCTAGGGCCGTCTGCCCACATCCACCATGGCCACCCACCGCTGCCATCACCCTCCATTTCCTCCTCAGCCACCACCTCCTCCATCACCTCCTACTCCATAATCACCCCCACTTCACCCGACGCCTCTTCCATCACTTCCCATCTCTATCTTCACCCCCTATGTCCTTCATCACCCCATCTCTTTGTTAACTCCTACCTCCTCCATCACCTCCGCTTCCACCATCACCCACCACTTTATCACCTCCTCCTCCACCCCCACCTCCTCCACCTCTTCACACCTACTCCTTCACCTTCTATCTCCTCCATCACTTCACCCACAGCATCACCTCCCACCTGCACTATCACCTCCTCCATAACGTCTCACCTCCTTTATCATCTCCTCCATGACCCCTCTATATCCTTCGTCACCCCCCCAAACCCCACCAGCACCTCCCCTAAACCTCCATCACTTGACCTACACCATCATCTCCCTCCTCAGCCCCCCAGGTCCACCACCGGGCCAGTGCAAGCCCTACCTGACATTGTCATGCCTCTGGATGTAAATCTTGTGGAAAATCCTCTCAGGGGGCTTCAGGAAGTCCTCCTTCATCTCCATGGCGACGTTCCGGGGCAGGAGACTCATGAGCAGCCGCTCCTGGACAGAGAAATGGGAGACAGGCCTGCGTGATATGGCAGGGCCTACTCGGTGTTCTCAACCCACCTACCCCGAAGATGCTGACACTGAGGCGCTGTCCTCTTCGAGGCTGCACACCTCCCTCAAAGCAGCTGACCTGTGACCCAGTCCTACAGGCCAGGCCCAGTCCCAGGAGTCCTGTGGTCATGCCCAGGCTGGCACTGTCACTGCTTCACAAACACCAGGACAGCCTCCAAACACCCCAGTCCACAGCGCCCTTCACTGATCCTTTCACTCCCCCATCACTGGCCGCACTCCTCACCCCGTGGCACAACACCAGTCCTAGAGAGACTCCCTGATGGTCGACAAAAGCCCCTATTCTCTGACACAGCCATGGTTCCCTTGTTTTTACAGAAACAAGTAATCTTGGAGACAAAGTGACATTTTCTGCTAGCTTGGTTTCTCCCTGACACACGTGGGCCAGACCTTTCCCTCACCCCCAAAGGATGGAATAAACGTGAGCTTTACTGCAGAAGGAGCTAGAGGGTCCTCCCTGGTAGCACAATGGGTTAAAGCACAGCACTATGATGCTATCATAACTACTGCAGCACGAGTTTGATCCCCAACCAGGGCGGGTGACCCACATGGCACAGCAGACCTCTCCTGACCCACCCGCTGCTCCCCTCAGCAGTATATTTCAGTCAATATTCCTGTTCTGCTCCCCACTCTGTCTATGGCGAATACTCTCATCTCATGCACCTCTGGCCTGTACCCCAGTTCTGTATGTTTTAATCTTTAAAAAAAAAAAAAAAGAGCTAGAACACCCTACCCTGGAGACTTCTGCACCCCTCCTGGGCCTAAGCCAAGACTCAGTTTCTCCTCCTGCCTTTTCTGCTCTTGATCCTACCACCCTGCACCAGCTGGCCATAACCATGTTGAGAGCCCATGTTCCAGAAACAGGGCAAGCCCCATGCCTCCTCGGTGCCTCTCTCTCTCCTTCTCACACTCCTGGAAAAGAAACAAAGGAATGACGTTCAGATACCAGAGAAAGCTAAGGAGGACATCCTATTGGTCAAGGCAAGACAGGGCAAGCAGGAAGTGGAGAAGCAGCCCCTGCCTCGTTCAGCCCCATCTGGCAGTCCCCAGGATCCTCCCTGGGTCTACTGCCTGCCCCTTCTGAAGAGGAAGGCATCTGGCCTCTGGCATGTCTCTGCCTGCATGGAGCAGGGAGGCCAGCTGCAGTGTTGAGGCCACATCCATGACTGGGAGCAGCCCCAATGCTGGTGAGATCCTCAGGAGGACAATGGCAACAGTGACAACAGTCTTGCAGATCCTGAAAGCCCAGCAGATTTCACCCCCTTTGGTTTCAGAATTCAAATAGATTTTAAGATGGGAGAGTGCATTTAATATGTCTCCACTTGAACTTCTGACACAGAGCCCGCCCTGGTGGCACAAGGGGTTAAAACTCAGCACTATGAAGCCACCTGTAGCCACTGAAGCACAAGTTCGATCCCCAGCCAGGGAGGGTAACCCACATGGCACAGCAGACCGCTCCTGGCCTGCCTGCTGCTCCCCTCAGCAAGGCATTTCAGTTGATCTGCCTGTTCTACTCCCCACTCTGTCTCTGGTGAATCCTCTCGCCACCACCCCCACACCTCTGGCCTGTACCCCAGTACTTGTATGCATAAATAAAATCAATCTTTAAAAAAATAAATAAACTTCTGAGGCAGCAGGCCAGGTGCACTCCCGCCTGACACAGGGGGAGCCAGTGTGCACAATCAGGCAAGGCTGCCTTGATCCCAGCCACAGAACACAAGGCCTCAGCTGCAGGGCCTGCGTGAAGTCTGGCACTACAGTGAAGGTCCACTTGCTGTGGCCCCATGCAGTTCCTGCTGGACAAGCCCCAACACAGAGGAGGGTCCTGCAACAGCACAGATGTCTATGACCACACCACATAAGGTCACACAAAGAGGACCTTCCAAGACCTGGCCACATGCGTGGACTCTGACACAGAACATGCAGGGACAAGCCTCAGGGACAAAGGCCGAGACCCCGCCACACAGCATGTGGGCACTGGTGTGCAGCTTGAGCCTGATCAGGGGACACTGCTCCCCTCCCTTAGTGAAGGGGTTTACGAGGATATGGCCTATGGATAAGGGCAATAGCAAAAGCCCAGCTATAGTAGAGGTGGAGGGAACCTGGGCGGGGTGCTTACTCTGGTCTCTGCTTCACGAGACCAGAAGCAGAGTCAGCAGTGCAGACACACCTGGAGGCCTCTGGAAAATGTCACCTCTCTGAGGTGCAAATCACAAAAGCAGGAGCAGCTGGACAGCACAGGCCATCTGGGGAAAGCACCCAGGGAGCACAGCACAGCTTCTCATACTCCCACACAGCCCCCATGTCAGGCAGCATCAGCAACCCTGAATGTTCTGGCTGCCCTGTGACACCTAGGGACTCAGGGAGGCAGCACCTGTACCCTAAGCACCACAAAAAAGGTCTCCAGGACAAGGAGAGTGTGGTGTCCTGCAGACACTGCCCGGCGCCACACCCCAGCTTGGCCACTCCGTGGACAGTCCGCCCCATCCTGTCTGAGAAATGGTGCTAGCCAGCCTGCGTGGAAGCTGCTCTGACAAGGGCACCAGGCACCTCTCTGGGCTAAGCATCATGTCCACAGACCTCAACTGCAGTTCAGGGGCTCTCCTGCTTCCTTTTAAATCTCACCTGCGTCCACCAACACAAGGAGGCACACCAGGGGCATGTCCAGCAAAACTGCCCTTTCTTAGCGCCGTGCTGACCTCCTTCACCTTCTCCACACATGCCCATCCAGGCCCTGGCCCCGCTCTCCCTGAGGAGATGCACTTGCGCTGGGCTCAGCTCTGGGAGGGCTTCAGGAACTCCTGCCCTCCTGTTCACATCACCTAAGCTGCCCTGTCTGCTCCGGACTGAAGACACAGACCCAGGGCTACACCAGGAAAGAAGGAATGGAAAAGGCAGAGGGGACCCTAACCTGCCCTGGCCCTCACAGGTGGCTGGAGAGCAACCAGGGATGCAGCAGGTGCCAGTTCCACGGGAAACCTGGGTACGAGGCTCCCAGCACAGGGAGCACAACACCCAGGACAGCTGCCGTCCTGGCCCCTCGGTTCCCATAGCTCTTCTCTAACTCCACACTCTAGCCTTAATTTTCACCTGAGGACTTGGCAAGCTGAATGAATACTGCATTGTCCAGAGTTGAAGGATCATGTGAGACCTACTAGAACATTCCCTAAAGACAGCCACTTCTTCCTCTCTTCTCCCTACTGGCCTGGAGATAGTCATGATGGCTGGATGTCTAACTGCCATCTTGGCCACGAGGATAAAGACACATGCTAATGTTGAAAGACCACTTAACTAAGAGGAGAGCAGGTTAGGAGGGTCTCGTGGCTCAGAGCTGTCACACCAACCATAAAGTGCCTGTCCTGGGATATACATATGAGAGAAAAGGCACTTGTTCACTTACACAAGCCCTGGTCATAGGGAAATCCTAAGGGCAGGCCATAGATCTGACCACAGGCTAGGCATTCGCTCCATCCGTGACATTAGTGACAGTGCCTATAGCGAACACACATGAATCATGATTAAAAGTACATAACCAGGTCATCCCTGGTGGCGCTGCTGGTCAAAGCACAGCACTAGGAAGCTAACCGCAGCTGCTTCAGCATGAGTCTGACCCCAGCCAGAGAGCTGACCCACATGGCGCAGCAGACTTCTCTCGTCTCCCCGCTGCTCCCCTGAGCAGTGTATTAGAGTCAGTCTGCCTGTTCTGCTCCCCCACTCTGTCTCTGGTGAAGCCTCTCACTGCCCCTGAAGCTCTGGCCTGTACCCCAGTTTCTATATGCATAAATAAATAAATAAATCTTAAAAAAAAAAAAAGTACAAACCTTTCCCTTAGGGAACAAAAAAGCCATCTGCCAAGATCAAGTACCATCCATGGTTACAAACAAAAAATCAGCAAACTACCAGAGACAAAAAAAAAAAAAATTCAATGAAATACACATTCAATCTCAAACCCTGAAGCCAAAGCATAAAAGTATTAACATCAGATGCAGACAGCAGTGTAGCTATGTTCTAACTAGCAAAATAAGGACACATTTGTGACTGAGTCACATGTAGTATCCCAGTGTCTGATAAAAGCATCCTCACACAGGTTTCTATGCTACACAAAATCTTTATATCAAAATGTGACTTAATATACATGTACTATTCTTAATGGACCAGGCGAGAAAATAACAAAAATAATGAACAACCATATACCAGAGACATTTTGTGGGGGTGGAGTGGGGAATGGGATCAAAAACGGGGTGGGGGGAGGGAAATGCACAGGATTATGGTGATGGCACATGGGTGACTTGGTGATGGGAAACCCGTGGGGATTACAATTGAGATGGAAAAAAATGTACAAAATGATGTAAAAATAAACTTTTGTAATAAAAAAAAGAAAAATATATACATGTACTATTCTTAATAAACATTAGACATTTAAATAGCAACTGTGAGGACTCTGTTTCTGAGAAGGCAGAATATTTTTCCCTGTTCTTCCCCCTCTGACCTACTGAAAGTCTGGTGACCTCACACATTAAACATTTAACAACAAAAGGTTCTACAAGGCAGAAGCAAGGAGGAGAAGGCCAGGACTGAGAAGCAACATGGAGGTGAGGTCCAGATTTCTTTCTGACTCATGTATCCCAGACGGAGTGTGGAGTCACAGGCGTCCAGGGAGAGACGGGATCAGGAGAGAGACAGATAGAGAAAAGCTTCAATGTCTCCAAAAAGGCAAGTAAATAATGACATGAAAAGATGCTCAACATCATACACTGACCCCTCACTATATACCCATCAGAACGGTCACAATTAAAAAGTGACATCTTTGCTAGCAAAGGTGCAAAGAAATGGGGCCCCTCGTGTTTTGCTTTGGGAAACAAAATACTATGACAGCACTCTAGAAAACACTTTCACTACTTCCCAATAAACTAAACATGCAACCACCTTAAGACCAATAACTGCACTCAGACATTCAACGCCAGAGAAGTGAAGGCTTATGTTTACATAGAAACCTGTGTGAGGATGCTCAGGGCAATTTTACTCATAGCAGCCCCAGACTGGAAATTGCTGAAGTGTTCTTTGATGGGTAAGAGGTTAAGCCAAGGGTGGCCCACCCACAACAGAACAACTCTCAGCAATGAAAGTGAACAGACCACCAATACAACAGCAACCAGGAGGGGCCTTCTGAGTGTGACTCTGAGGGAAAGAAGCCATGGATACACCATTGATCACACGACTCACCCCATGAACCCCTTCTCCCGGAACTTAGTCCAGCTTCCCGGCTCCGAGAGGGAATGGGAGCTCAGAGAGGGATGGGAGGAGAGAGACCCAGCAGAGGGGCCCTCCTTCCCAACTTCAGCCTGCGTCTCCACCTCCAGTTGCATAAGAGTTTTACGTCATATTCAGGGGGAAAAGCCTTATGCGGTCCTCCCGGAGGCACAACAGGTTAGGACGCAGCACTGCAAGCTAGCCACAGTCACTTCAGTGTGAGTTCAATCCCTGGCCCCGGAGGTGACCCACATGGTGCAGCAGACCTAGATCGGATAAGGTCACACAAAGAGGACCTTCCAAGACCTGGCCACATGCGTGGACTCTGACACAGAACATGCAGGGACAAGCCTCAGGGACAAAGGCCGAGACCCCGCCACACAGCATGTGGGCACTGGTGTGCAGCTTGAGCCTGATCAGGGGACACTGCTCCCCTCCCTTAGTGAAGGGGTTTACGAGGATATGGCCTATGGATAAGGGCAATAGCAAAAGCCCAGCTATAGTAGAGGTGGAGGGAACCTGGGCGGGGTGCTTACTCTGGTCTCTGCTTCACGAGACCAGAAGCAGAGTCAGCAGTGCAGACACACCTGGAGGCCTCTGGAAAATGTCACCTCTCTGAGGTGCAAATCACAAAAGCAGGAGCAGCTGGACAGCACAGGCCATCTGGGGAAAGCACCCAGGGAGCACAGCACAGCTTCTCATACTCCCACACAGCCCCCATGTCAGGCAGCATCAGCAACCCTGAATGTTCTGGCTGCCCTGTGACACCTAGGGACTCAGGGAGGCAGCACCTGTACCCTAAGCACCACAAAAAAGGTCTCCAGGACAAGGAGAGTGTGGTGTCCTGCAGACACTGCCCGGCGCCACACCCCAGCTTGGCCACTCCGTGGACAGTCCGCCCCATCCTGTCTGAGAAATGGTGCTAGCCAGCCTGCGTGGAAGCTGCTCTGACAAGGGCACCAGGCACCTCTCTGGGCTAAGCATCATGTCCACAGACCTCAACTGCAGTTCAGGGGCTCTCCTGCTTCCTTTTAAATCTCACCTGCGTCCACCAACACAAGGAGGCACACCAGGGGCATGTCCAGCAAAACTGCCCTTTCTTAGCGCCGTGCTGACCTCCTTCACCTTCTCCACACATGCCCATCCAGGCCCTGGCCCCGCTCTCCCTGAGGAGATGCACTTGCGCTGGGCTCAGCTCTGGGAGGGCTTCAGGAACTCCTGCCCTCCTGTTCACATCACCTAAGCTGCCCTGTCTGCTCCGGACTGAAGACACAGACCCAGGGCTACACCAGGAAAGAAGGAATGGAAAAGGCAGAGGGGACCCTAACCTGCCCTGGCCCTCACAGGTGGCTGGAGAGCAACCAGGGATGCAGCAGGTGCCAGTTCCACGGGAAACCTGGGTACGAGGCTCCCAGCACAGGGAGCACAACACCCAGGACAGCTGCCGTCCTGGCCCCTCGGTTCCCATAGCTCTTCTCTAACTCCACACTCTAGCCTTAATTTTCACCTGAGGACTTGGCAAGCTGAATGAATACTGCATTGTCCAGAGTTGAAGGATCATGTGAGACCTACTAGAACATTCCCTAAAGACAGCCACTTCTTCCTCTCTTCTCCCTACTGGCCTGGAGATAGTCATGATGGCTGGATGTCTAACTGCCATCTTGGCCACGAGGATAAAGACACATGCTAATGTTGAAAGACCACTTAACTAAGAGGAGAGCAGGTTAGGAGGGTCTCGTGGCTCAGAGCTGTCACACCAACCATAAAGTGCCTGTCCTGGGATATACATATGAGAGAAAAGGCACTTGTTCACTTACACAAGCCCTGGTCATAGGGAAATCCTAAGGGCAGGCCATAGATCTGACCACAGGCTAGGCATTCGCTCCATCCGTGACATTAGTGACAGTGCCTATAGCGAACACACATGAATCATGATTAAAAGTACATAACCAGGTCATCCCTGGTGGCGCTGCTGGTCAAAGCACAGCACTAGGAAGCTAACCGCAGCTGCTTCAGCATGAGTCTGACCCCAGCCAGAGAGCTGACCCACATGGCGCAGCAGACTTCTCTCGTCTCCCCGCTGCTCCCCTGAGCAGTGTATTAGAGTCAGTCTGCCTGTTCTGCTCCCCCACTCTGTCTCTGGTGAAGCCTCTCACTGCCCCTGAAGCTCTGGCCTGTACCCCAGTTTCTATATGCATAAATAAATAAATAAATCTTAAAAAAAAAAAAAGTACAAACCTTTCCCTTAGGGAACAAAAAAGCCATCTGCCAAGATCAAGTACCATCCATGGTTACAAACAAAAAATCAGCAAACTACCAGAGACAAAAAAAAAAAAAATTCAATGAAATACACATTCAATCTCAAACCCTGAAGCCAAAGCATAAAAGTATTAACATCAGATGCAGACAGCAGTGTAGCTATGTTCTAACTAGCAAAATAAGGACACATTTGTGACTGAGTCACATGTAGTATCCCAGTGTCTGATAAAAGCATCCTCACACAGGTTTCTATGCTACACAAAATCTTTATATCAAAATGTGACTTAATATACATGTACTATTCTTAATGGACCAGGCGAGAAAATAACAAAAATAATGAACAACCATATACCAGAGACATTTTGTGGGGGTGGAGTGGGGAATGGGATCAAAAACGGGGT
>NW_004567105.1:41902522-41925340 GCF_000260355.1 Condylura cristata
CCTCAAAGGGGAGAAAGGCTGTCTCCATCACCTCAACCTACAGGCTGGCCAATAAAGTCCCAGGAGAAGAAGCAGCACCCAGATGGGATGGCAAGACTCCTCAAAACTGGCAGGTCTCCAGGACATAAAACAACCCCCCCTGCCCCCCGAGGCACTCCCCCAGCCAGGGAAGGGCACAGCTGGTTGGTAACACAGCAACTCCGGCTGAATGCTCTCTCCTGCCCCAACATGCTGTAGATAGATTGAGAAGAGGTAGATCCAGAGTGACAAACTACACTGGCCACTGGCCAGCACAGCAGAAGGGAAGGGACTTAGGAGCTGCTACCTGGGCCAGTGAACCAACACTCAGGAGCACCTGCACAATACACCCAGAAACTGACAAAGTGGGCGGCTCCCTCACTCACTCAGACAAGAGGTCTCCCCTGCAGTTGTTCTGGCCCAAGACTCTGCCTGCCCAGTCCTCTTGTCGGGTGTAATTTCATTCTGTCTCTAAACTAACTTTGCTTTTGTTTCTGCTAAAGATGTAGCTATGAATTCTTGTCACATCAGTTAAAGACTGAGGAACACCGGAATCCAGGAACCTCAAAATCCTACAACAAAGGAGTTTCTATTCATGGGTGATCAAGTTGGAACTTTCTCAGGAATTTTGTATAAATCATCTGTCAAGCTCTCTGGGCCTGGTGATCTTTTGATCTTTAGGGGAGATTTTTTTTTTTTTTTTTTGACTAGATTCATTTTGGTAACTGACACTTTTCTGGGACATGATCCATTTTACCTAAGTTTTCTAATGTCCTGGCATAAGATCATTCTCAGTGTTCCCCTCCTGCCTATCTTTAGCCAGGCTTTGTCTGTGACGTGAGCTTTCCCAGTCCTAATATGCCTTATCTGGATTCACTCTTTCTTCTGCATCTTAAAGCATTTCTATTTCAAAGGAACAAATTTTGACATTTGTTCTGAACCTGAAATAGCTCTGTTCAAAGACTGTTCACAGCCGTTTGGAAGAGTTTAGCTCAGCTACCTATCAACTCAGAGCCTCTGTGGAGTCCTTTGATGACTGAGGAGACATGAGACTAAAGGAAAACGATGTAGGCCATGTTTGGGAGTGATCCTGCCTTCAGCCTCAGCTGCACCTATTATGCCATCAGGTACTCTGTCCGTTGATTAATCATTGCTCCTATCATTTAATTCTCTGAGCCAGGCCCGGTTTTCAAACGTATAAAACAAAACAAAGTCCATATGAACTAACGATCATTCAGGGGCCTGAAGCTAGACTTAAAGAGATCCCACGAGTCAGGAAGAACATCTGAGGATCTCAACCATCTTCTATTTGGCCGGCCCTTTTGGGAAAGATGGACAGTCCAAGTCTGTTTAGTGGGAGGAGGGGTTGTTTCAGCACATCCAACTGCCTCTCAAAGGAGCTAGCCTCAGGAACCCTAAGACCTAGGTTGCTTTCTCAAAGTATAGCAGAGAACCCCCCAGAAGCAGATTAAGCATCCAAAGGAGAAAATAGGTGCCCTGGCCAGCCACTCTCTTGCAGCACCCCTTGGGTCTGTGGGCAGAAGAGGTGGAGGCCCTGTACTCAGATATGGGTCAGGGGAGTCACATGTGTATCTGCACAAAGCAGGACTCCAATTACAAATTTTGCAGCCAAAGCAGTGTACCTTTTAAAATTACCTTTGGGCAACTGTAGGGCTATTAGTTTCAAACAACATAGAAGGGAGAGAATGCTCCTGAACACTGTGCAATCATCAGGGGTCAGGCTAACAGACCCAGGATGCCCAGAGGTTTCCCAGTCACAGGCAGGTAAGTGGTAACTGCTCGCCTCGCCATGTTGCCCGACACAAAATCCACCAAGGTTTAAAGTGAAGCACCCCTACCCACTGAGTCCAAAAGTAATTGATCTACCTGGGACAAGAACAATTTTGGAAGCAGGTTTATAAGTCAGCGTGAAGCTCCCATCCTCAGTCATGCACTGTCCAGAATTCCAGAGTAGAAGCAATGTTCATCCCACCTGCGTCTTCCTGTCCTGGGAATGCAGTAATAAAGTACAGATCTTTTTCTGCCCTACCCGACAAGCTCTCCCAACTCCTTTATTTTCCCTCTCTGTTTAATAAGCCCTGCTTTCTTATATTTCAAAGGAAAAGAGTTTCACTACAAAAATAACATCAGAATTGATCATGGCAAAAGCAAGCTGGCATCAAACAGAATCACCAGACACTATACTGCAAGGATGGAAACGCTGACCACTGCCCACTCTGCCTTCTACTCTCTTAGAATGCTGGATAAATACCCCTGCCCTCTGCTGAAGAGGACAGCAGTCTTTCAGACAAAAATCTGCTGACCTCCCAATTTGCCGACAAATTGAACGACTCTTCTTAAACTCTGCTTCCTTTCATTGGCCAAGGGAACTGAAACTGGCCGGCATTCCTCTATCACTGGAACTGGCAGCTAGGACAGACCAGAGGGTTAATGTTGGGTATGTGCATTTCAGAGTGGGGTTCCTTGACTCTCCCCCGCCCCTACAAGCTGCAAAGATGCATACCTATCTTGCACGCACATTCCTGGAAGAAGATGTTTTCTGGGTCTCTCAAGAGAAACACCTGCCTTGAGCACTGAAGCACAACCGTTGGAAGGTGCCAACCACCGCACTTCTGGAAAAGAGAATTCTGCCAAACCTTTGGTGCACCTACTACCTCGCCTCCAAGTTCTTACCTTTGTGCTGACCACCCAAGCGTGTGTCTGGCCAGGTCCCTCTCCAGCTAGTGCAGGTCTCACAGCCCCCACGCCTTGGTCAAGTGCACACACCTTCTAGCATGCAAGCTGCCCATGAGATGCCCTGCCTCCCTCTTTACCATCTCCCATCTTTTCCAGCTGAGGCCACAACAAATGAAAATACTCCCCGCCAACACCAACACCCTCGACATCCCTATCACACTTCTCCCCAGACTCCACCTTCCTCAAGAAACACAAGATGCCACCTAGGCTGGCATCCCGCAGAAACCAAGGGACACACCTGCTGCCACGTGGTGTCCATTCCAGCGCTGGATCCCCAGCACCCTCCCCCAGAACTGCCACATGCGCCCGCCACCCACCCAGAGCCAGGGTGTGTTCACCAACGCTCCCTCACATCTCTGAGGGTGCTGCCCGGCTGGGCAGAGACTCTAGAAGCAACTGTTGGACAGGGTTGTTTGTTAATTAGGTGGAAATGTGAAAATGCAGTAAACTATCAGGTCTGGGGCCCCTCACCTGTGACTTGGGGGGAAGGGGAAGGTGGCACAGGGAGCAAGGTGGGCACAAGGAGTCACAGGGATGAAGGAAAGCTGCCTGGTCACCCCCCCACGGGGCTCCCCTGGACTCTCCAGACAGTCCCCAGGCAGGTAGCAAATGCCTGTCAATGCTTGAAGGGCCCCCCACAGGTGGCTGAGCCCTGTCTGAACGAAAGCGCTGTTCTTCCACCTCCCTTCCCCCCACCTGAGACAGCTTCCTTAGCTAAAATCAGGCAGCTGGCAGCAGGGAGCAAACTTGAGTGCCAGCTGCCGGTTGCAAGGCCAACCAGGGAGAAGGCTGTTCTGGGGCACAACCCCAAGGCTACGAATCAGTCAACAGAAAGGGTGCGGCTAGGCAGGACCTCCTGGTTTACTTGCTCAAAACCTGGGGGTGATCTCAGGGAAATGAGACTCCACAGTCACTTTTTATATTCCCAGACGTTTGCTCAACTTGAAAGCCAGAGATCAAACCACAGAGGGAAATGATTGCTATGTTTAAAAATATAAAAGAATGAGTTTTTATTAAAAGACAAGCTAAGCAAGAGGAGCAGAACTGGAGGGGCGCCGGAGCACTTCTGAGGAGGCAGCAGTCTTTGTATGGTGAGCCTGTGAGTCAAACCCCCAAGAAAAGTCAGAACATGCACCCCACGAAGACAGACAGAAAGGAAAACAAGCATAAGCAGCAGCAGTCCCGGCAGGAACCAGCAAGGGGCTCTGAATAAACAGAAGGTCCTGAGCACTGGCAGGAAGAGAGGAAACCGGGAGAAAGGAGGAGGGGAAGGAAAGTCACCCAGAAGCAACGCTGGAGCCCGCAGGAGAACCTGGCGGAGGCCCCAGCCAGCTTCTACCTGTGGGAATGGGAGTACCTGGGAACATGCATTTCTGGAGGTCTCCCCGAGGTGCTTGGGGCACCACTGCTATTCAGGGCCTAGGGTGACTGGGTACTACTTATAAAAACATAATGAAGTGCAATTTTGGAAAATATCCCAGGAACTGACTGGGGAGAGATGACGTCAGATTTGCCCTCCTGAAAATGCAGCGAAGGGAATTCCTGGAGTCTATAGAAATAAAGGTGTGCATAAGGAAAACCCATTTTTAAAAACCTGGTGTCTGAACATCAGTCAAACACGAGAAAAGAAGCAGTTGTCTAAGTGATGACCACAGCCCTGTAGGTATAACGGTGGGAACACGAAGTCAAAATGCAGAAAGTAACATTACGTACACACCAAAATGACCATATGCACAGGTGAAAGCCTTGAAACGATGCATTCAGCAGGGAGGATGGTTTGAACACACTGCGAAATATTCTGGGCCTAGCGGGTCTAGCTGACGAGAGACAGAAGTAATGTGCACAGACTGCAAGTCTGTGCCAGGGCAGTGCAAAAACCAACACCCAGCTAATGCCAGTGTTTTCAACCAAAAGACCAAGGACGAAGACAGTGGGCACAGAGCTGTCTTCAGAAAGGAAGCGACTACACCGCAGCATGGGCCACTCGGTGCTACAGACTTCAGGGTTTGTCTCTGTTTAGCTTTTGACTTTCTGTCAATGAATTTAATCAGAAGGCCAGACAGGAAGCATTTAGATAAGTTTTTATTAAACATGCACAAGGGAGACATCTCCAGAAAGGAAGATTTGGGGACTGGTTCGCTGGGGAAATCTGGGGGAAAAAGCTTTTGTTTGAGTAAAATTTTTTTTATTTTATTTATTTTTTACATCATTCTTCATTTTGTGCATTTTTTCATCTCGGTTGTCATCCCCATGGATTTCCCACCACTAATTCGCCCATGTGCCATCACCAAGGTCCCATTCCCATGCACTCTTCTCCTCACTCCGGTTCTGATCCTATGGGAAAATCTTTTTTTTTATAAAGATTTATATATTTATACATACAGAACTGGGGTATAAGCCAGAGGTGGGGGGAGGGGAGGAGGGGAGAGGATTCACCAGACACAGAGTGGGGAGCAGAACAGGAAGATCAACAAAGTACACTGCTAAGGGGAGCAGCAGGCAGGTCAGGAGAGGTTTGCAGCGCCATGTGGGTCACGTCCAGGGTGGAGGATCGAACTCGCACTGAAGCAGCTGTGGCTAGCTTGTAGTGCTGTGTTCTAACCCATTGCGCCACCAGAGAGGGCTGGGAAAAACGTTTTTAAGAGGCCAGCTGAGCTAGGGCAGGATGTAGAGCAGTTTTGTCATATGTATGGGGCTGGGCAAAGCTGGAGCATGAGCAGAAAGAGCTACATGCTTTTTTATACTTTACACTTTATTAGCATTTTAAATCTCTACCCAGGGGTGTGCATTTCGGCGATTTAATGAGTCTTTCTTTGGACAGGCATCTCACATGTGGGCCCTCAGCTACCCTCCCCTCTTTTAAAAGGACAGTGTTTGTTAGGACACACGGTCCCTTCTGTCTAGATAAGGTGCTGGGATGGCCAGGGCGCAGCCGCTAGTAGGCTTGGTGGGAGATATTGAAGGAGTTGGTAAAACAAAAGTTAAACAGCTTTGTTAGCTGTGGTAAGTCTCTATTTAAAGCAGGATGTGAGGTAACTCCCTCCTGCTAGCTGTGATATGAAGCAAGGGGCCAGGTAACCCCCAGGTTGTTAAAACAAGGTACACTGCACTTCTTCTGGCCAGTGAGCAGTTAATCAACTGAGGCTATTTTCTGTAGAGCCATGAATCTTTAGGTCAAAATAACTTAGAACCAGAAGCCAGAGTCCTCCCCGCCACCACCACCGCCCTCAGCCACCAGTCAGGAACAATTGTCTCTGTGTTATCAATGACTCCAACTTGTGATGATGGAACAATTCCCACTGAGTGAAATCTATCGGACTGCTTCCAGGTCCAATCCTCCCTTTGTTTATTGATTATAACTACTACTCATTGAGACTTCTAGCTCAGTTAACAATGGGATTGGGTGACTTCTAGCATTCTGCAAATTTCCTGCTCAAGAATCTGAGAACCATTGTCAGAACCTGGCATGCCCGTGAGCCCCCTGGTCTGGGCTTCCTCTCTGAGGAACTGAGGAAACACACCCTTCTTCACAGAGCTGCTCGAAAACTCAGAGAGATGCAAATGTTGCCTCAAAGTTGTTCTGTGTGTGGCCTCTATGCCCAAGGCCACGTGTGGGCACAGAGTGAGAACAGGAGGGTGGCGTCCTCACACGCTGCCACCACCTGCACTGTCACCACAACACTGGCTTCCACAGACCGGACAGACCTCAGGTTTCAGAGGGGACAGGAAGTATGTAAAAATACTGCAAGGCTGGAACTGGGAGTCTACAAAAAAGGAGGCAAGAGTAAGAACAGAATGAAGACACAAAAATGGAGGGGCTGGAAAAAGGAGACATCTGGCAGGAGAAAACATGGAAGATTCAGAAAAACATGAATGGCCCCCAAAATCCCCATTTCCAGCACCTCAGGGGATGCATTTAAGGGGTGAGAGAAGGCCACAAAGACTCACTTGTAGGATCTCGATGAGGTAATAGAACTGAACAAAGCTCCCCTTAGAAAGCATCAGAGATTCCCCACCAGTATGAACAGTGACCAGTGGACACCACCTGACCTAGGAAAGATGCTCGAGTCCCAGTAGACATACTATTTACACATGTCTGTTCACACACATTTATACATCACATATACACAGGCCCGTGGGTGTGCATACATGCACGCACATGAACAGACAGGCATGCCGCACAATGCACATGAACGCAAACCCACACAACGTGCACACGCACACACACATGCCCGTGCATTTTACGTACACACGTGCCCCATATACCCACAGATGTACACGTGCACAGAGATGTACAATTGCCTGCACTCGTGCAATATCATACATGGGCAAGCTTCATAGCACAAATCCACCCACAGATGCACGACACAATCTAAATATACGTAGGCCGTCTATTTCTAAGCAATATCCTACTTTTGCTGTCAAAGCTATTTTACCGTAAATTAGCATTAGGAGCATCCTAATATTTAAAATAAAAGCAGGAGGCCATTCAGAACTGATGCCATCTTTCCAGCCCCGTGAAAACCAGCCCAACCGATTAACATTTGGTAAAGGACATTTGGCTGCGGGTTACCCCAGAGAAAGGATCGCCCAGAGCACGGAGACCATGTTGAGAGGCCCCAGAGCAAAAGCAGATAACAAAATTCCACAGGGGGCTAAATCCAAGCTCATGTGACTGGCAGTGACTGAGGGCAGTGGAAACCCAATCCAGCTCCCTCAGTCCCTTGGGCTGGGGGGACGGGACACCCCCCTGCCCCAATAGGTCACACAGAGGTGTGCAGGGTGCTCTGTAAGTGCATGGCTGAGCCGCAGGTGCAGGGCCACTGGACCGCCACCACCAAGGGACATGCACACAGAGTCCCTGAGATGCTACTGCTACCTCAAGTGGGGTCAGACATGATGAGCCCAGGCAGGGCTGGCAGAAGCCTGTGCCCTTTTGTGGTTTCTTTAAGCCAGCAGGCTGGTCTGGGCCAACCAGGACCCGCCCTGTCCCCTACCCCAAGACTTCCGAGAAGCCTATTCAAGCTGTATCTGGAAGCCAACTTGCCCCAAAATGTCACCAGGCACTGCTTGCTGGGAGCTCAGCCCCTTCCAGCAACAACAAAACTATGGCACTGCACCCCCAGCTCTCTCCTGCCTCCACTCAAAGTCTCCAGCTCATATTATACCCGGGTTCCAGGAGGTCAAAAAGTGGCAGCTCCTCCAGCTCCACATCAAGGGTGCCCCCCTAAAAGCCGACCCACCTCCAGGACTCACGGGGAGGCTTACATGCAACCTGGTAAGAGGATCAGCCAACCCAGAGGGCAGAGGAAGCCGCCAACCTGAAGCCTCCCTCCAGGGACCATCTCCAAGGGCACCCAGAGGCCCGCTCATGCTCCCTACACCTCCCCATAGGCAAGAAGGCCAGTTCAGACCTGCACTGTGCTCCCTCCGCTATGCCCTGCCCCGGCACTCCCACTGTGCTCCCCATTCCATGTTCCTTTCCTGTGCTCCCTGCCGTCACTCTCCACTCCCTGCTCTGTCCCCTGCCCTCCTGCTATGTGTTCCCTGCTCCCCGCACCCCTGCAAACAGCCCCCACCACACACACCTGCTTCTCGTTCTCGTCCTCTAGCCTCAGCCGGTCCTCAATGCAGTTCCGGGCCTGCAAGAAGGCCTTCCTCTGGGAGCGCTCAGCAAGGATCCTCACAAAGACCCCATACATGTTCACGCTGACGAAGAGCAGGGCATTGGCGCCAAGCTGGAAGGGAGAGACAATGCAGAGCTCGGTGTGCAGGGGGCCTGGCACGCCCACATAAAGGGAGGCGCTCCTAAATGTCCTCCACCAACCAGCCCATGGAATAGCCGCACTGTCCTGGCCACTGTCAGCCAGATGGCCAGCGCAAAGCAGCTCAACGCAGCCACAGCCAGGGCAGCAGGCCAAGCTCCCCTCCTATGCAGGACGGCCCACATCATCTTATCTCATTATAATCTTATTAGTAATGGGCAAAAATGCAAGAAACATGCCCAAAATTCAAGTGGAGTCCTAACCCCCCAAATCTTAGAAGATGAGAAAGTGATACCTTGAAGAGAGGTACTTCAAGCAAAATATGACCTCCAGGGCGAGCTCTAGTCCCTTGTGGCTTCCTGTAAGGTTAAGGCCAGGAGGCCAAGATGCCGACACATGAAAAGGAAAGGCCAGCGAGCCAAACCTTGCCCATGTGATGCTGAAAATCTCCATGCCGCCTGAGCTTCCCATGCGATCTGATCACGCCTGTTTGAAATGACCATCCCCACATGACCTGCTCATCTCCACTGGGCCCCTGATTACAGGCTCTGTGATCCTGAACATCTCTGGTCCTTCTGAACCCCCCAGACGCACTCTGCTGGAGCAGTCCATGCTTGAGCCAGTCGCAGAGCTGCAGGAAGGTGCTTTTTGGTGCCTGTCCCTCCAGACAGGGTGGCCAGCATCTGTTGTGCCCAGAGATCAGAACTGGGCCCTGTTGACCAGGGCAGTGTTTTCTTTTCTCTAAAGGCCACCCATTATATTTGTAATCTGCTCATGCCAGGCAGTTTATGAAGGCAGCCTGGTGATGACGGGAGGGCCAGGGACTATGAAACAAGTTGCCATTTTACAGAATCAATATTTAAATGTGTACTGAGTGTGTTTAAAATGCCCAGGGGCACAGTAGTGGGCATATCTGTACCAATCACTGATGAGTCACTGCACAAAGCAAGCTCTGTCATCACTCCTTGCTTCTGTAGGCCCAGACCTCACCTGAACATTATGGACACAAGGAACATAGAGCACACATGCCCTTCTCCTCAGGTGCCAAGATGTCCAGACCTCCCACTGCCTCTGCAGGCCCTACAGTGGAACTCTAAGTTGTCACTTCCTCACAGGGGACACAGCCAGGGGGAAGATGAGGTACCCAACTTCACCTCAGCAAGGGAGACCAGGATACCAGCAGGTCACACTCATAGGCCTGGCAGAGATTTTCCAGAAAGCAAGGCCTAGGCTGGCTGGAGGCAAGGGTGGAGGAAGATAGGTGTCCCCCACTGGAGGCACAGGGAGGTGGGACACAGGCTGAGGGACACACTGGGGAAGGGGCTGAGGGCCAGCAAAGGCTGGGCAGTTTGGTCCACAGAGAAATCAAGAGCAATTATGTCACCCAGGAATCCCACCTTGTCACACCCCAACACACACACACGCACCCATCTTCATCACACCTACCCTCTATCTGGACCAAGACAATCCCCCAGGAAAAGCCGGGTCCAGTGGGATAGTCACTGAGTCCATGGCTACTGCATTAATACTGTATGAAGTACATGGAGAAGGAGCCCCCAGGTCCACCATGCAATCAAGAGTCCATGGGCGGCAAGATGGAAGCAGAGAGCTGCAGGGTCAGGGAAGGGGTGGTCACTAGGTTGGAAAAGTAGCAGTGAAGTTTCTTCCCTGCTTAGTGCTCTGCTTTCACTCACTGGGGGGCCTCCCTGGGGCACACTGACCTTCCCCCCGGGAGTCAGAAGCTGCCAGCACACCTGCTTTCCCCTCTTCCTTCACTCAGGCGTACCCTGGATGCTAGAGGCCATGGTGATGGGGACACAACAATGACAATATGGCCCCTGTCACTTGTAGTACAGGAAGTTTTCCTGACTAGATGCCCAGCCAGAGGCCAGCGATGAGAATGACAAAGCAGCGAGAACCGAGAAACATGCCCAGAGGTCACCAGCTGGCAAGTGTGGCCTGAAGGAGAAGTTGATTCAAAAAGACAGCAAAAGGGTGGCAATAAAATAGCCTCACACTTGGGACAGCATGAGTGGAAGGGTGAAAGCCATGCAGGAGCTGGAGGAAGCTAAAGAGGTGGAAGGGACAGTGGCATGGCAGTGGAAGAGACGGCATCTCCTCTCCTCGCCTGGCCCCACCAGCCGCCCAGAGTCCCTGATCTCTGAGTTTGGATTGTTGCCAAGAGGTCTGTGGTGGTCTGTGTCCTAACAACTATGCCAGATCCCTCCTCCTCCGCTCCTTGCTCTGAGAAGCCCACGCCCCTCACCCCTGGGGCCAGCTGCTCTCCCAGTGTCTCAGGCCACTGAGCTGGCCTTCTCCTCCTCCTGTTCCTACAGCCTCTTTCAGGCCACGAATCAGCAGGACGCTGTCCAAGGAGACGCCAGGGCCCTTCCTCCTGCCGTAGTTACTCTCATGCTCCTCCCGGCTAATATCTGGGGGTGGGGTCTCAGGGAGTGCAGGCCAATGCCCTGGCTCATTTCTTAACACCCCCATAAACCCCTCTGGAATCCACATTATATGGCCACACGAGCTTCCTAAGAAGTGTTGGGTCCTCATGTCCATCAGCAGCCCTGCTCTACAGACAGAAGGTACACAGCCTCTGAGGGATTGCACAGGACCCCAGCTGCAGAAGGTAGCACAAGTCCAGTGGCCCCCAATAGCTGACCTCAGCACACAGGCCCCTGAGAGCCACCTGTGCTTGGAACAGATTAGATTCTATTCCCCAACTCTCACTTCTATCTTCATATGGGTAGGTGGGGTAATCACAGCTTTCCTAGGATTAACAGAAGCACCTAAGAGGCAAGACATGGGTACACCCTAGTGTCTTCAGTGACATCACTCTCCAGCAGCTAAGCCCACAGTCTTGAGTGTCGTGGGACCCAGTGCACATATCTAGACCATGGGGCGAGGGAGGGGCGGCCCAGGGCAGGGCCTAGCAGGATCTTCCCCACCCCCAAGTCCTCACCCAGCATTTGCTATCTCTGTGCCGGCAGGCCCAGACATGGAGAAACTACACTCCTACACCCTTTGCTCTTGGGCCGCAGAGTGCAATCCAGAAGAAGCTTGTGTTTGTGCTGGCCAGAGGGGCAGACAGTGGTCTGAGGCCTCTTCTGGCTCTTGAAACAGCCACCACCACCCCAACCCCGACCCCGGCCTTCAGGCAGGAACAGGGTCAGCACCACATCGCCCTGACAGTTTCCCTGGCGGGACGTTCCACGGTCACAGGCGCTCTAGTGTACCTGAGGACATGACCAGTCCCTGCCGGACACTGGCAGTGATGTGCCAACACCCCACCAACTTTCTCCACAGCCCTGCTGGGCCTCCTTTATGGAGATAAGCTGGGACTGGAACTTGGGCCGTGAGACAGCCCTCTCAGACTGTTGAACAAACACAGACTCCACTCCATCTGGCCGAGGCCTGGACCTTTTCATGTTCTGGCAAGGGAGCGAGTGCAGTCCCAGCCAGCAGTGAACTCACTGGACAACCACAGGCTCTGGAGTTAGAGGCCCGGTTCAACCCAGCTCTCCCCACTGCCTCAGGAACATGAGTGACTAAAACACTTCAGGCCCTCTGGGGTGGCGCAGTGGGTTAAAGCACAGGACTAAGCTAAAGACACTTCAGCATGAGTTCGATCCCAGCCCTGGGAGGTGACCACATGGCGCGGCAGACCTCCCCTGACCCGCCCGCTGCTCTATCAGCAGTGTACTTTGTTGATCTCCCTGTTCTGCTCCCCACTCTCACTGCACCTGCACCTCTGGCCTGCACCCCAGTTCTGTCTGTACAAATAAATAAATATTTTAAAAAAAACCTTCAACTGTGATAGGTTAATGACCTATAACTACTAACCACTCCCTACCACCACTGCCTTCTTCTCTTCCATTTTTTAACAAATGAAGAAAATATAGCAAAGTATTTTTACCATCGCATTACCTCCTTGAATAGTAAGGATTTCACTAACTGGTATCAAGTGCACAGACATATACCTCTTCCGAGCCATATCATCTACCCACCTGTCCACCCATTTACCCATCTACACATCCATCCAGCCACCCACACAACCAGTGATCCACCACCATCCACATATCCATCCATCCACCTGTCCATCCATACATTCACATACAACTTGAGCTGGACTTTGGATAGGTCAGCTGAATCCAGGAATCCCAGGGACTTGTGGCTCAAGAGATGTGACAACAGAAGACTTAGGTGATAAGGATTCTAGAAGGTGCAAATGTGGCCACTTGTACATGAGCTATAAACCAGGGTGGGGTATGTGATTCGCCCTGCCCTGCTGGGTCAACCAGGCACACCTGTTCAAATAAGACTGTCCACAGAGGGAAACTGAGGCCCAAAGGAGAGGGAGCAAATTGCCCAAGGTTCTACCTAAACTTCTGGAGTGAGAGCTCTCAGTGTGTCTGGGGTGGGCACCAGACCAACACCTCTTGCACGAATAGTGGACATGGAACATGAGTCTCTGGTACGGATTTGGCTCATAACTAATGACCAAGCCTCATGAAGTCATCAAATCAGAAGCAAGCACACTTGCTGCAAAAAAGCAGCCACAGAATTCCAAACAGTACTTTCAGTCTTCATCCAACCAGATTTCACAAAACAAAAACCAAATTGACAGTTAAGTGTGTGGTCTCTACTCTGTATACCGACTCAGCAGAAAATCTTATTCCTGTGCCCATCAGCTCCACAGGGACCTGGCGCCGAGATGGAGACCTGGAACTTTCTGTGGGGTGTGTGGACATAGGCAGTGAAGTTGGAGTGTTGCCTCACCTCTGTTCACCTCCACACTAATTGCAAGTTTCCATACAGAAAGTGAGAGGGCCAAGAGTTTTCTAGCAACAAAAAGCCAGGGTCCTCCAGGTGGCACAGCGGGTTGAAGCACAACACTGAGAAGCTGGACACGGCTGCTTCAGGGTGAGTTCAATTCCCAGGCCCAGAGATGATCCACGTGGCGCGGCAGACCTCTCCCGCCTCACCCGCTGCTCCCCTCAGCAGTACACTTCATCTGTCAGCCTGTTCTGCTCCCCGCTCTGTCTCTCCCCTCTCTGTGTCTCACCGCCCCTGAGCCTCCGGCCTGTATCCCAGTTCTGTATGCATAAATAAATAAAATCTTTTTTAAAATCTAGATATACAAATTTGGTTGCATTTCAAAGGCAATCCCAAATGAGCCTAGATGCTCAGATTTATGGATAATGAAGCAGGTCACTTTCACAATTTCTGGCAGCTGCTAAAAAAGTGAGTAGCAGTTATTCCCCATTACAGGAAAATCTCTATATGCCTCTAGCAGAGACAGAAACAGAATGATGGGCCTGGACTCACTATCACAGCTCATGTCCTTAAGTCCAAAGTGCCCCCTGGGTTCGTCATTCAGGCCCAGGAAAGGCCACCCACCTCGCACCTTCATGAGGCCTTTTCCTCATGAAGAAACTAGACATAGCAGCTTCTACACCGCACCGGCCTGGCTCCCAAGCTTCTGGGGCTTTGTTGAAGCCAAGGCATGGGGACCTCCCTGGTGACCTGGGATGCCAGTGAGCACACCAGCCTGTGCCAGGGAACAGGCAGGAAAGGGAGGATCTGACCCTACCTACCTACTGCCTTAGAAAAATAAAACCGAAGCAATGTAGCTGCAGTGCCAACCACTTAGCTGGTAAGAAAAGGCACCCCCACAATCCTACCACCTCTCACTATGGCCATCATGGAGTGGTGTGGGGCAGTCTGCAGTTCAGTGCCAGCTCCCTCCAGGAGTACGACATAGGGCTTCTTCTCCACTGTGCCAAGTGGTCAGAACTACTGTTTCAATGGCTGTGGGACCCCTTAACTACAACACGACCTTCTAATGGCATTCTTAGTGATTTCCAATCTTTGTGACTCCTGGTGTGGGACAAAGATCACTGATAGTTCTGCTGGGCATCTCTGGTCACGCCCTAACAACCCCACATCAGTCACCGCCTCAGCCGTCCAGGAACACACTGGCTAAACTGGTCTCTCAGGAGCTGCTGGAGGGAAGGGAGTGGGTCAAGGTTAAGATGGTTCACACTCCTTGCTGGCCTACAGAAAAGAAACCATACAGGTCCATAAGTGGGCCCTCCAGGAAGGACCAGGTGAAGGAGAGCCCGGTTCAGGTGGCCCCAGAGAATACTGGCTGGGAGGGCAGCGGTCCTCTGCTCCCGTGAGCCTGACACTGCCTAGGGCCCAGCAAACATGCGCTGCAGTCAGGCTCAGGTATCACTCCGATCCCTGTGAGAAACCTCTGCTTGCCTTGGGCAAGAAGTGGGCCTCATCTCAGCACCCATGGGGAATTTCCTCTGAGTTGGGATCTCTGAAAAACCCGCACTCTCTAGAAGACACATGGGCAAAAGACACCTCTTTGTCCTCCAGAGCCTGAATCCCCACTTCTTAGCGCCAAGGTTGAGGCTGGCACACAGGTACCGCTAAAGGCATAACAAGTGAGAAGCTCAAACACCTGGGGTTGCCTCCCCTAGGGGCTGCCCCAGTAGTGGACCCAGGACCTACCCCATGCCTCTTCCCTAAGGAGCCCCATCCTAGCCCTAGCAAGGTTCAGGTGAGTGAGACGTGGGCTCGTCTGGCTCAAACCCACCCCCACGTTCACTTTCAGACTGCTCCCTCTCTGCCACCTCGGTCCAGGCACCCTCCTGAACCCCTGCAGTGAGCAGGGAGGCCCCAAGACAATCCCTGTTCAGTACTTAAACCTTCGGGTGAATTATCCTAGTGTCCACCTGTCATGGCCAAGCTACCCATCTCAGGCACAGGCCCCTCCCACAGAGGGGCACAGGCTGCAGACAGTTCTGGGTTCTTGGCCACAGGATCAAGAGAGAAGTGATGTCCATGCACCGCTGCTCTGCAATCACTGGGCGCGTCTGTTTTGATCAATGACGAGCCATCCCCGTGCCCTGCCAGGTTTCTGTGTATTGGGGGAGGGGGAAGGCCAGGCTCTGCTACCTGTCAAGCACCCGCTCCCCAGGAGAAAGAGTAGGACCACCAGAAAGTGCCTCTGAGGTTCACTCGCCCAGTGGTGTTTCCTGTCACTCCGCGAAGTGGCTGGTTTTCAACAGTACTCATAACTGTGTTTTAAATTATCATAATTGAAACTATGGGGGCGACACCGATGTAAAAAAAAAGTTTAATTAATAAAAAATAAGTAAATAAATCCCAAAGATGAGATATTAAAAAATAAATTAATTAATAAAAACTAAATTACCATAACTGTTTGTGAGCTATTTTCAAATTAAACAGCAATAGATTAGCATGGTTGGAAAAAAGTACAGCAGACTGTTGCTTGCTAACCATTGCAGCTAGTAGGTCTGGTACAAAAGCCATCACTGTATTTGCCCCTCCTTGTGTGTTTGAAATTTCCATAACAATAATAAAATAAAAACTTTAATTATTCAAAAAACAGACGTTGACAGGTTTTCTTTAGCTCCTGCTTTGAGGTTCCAGTGCCCTGAGGCTAAGCTCCACAGCTAGACTCCCCACACCCAGGGCCGGCAGGTGTCTGCCACATTTCCTGTGTTGCCTGGGATCCCCACTTGACCCTGCTGGCTCAGGCACAGCCCCCTCCAAGCAAGCCAGCCCCCACCCCTTCAGGTCAGAGAGGAAGCGAGAGGCCAACAGGCCAACACTAATGACCCAACACTACTGACAGGCAGCACCGTGTCAATAAACCAGAACTGGGGCCCACACACACAGCACCGGCAGGGTAACTCCCAGGCTCCCCGCTGAGTCCCTGCCCAGGGATCAGTGGACAGTGGCCGCTGACTGCACTCCCCAGAAGGGTTGCCTGGAGCGCAAACATTTTCACCTGGAGCGCAAAACGCCTGAGCCAAGCATTCCCACCCCACCCACGACATAGGCAATGTTTCCATACCTCAGTTCACCTTTAGACACCTGGACACTAATCCTAGTCACAAACAGCCACAGCACCAGGCTGTGCTCCCTCCACTGCCCACTGCCCACTTGAGACCCTCAAGCCAAATGGGTTCCAAAATGAATCTGAAGCATTCTCCAAGGACATGGTCAGTACCCCGGAAACATTTGTTATATCAGCACAAGAAGACTTGTTTTAAAATAAAAGATCAGGGTCCTCCCTGGTGGCTCAACGGGTTAGGGAACAGCACTGCAAACTAGCTACAGCTGCTTCAGTGCGAGTGTGAGGAGGGTGAGGTGATCCACCTGGCTGGGCAGGCCTCTGCTCCTTCAGCAGTGCACTTCCTTGCCTGCTCTGCTCCCCACTGTCCCTGGTGAATCCGCTCACTGCCCCTGCACCTCTGGCCTGTACCTCGGTTCTGTATGCATAAATAAATAATATACATGTATATATCTATATTTAAAATGAAAGATCAGGGCTCTCCCTGGTAGTACAAAGGGTTAAAACACAGCACTATGAAGCTATCTGCAGTCACTGCAACATGAGCTGATCCCCAGCCAGGGAGCTGACCCACATGGAGCAGCAGACCTCTCCTGTCTCACCAGCTGGTCCCTTCAGCAGTGTATTTCAATTCAGTCAATCTGCCTGTTCTGTTCCCAGCTCTGTCACTGATGAATCCTCTCACGACCCCTTCACCCCCACCCCATAACACCTCTGGCCTGTACCCCAGTTCTATATGCATAAATAAGTAAAATATAAAAAATAATAAAAGATCAGAAATACTGTTCATCTAAACCAGTGACTCCTAAATGCGCTCGCTGAATACTCATGCAAACACCAGGGCACAGAGGTCTAGGAAAACAAGATCAGCTAGCAAGTACTTCAGAGCCCTTTTTCAGGCCAGAGTTCCCCTAACAGAGAATGGTTCTCTCTTAAGGAACTAGGCAAAAGGATCAGAAAACTGCACTAACCATTTCGCAGAAATTGCTCTAGCCCAAGCCTCCTGTGACCCGCCCCCCACATGATATTGTGAACCTGGGCATGGGGTGCCTGCAGCCGCCTGAGCTGCAAGACCCTGGTAGGCCAATGAGCAGGAGCTGCACTACCCGAAACCAGGCACCCAAGTAGGGGGGCACCACCAGCAGCATGTCCTCACACACCTGCTGAACCACATTACCAGAGAAGGGCGCCATGCAGCCAAGCTTGGGGAGCGAGCCCTTTACAGGCACACATGCTTTTGTCAGGCCTACCAGAACCACTTCTGAACGGAACACTGCACCGCACAGAACTGCATCAGGCAGGGCAAATAAACACCCTCCTTCAGATGTGGGGTCTGGGGTGGACAGAGGTCGTGAGAAAACACTGGACACCACCTGGTGGGAAAGGTGAATGTGGTGGGATGTGAGGCTGGGGGCGGTAAGAGGAAGTTTCCCTGCCAGGTGACCAGAGGCCTGGGGGTATCAGGGGAGGAAGAGGGCAAGCAACCACCTGGAGAATCACTCACCACCACTCCGGGGAAGCCATCTCTCTGCCATCACACAGCTGGAGCTGCACCAGAGGGTCCCACCACCCTCCCTGCGGGTCACCGCCAGGTCAGCCGAGGGAGTAGACACACTGCCTTGAGGCAGGAGAGCAAACAGGTCACAGGGAGGGGAAGGACCAGGCCCAGTCGGAGCAGGCCCAGCCTGGGTAAAACCCTGGGAGCAGGGGAGAGAGACCCAACCAGATGAGGGTCCAGTAGCTGGGGACATGTAAAGAAGTTGGCAAGAGGGTCAGGGATCTGCAGGGAAGGATGGCAAGGCTGAGATCTGGTCAGAGGAGGGACCAGCATGGGCCAGGAGATGGGTCAGCAAAGGAGGGGCCGCCCTGGTGAGGGCCCAACAACAGATCAGTAGACAAGGGATGCAATGGAGGAAGGGCCAGCCAGGGACAGGAAGTAGGGAGGAGAGGGGGGAGGCTGTGATGGGCAGGGGAGGGGAACCCTGCAGGAGGAGGGCAAGGGTGGGCCCCACTGGAAGGGGCATGCTGGAAAAAGGGCCAAGCCCATAAAGAGGCAGGCTAGGGAGCAGGGTAGCAGGGGGCCAAGTGGTGGGGTGGGGTGCTGGATTTCCTGATGGCCTGGGATGTTTGCCTGGAAGGTACTCAATGGGTGTGGGTAGTTAGCACTTTGCACCATTTGGGCAAAGCCGTGGCTAACGCATGTCTGGCTGTGGTCTCTGCTGGGAAGCTCCAGGTCAGCACCAAGATTCTTTGTGTGGCTGTAGGGCCTGGCTGCCAGTGACTCCAGGTCCCTGCCAGAGCTCAGAAAGCAGGGTGTGGGCAGGAGGGAGGGCAGAAAAAGGGGATATTCCAGCCAGTGCCCACTTTCCTGACAGCCACAATTCCTCTTATCCTGTCTGTGCCAGAGTCCTGATGTCACATATAGTGATGGGCAACTAAACTGAAGACAGACATTCTGCACGCTGCCTTGAAGCCCAGCTACCCACCCCCACCCAAGCAAAAGCAGGAATCTTGACCCACACCATTCAAGAAGCAGGAAAGAGGCACCTGAAGCTGTGAGGATCTGCACAGGAGGAAGCGAGAGGCTGCCTCGTGCTCAGGAAAGGCTGACGGCTCAGGAAAGGCTGACGGCCCAGGCACATGCACAGGCAGAGCTGTGCAGAGGCCCCTGTGGGTGGTCTCTAAGCCAATGGCCAAGATGCCCAGGTGACCCTGCTCCAAGATATCCCTCCTCCTCCACCATCACTCCCCTGTATGACACTGCCATCCTATGCACACCCTAACACCCTGACTAGACCTCCTGCCCTCCCCCTGCTCCTCTAGGGCCTGAGCAGGTAGGTCACTGTGCCCCTCGGGGCTGTGGGCCCTGGTAAGAGCCATCAGACATGTCACCAGGTCACATCTCTCCCTTTCCCCCATCCCTTTGCTTCCTGAGCCTCAGGTTGCTGCAAACCAGCCCCCAACAAACCCACCGATCCACACACACACCCCTTCAGCCACACCCGGCTGGGCCTTCCCACCACCACTGCTGTCTTTAGCAGCACTTGGGTGTTCCTGAACATGATGCCTCCAGTCGTGACACATGGCTCAGATAAATAAAAAGGAATTCCTGTCTCCAGCTTAGGTACAAGCAGTGGGACTATGCACGGGGCTGGGATAGAAGGGAACCTGCTCTGGCCAATATTTCTGTGGTTCCTCCTCCATGGCAGGCCGTGGGAATAGGCTTGATGCCCAAAAATCTGTCTGCCCTGCAGGAGAGCAGCAGTAGATACACCTTTTCAGGAAGGGGCAGAACACTAGCCCCGCAAAGTTCAACGGCACACCAGCCAGCCTCAGAGCCAGCCTGGGTTCTACAGAGCCCCAAGCTTACTCATGGCACCGCAGAACCCTGTACACCAGGACAGTACAAGCTTGCTGCAGGATCTCCAGGGGCCTCCCGACAAAGGGGCAGAGGCTCTGGGAACCCGCCGCTGAGCCCTACCCAGTCTCAGTGCCCGGAGCACACATTCTCCAGAGGGCACATGGCACACTGCACTCAGCAATGGGGGGTTGGCTTCTTCTGGGCATCCACCCAGTGCCCTGCATGGCTTCTGCATGTCCCAGATTCAATCCTGAGGAAGCGGCACCGCGGGCAGGTGACTACACCACAGGATGGCTTTGCAAATCTTCACCAAGTTGCAGAGCTCATTAAGGACAGATTTCACAGAGTCCCAGAATTTTCTAATTGGGAGGGAGAATCCCTGGAGCATCATTGAGTCCCTTACCATATGTTTCTCTGCACCTCGCAATATCTATTTGTCAACACCACCACCACCTGTATGTACACAAGGATTTGAACAGGAACAGCCTCCAGGAGCCAAAATGATTATAAGTAGCAGATTTCAAAATATGTGCTTTTCCAATATGAATAACTTGCCTGTACCACAGCCCTATGGGAGTGTGTGTATATGTGTGTGTGTGTGTAAAATGCCATTATATGTATAAATGTATATGTGCATGCTGAGCATGTATAAATGCCGTTGGGGGGGGGGGTTTGGGGGGGTAGAGTGAGGTCTAGAGAGGGAAGGTCTGTGTAGCCCAGGGAGACACAGCTCATAGCGGTAAACCCCAGATGTCTGCTCTGTCAGAATCTGTGCTCTGGATACCATAACAGATTCTTCTCTTTCAATCTTTTAATTCTCTAAATCGAATGACTATAGAAAAAAATTATTTAAAAGAAGACAACGGTGCAGTTTTTCACAGAACCAGCTGAGCACCTGGCGTACAGACCTCAGCATGGCCCCAGTCTCTGGCCTGTCCAGGCGAACTTGGCTTCCCTGGTCTCTGTGCTGACCTGGCTTCTGGGGTCCCTTCTAGTCCCAGTGAGGGTTGTTCCACTTGGGCTGGGCCCAGCTGTGGAGGCTAAGCACTAGATAGGAGAGGTGTAGGGGAGTGCCCCTCAGGTCAAGCAAGACCTCCTGCTGCCCCAAGAAGAGAGCTGTGGCCCCTCCCTCCACCCCCTCCCATCCCCTCCCTGAGGCTTACAGCCCTTGGCCCTTCTCCCTTCTTCTCAGTCCTTATCTCTGCCTCCTTTCTGTCTCTGGCCTTCACTCTATTCTTCTCTCTCTTCCCTTCACAGCCTGGCCCCCTCCCTGCCAGGTATTTCCCTCCAAGATTCTCCTCCTGTCCCCTTCCCAGTCCCAGCACATGCTGACTGTCTCTCTCTCACTCTCTGGGCCCTAAAATGCAGGTCGAGTCACGGCCTTTCTGTGTGCCCCACAGCCCCGTGACCATGTGCTGTCCTGGGCATCAGCACCTAAGGACACGCCCCTTGGTCCTGGAGTGGTGGTTCCTTGGTCACCACAGGCCCCAGAAATCTGACTCCTAACACGGCGCTCACACACACACACACACACACACACAGTGTTCTTAACAAAGCTCACACTACACCTCCTTTTCTCCATTTGCCCCTTCTCTCCCTAGACGGACTCCCCCACCCCATCTGATTTCCACCACCCTCAGGAAGGAACACAACCTTTAAGGGCCTTCCAAGCTAGGGTGACATGCACGGAGTAATAAAGCTCAAAGAGCCCCACTTGGCAAAGACATCTGCATGCCGCCTCTGGGGTCCTGGGGCTGGGAGGAGCCTGGCCACCCTCTGGCCTGCCCTGGGAAGACAGTGACAAAGTTCAGGCACTGCAAGTCACCAGGGACCCAGGTCACACAGGAGTGGGGTGGCAGGGTCCAGACCCTGTGTGACCTTGGCAAACTCTGATCTTCTTGACCATAGATGGTCCACAATGGGGCGCCAAAGCAACCAGAGGAGGCAAAATCCCTTCCCTGTCCCTACATCTCCTTCATCTACAGGGATGGGAAGGTGACTCTACAAGCCCCTTGGTACTCTGGGCACATTGGAAAAAAAAAGAAGCAGGAACCCTCAACCTGCCCACTTTCTGTCTGTCCTGCAGGGATGGGTACAGCCAAAGAACAGTGGACTAAGGCTGCAGTCCTGTCGGACTAACCGCCAGCTACCTGACCTTGGGTCAGTCCTGGCCCTCTCTAGGGCCAGTGTCCCCTCTCCATGCGCCACACTCAGAGGTGCTGTTGTGGACTGGAACTCGGTGGAGATCCCATCCCAGGATGCCAGCCCTCACTGCCTCCCCAGGTCTCTTGAGTGACCTTGAACACACAAACACCCCCATTCAGAACCTCAGTTTTCCTCACCAGCCCAGTGGTGGATGCACACCCAGTTCCCAATCTTCCCACTCCTTCCGAAGCAGGTTAGTTCCAGACGAGATCAGGGGTTCTAGGCAGCACTTACCGTCCTCCAGTGACGTGGGCGCTTGGTGGGGACCAGGATGGCCGTGACCAGCAAGTGTGAGGCAGCCACCACGAGACCGAAGCTGATGGCCAACACGCTGCGCACGGGCAGCAGAGCATAGGACACGAAGGTGACCAAAAGGAGCTGCCAAACGCCTTGCTCCGTGGCCACGGGCACCGCAGCCGCCCCAGCAAGAGTCCCGGCGGGGCCACCTAGCGCGAAGGGGCAGCAGAGCAGTGCGAAGGTGAGGCTGAAAAGCAGGGCGAGCTGGCCGACCTGCTGCAGCTGGGGCACCTGCAGGGAGCGGACATTGGTGACCACGAGGAGCGCCAGGAAAAGGATGCAGTGCACGGGGTGCGAGCCTTTGGCCAGGCCAGGCGCGGGCCCGGGCGCGCCCAGAAGCTCGGCCAGCGCCAGTGTGCCCGCCAGGAGACTGAGCACGACCAGTGCCTTCAGCGTGGCCGCCTGCTCCAGCCGCAGCGTGTAGCCGCGGAACAGCGCCTCCAGCTCCGGGCAAGCGAACTCCGCGTCGCACGCTCGGAGCTCCTGCCGGCCGCCCGACCCTGCCGCCCGCTCAGCGC
>NW_004567105.1:41925655-41980073 GCF_000260355.1 Condylura cristata
CCGGCTGCGGTCCTCCCGAGCGTCCTCCCGCGCTGCGACAGCGGAACCCGGGGCCGCGGGCTTGGGCGCGCATAGCCCAAGCGCGCGCACTGCCCCACGCCCCTACTCCGCAGCCCACGCCTCCGGATGCCAGAGCCGGCGTGTAACCTTGGGCGCGGGTTTTGCCCACCCGTGTCTCAGTTTCCCCATTTGCGCACAGTGCAGCCCACCGGGCAGTCTCTTGAGGCGTTAAAAACGCTAGAATTCTGCTCGTTTCCAGGGTAGGAGATTGAAGGGGGTCTTATGTGCCCCCCACAATAAACTGGGTCGCTCAATTCTGTGGGGTGGGGGGCGGGGTAGGGTGGCACTCCACTGTGGACGCAGGGTCGAGGTTCTGCTTGGTGTGAAGGAAATGAATGAAGATCCCCCTGGAGGGTAGAAGGTGACTGCCAGGAGCATCAGTTACCCTGCCTGTCCTGCCCCTGCCCCAACCCCTCAAAATACTCCGGTGAGGGGGCTTGGGGGCAAGTCTTGCGCTGGGCACGTGCACCCAACGGGAGCCAGTTTAAGACAAAGCATCTAGGGAAGGAAGAGGTTTTGGTGCAGGAATAGGATTGAGGAAGGGGGCTCTGATGTGCCCTAAGGAGAAGCAGAAAGCAACAGCAAAATGTCTTCTTCCGATAGGAAGAATGTAGAGATGGTTGTGGCAGATGTGTGTGTGTGTGTGTGTGTGTGTGTGTGTGTGTCCCGATGCTTAATGCTTACGAGCACTCACTACAAGGCAAGAGGCTTTTGGTGCTGCTTCATACACATTATCACATTCGGTGCTCACAGTGACCCCTGGTGTGGGTGCCTCTGTTACCCATTATACAGGGTCTACAAAAGCACCTGGTTCCAGGGAGCATAGAGGGTTTGGGTTTGTAGAAGAACCCGGCTTTTCATGATCCCTGCTGCTTCTCATTTAACCCTCCGTGTGGATGGACAAAGAATTCAGGTTCCATGAAATCACAGACCACCGAGCCTACTACCCCTGTAGGAGTTCTTTGCCTGGCCCACTTCCAGATACCCAGATTGAATTGGGGTGCCAGGCATGGACCTATTCTACGGGAACTCCAGTGAGTTTCAGAATAGCTGTTCAGGTAGCCCACCTGTTGTTATGTGGATGTAAGAATTAGCAATTGAAGTGTGTTTCAAATTTCACTGAAATCAATATAGCTACACCATATAAAGTTCCCATTTTTGTAAAGGTCCCAAGTGGTCATCTGTTAGCTCTGATAGCTTTGAGATGGTACTTCCCAGTCTTTGTTAGGCTATGAGCTCCTTTCATTCTATGTCCCCAAGAGCTCATATGAGCAAATACCGAATCCCTTCTCCTGAGTGGCATCCCCATGCAGGACACCTCCTCTGTGAATTCTCCCTGACTCTTCCCCTACCCACCCACCATTAAAGGTGACACCCATCTCTCTCTATTAGGTCATCTGTTGGTTTGTCTCCTCCCCTCTTGGGATTGGAAGCCTCTAGAGGGCAGCAACTGGGGGGCCAAGGAGGATTGTGGGGCATCAGCACTATTTGTGACTGATTGGACAAAAATGCCATTTTCCATTACTTAACTCTCCTGCCTATGCCCAAGTGGTGGCAAAGTCTGCAGGATTTTACTTTTCATTAAGGTACCTGGAGTAGTCATTTATTTTTTAATTTGCTAGTGTCTTCTAAAGTATCTAGAGTAGATTCTCTTGTTAAAGGGATGGGGTATTTTTAAGTTCCTATGGTTTTATGAATAACGTCCTCACAATTGATCAAGAATGAAAGACGCATGACCAAGAAACCTGGTTGCAAAGTTCACACCTATGTATTCTCAACTCAGCCTTCATCCAGATTTAATAGATAAAGTTGGTATCAATTGCTCTCTAAATTGGTTATATCAGGGTTACTGAAAAGAAGCTCACCCCAGGACCCATTGCCCTTTGGAATGGTGGGGTTCACAGATAATTTAATGTCCATCATCCCCTTTGGTCCTCAGAGCATAAAATTCCTGGAAGCTGTCTAAGTCAAAGAGATGCAAAGTCCCAGAGCATGGTGGAAGCTTGGTCTCCTAATTCCAACTCAGGAGTTAAGCCCCGTGAGGGGTTGCCATTATCCACACTCTGGACTTGTCCTCTGATATATCGATACTCTCTCTTCCCATTTGCCAGACTGAAAGGAGAAAGCCTTCAAATGGCTATATTGCAGCCAGAATGACAGGGAAGTTATCTGAACTGTACTGATACTTCCCCGCTCTCCATGGTTGTCATTGAATTTTTTTGTCTCCCAACATTCATATACTGAAATCCCAACCCCCAGTAACTCAGAACAGTGACCTTACTTGGAAATAAGGTCGTTGCAGATGTAATTAGATGACACCACACTGGAATAGACTAATGCACCTAGCTTGTGGTGCCTCTTGGGTAACATTCTGTGTTCCAGAGGATGAATACTGGGGACAGGTTGCGCAGATCACAGCAAAGTCCCTCTCTTCTGGGAATTTCTACCTCCCCACCAGAGGTGAACAGGAGAGGCCCGTTGTCCGGGACATAGTGCCCTCCTGGTCTGGGAGGATGGCCACTCCCTCATAACCATATTTTCCCCTTAATAAAACAAAACATGTAATCACTTTGGCCTTCTTGTAGCCCTGTCCCCAGCACAGTGAGACATCAGCACCCCATCTGAGAAACGAAGCACTGCGGAGCAGGGTCCCCTGACTAATGAGGACAAGGACAAGATTCTCTGTGAATTCCCCAGTGGTCTTCAGGGTCCTTACAGTTCATGAAATAAGGCTCTTAGTAGTCACTGTCCCTGGGGGACTGTCTACAACTGGGACAAAGGCCACAGGAGAGGAGAGTACTCAGCACTTCCCCAAAGCCGCTGGGACTTGGTTATTTATAGTGACACAGGGAACCTTAGCCAACCTGCATTAAATGAACTTGTGGGAACCACCCTGGTGGTCAATAACAAAGATGGGGAGGAGGTGGAGTGAAGGCTCCCCCGAAACATACCAGGAAAATATTGAAAATGAGGCTGGCTGAGGAGAGCAGAGCGAGGCAGAAAGTCGTTCTGACAGCTGCGCTGAAAGCCAGGGGAAGCTTCAGCCTGAGGATTTGTGCTAAAAATAGAATCGCTGGCTTGTGGGTAGAGAATTTGACCCAATTAGAGATTACCAGTTTCAGGAATTACTGGAAAAGAAATCTCATTAAACAGGTTAAATATAGGAGCCAGAGTGATGGCTGCAAAGGCCGCATGGGATTCAAAGGAAAACCCAAACTCCAGAAGAGTTCATTTGTGTCTCCCAAGAAGGGAAGGGGACTTGGAGTTCAGGAAACACAGCACCTCACTGAAGGCACCTGAGAGATGAGCACAGGGAGGGCAGCAGGCTGGTACAAAGCTGTGCTGCCGCCCTGGGCGTGGCTTCGCACCAGGTGGCGTCCGCTCCCCACCTGGCCCGCCGCAGCGTGTGAAGGCCAGGAACCCGCCAGCCCTGGTCCCCCACTCGGTGTCTGCGCGGTGCTCAGGTCAGCCCCTGAGAACTGTGAGTGGAACCCCACCCAGCCTGCTCGGAATCCCCCCATCTCCAGGCCCTCGTTTCCACCTCCCAGTACGTATGTTTCCCTTCCTCACCCCACCTCCAATCTGTCTCCAGTCCTATCTCTAGAACCGCCCTGAAATAGCTTCCCCCTGAGCATTTCCTCTCAGCCTCCCTCGCTGCTTCATTTTTCACCACACACTTCTAAGGAAAACCCTAAGAAAAGAAGCACTATGTTTGTATGCATCCCAGAGACTGCAGGCAGCACACACACACACACTCACATACACACAGCGTTTCAGCTAATTTGACCACAGAATATCCCTTGGCACCGTTTGCCAGGAGATGCTGTGAACAAGGCCAGGCAGGCCGGAACACCACCGTGGGCGCGCGGGCGGGCGCTGCCTGCCCTCTCCCTTGCAGGCCTGTGCACTGCCCGCCCCCAACTCTGCTTGTGGTTTCCTATCAGTTCCTGCTGCCTCCCTGTGTGGCTGAGCCCTCTCCAAACTGTTTTTGCAGGGTTTTTCCCATTGATTGGCCAGAAATTTTTCAGCTACAACTGACAGGAGCAGATAGCCAAAGCAGTGGGACTCTTCACACTTGTCTTTGAAGGGTCCTGTGGTCCAACTCATGTTTTCTGGGCACCAACAGGAGTGACCAGCAATAAAAATATGATATATATATATATATATATATATATATCCCTCTGTACCTTCCAAGTCAGTTCTGTTCACATGGCAGCTAAGACAGCCCAGTGTCTCAGGGCCTGCCTGTTCAGGGCTGGTCCCTTGGAAGTCCTACTCAGCAGTCACTTGGAAGCCCCGCCAGAGCCAAGCACTTGTACACTCCAGGGACAATCAGTGTTCTCCCAACTAGTCAGAAGCCTGGGTCCTGTGTATACCCCAAGGCAAGGGAATATGGGGGGACATAAAATTTGACACCCCTTTTGGGCCACATCAGTGGGGAAGGCCAGGACACTGATAAAATGAAGCAGACTTCAAATCCACCATGGAAGGACCAACTCAGCATCCTCTCCATCGAAGGATCCCCACCATAGCTCCACACCAGTCCCCCCAACACTCCCCTTTTATCTCACCAGTTCTCAATGACTATCTTTAGAGTGGTTCAAATGGGGTCCCCTCAGAATCCAAGTCAACCTGGAACCTCAGGTTGGGACCTTTTTGGAAATAAGGTCTTTGCAGGTGCAAAGTGTCATCACCACATCTTCAGTGGGCCCAAAATCCAGTGACTAGTGTCCTTATAAGTAGAGAGAATCAGTGTGGGAGATGTGAGGACAGAAGCAGAGCTTGGTCAAAGCAACTACAGCCCAGGAACACAAGGCCTGCCAGCCCCACTGAGGCAGGGAAAGGCAAGAAGTCTTCCTCCAAGGGTCTCAGAGGGAACACAGTCCTTCCAAGACCTTGATCCCAACTTGCGCTTCCAAATAGTGAAAGGATGGGTTTCTGTTTTATTGCAATGTAGAAAACTACTATAGCCTTGAATGATAATTACTTTGTGATCTCTGGTTCCCTCCCTTCCTTGTGAACTCCTATAGCACAATGACCACTTACCCATTTTTATACATATAAGCTGTCCTCAAGGATCAGCTTCCACTAAATGCTGTTGAATTCAGGATTTTGCATCTCAAAACCCTGAGGGTCCATGTGAGCTTCTCACTCATTCCTGTTTCCTGTTGTACCCAGCACGGGGTTGCCTCACTGACAATTGGTGAAGGAAGAAGGCAATGAAGCACCCAGTATAACAAAAGTACTTCAAGTCACAACACATTCATTTCCATGGATGAGAATATGGCTTCTTCCCTCTTCTATACAACTTGATGCAGTTTACAACATATTTATGATAAATTTTAATAGTCATAAAAATATAATTAAATATGATGAAGTTTGAAAGCTAACACATTACAAATTTGCTGTGAGGACTGATGAATACATCAAAATATAAAAGAGAGAAACGTGGGCTTTGTAAAGCATAAGGCAAATATCCATTATTATGTAATAATATTACTTTTGCCAGACAGAACAAATTATAAGCAGAGAGAGAATGGCAAGCCAGTTCATACATTTATTTAGTTCACAGTGATTAAGTCCCTGCCTTGGCCTGCTGGAGGAAGACACAAACATTAATCAGATGCAGCCTGCCCACTAGGGCCTGGCCAGAAATGACCGCAGTTTCTGTGGTCTGATGTTGTTTTAAAAAGAAGGAGCTGACATAATGCAGGCAAGCCTTTCTTCTCCCCCACAGACTGTAATTTCTCCCACCAGCTCTACTCCTGGTGTTGAAGTAAGCAGAGGTAAATGTTTAGTTACCGGACATTAATTAGAGTTAGTAGGAAGAAACACAGTTTGAATGCTGTGAAGTCATCATGGAGAGAATCAAAAAACCCAGGAGGTACCACTGGATGGTAAACCAAGGGAATGGTCAAAATCTTGATGCCAGCAAAGGGGCCCAGTGTCAGGTCTTGATGCTCATTGGTGGGTCACAAAGAGATGTGATGCCAGGCCCTGGTGCACCTCCATCTGTGAGCACATATACACTTGTGAGCACACGTGCACACTCCTTTATGCATTAGCTTACCTGCAGATATCTGCACCAATGAGCATACCTGCGCATAACTGTAACTGTGTTAGGAAGGAAAGCAGGCCCAGCGAGTCTCAGGGGACTCCATGATACTGGTTGGCTGACTCAACCAAGTCATTATAAAATAGACAAGAGCATGTTTCTCCACTAGAGATGTGAGGCAAGGTTACCTCCCCACACTCTGATAGTGATTGTCCCTATCTCCAAAAAGGAATATTTCCCCAACACATACTTTAGATGAAATAAAATTTTTACTACGGACAACCCTGAATGGGAATCCAGTATAATGGACCAAGCAAGAAAATAATACTAATAATGAATAACTATATATCAGAGACATTTTATGGGGGTGGAATGGGAAATGGGATCAAAAATGGTGAGGGGAGGGAAATGCACTGGACTATGGTGATGGCACACAGGTGATTTGGTGATGGGAAACCCACAGAGATTACAACTGAGGTGGGAAAATGCACAAAATTATGTAAAAATAAACTATTATTAAAAAAAGAATGGGAATCCACCACGAAGAGGTCACTGGCACAGGGAGATCCTGAATTCAAGAGATGGAATGACCTCAGGGAGAGAAGAGTCATGAAAGACTCCAGCCCTCTAATCATGCTGACTTAAAATTGCTTCTTTAGAGCTTCTACCTGTTTCTTGGGGAACAGCCCTTGTCTAATGCTGACTCCCTTATGCTGAATTGCATCCATTGTAATAAATTCTTATTTGATACCTACAGGATTAAAGTCTCCATTATTTCTATTTCTTGGAGACACAAGAACCCAGAATGCAGTAACATAACTTGGAGCACAGCTCCAAGTGCCTGTGCACATCCCAGCCAAGCTGCCAGATGTTCCTGGGCACTGCATCTTGGTTTTAGTGGGAGTCACTGGGTGGAGGTGGGGGTCCACTGTGAAAACCCAGGGTTCAGCATCTGGCTGGAAACATTCTTGCAGTTTTTCTCTGTCATTGACCTCTTTCCATAATGAGCGCCCCCTTTCCTCAGTTTCAACATTTTCAATCATAAAAAGGATAATCATGATGACCCCTTCCATCTGTGAAAATGGGGTGAGTCCCCATTTATTATAGACACCCTCACAAATGTCCTGAGAGATTGAGGGAGGGGTGGACAGCCAAATTAACTCAGCTGCCATTTGAGAGGAAAGAATTGGCCCAGCTAGAAGGGTGATGGAGGAATGGGGAAGCAGGAGGTGCTATGGGCAGCGATGAATGGGGGTGTGGAGGGGGAGCAGGATGGGTTAGAGGTAGGAATGGGGGAAATAGGAGTAAGGATGTTTCTCACTTCTCCCTTCCTAGTGGCTGGGAGAAAGGACAACTGAAGTGGTTACCTTGGGCCCAGCATGGAGTTCACATGGTGGGGCCATGGTAGAGCCAGTCCTGTATCACACTACTTTGGGAAACTGTATATTAAGAGAAAAAAAACTTTTATATTAAATTGGTTTTATATAAAAATTGATTTTATATTTTATTCTAGAATAAAACCCAACTGCAATACAAAAACCCTGTTTGGGTCATAGTTTGAAGCTCATAAATGAGCCTTTGGGTATTAGATGACGTTGTGGCTGTTATTAAGCTGCCAGATGATTTGATTTTCTCAAGAATAACAGTGTTGTGATACAAATTAAGCTTGTCTTGATTTTATGAAGTGGATGCCTAAGAACTTCAAAGATAGTTCCACAATGTCCACAGCGGGCATTGAATTGGTTCAGTCAAAGAAAATCTCCCAACTTTTCTATGACATGTGAAGAATTAGAAGGAAAGAGAGAGGGACAAGCAGGGAACTCATCTCAGAGAGACATAGAGGCAACAGCTCAGATCTTCAGTCAAAGATAAAGTGAACCTCAGTTCACTCAGAGATGCAAGGAAGCAAACTACTGAGAGTGACAAACCACAACAAACCCCCAAAGACTTAGACCCTCAAGGACTTCAGCTACTGCAATGGTCATATACAGACTATAACTAATGACGAATAAATCATTTAAGGAAGTAGTAGTATTAAAAGTTAGCAAGCAACAGAGTAATAATAAATACAGCTTCTTTAAAAGTAGCTGATGCCCTCCCTGGTGGCCCAAAATGTTAAAGCACAGCACTGAAAAGCTAAAGCCACTTCAGCATGAGTTCGATCCCCACCCCGGAATTGACCCACATGGTGTGGCAGACCTCTCCTGACCCACCTGTTGCTCCCCTCAGCAGTGTTCTTCATCAGTCGGCCTGTTCTGCTCCCCACTCTGTCTCTGGTGAATCTTCTCATCACCTCTGCACCTCTGGCCTGTACCCCAGTTCTATATGCATAAATAAATAAATCTTTAAATAAATAAATAAATAAAAGTAGCTGGAAGGGGCCCTCCTTGGTGGCGCGATGGGTTAGAGCAAAGCTAGCTGCAGCTAGCAGTGCAAGTTGGATCTGGCCCCGGAGGTGATCCACAGAGTACATCAGAACTCTCCTGACTTGCCTGCTGCTTCCCTCAGCAGTGTACTTGGTTGGATCTACCTGTTTTTCTCCACACTCTGCCGCTGGTGAGTCCTCTCACCATCCCTGCACCTCTGGCCTGTACCCCAGTTCTGGATGCATAAATAAATAAATCTTAAAAAAAAAAACCTAACTGGAAGACAAAAAAAAAAAATCTGTCACTGATGAAAGAACAACGGCAAGCGTAGAGACAGAATTTTCAAATAGCAACAAAGGAAATTATAATTTTATAGAACTGAGAAAAGAACTTCCTAGAATTGTGCAATTTGTAGAATAAACTGTCATGAAGAAAGATAAACTGTACACTTCCAAAAAAAAAAAAGAGACAAAGAATTGCACAATTACCTACAATAATGAAACTCCTAAGAAGTGCTCCAGGAGGAAAAGAAAACAAACCCAGAAAAATGATTTTGAGTGAATGGTGAATGAAAAAAAGATTAATATTAGGCATACACACAAGTGCAGCAATAGATTATTTACAAGAACTAGTAGGTAAAGGTATGCAAAGTTTGCAAGTTAAGAAATAGGGGAGAAATGCAAACACTGACCCAAAAAAGTCTGGGTAGCGAAGTTAACATCAGGCAAGATAAACTTTAATACAAAAGTGTTACTAAAGATAGAGGTCACCCTTAATGACAAAAGCTCCAATTCATCAGGAAGATCTATGTCATAGGAGCTCAGCCCACCACAGACACAGAAGCTGATTTCTCCCAGTTCTGGAAGCTGTAATCAGGATGCCAGCAGGGTAAGGGCCTCTTTCAGGTCTCTGAGAGTTGGCCTTTCTTTGTATCCCCACACAGTAGAAAAGGTCACACTAGCTCCCTGGACCCTTTAAGAAAGGTCTCACTCTTGAGGCTTCCGCCCTGGTGATCTACTCACTCCAAAAAAGCCACACCTCCGAATAGCACCCCCTTGGAGGTTAGATTTCAAATTATGAATCAAGGGGGGACAAAAATGTTTCATCCATATCAATACAATCATTCTAAAATAGCTTGAAAGAAAGTGAACTCCAAATACATAAATTAAGAACTGGTAGACTTATAAGGAGAAAATGACTAACATCAGAGTGGTCAATTTCAATCTGCCACTTCCAATTTTTAATAGAGCTGACAGTTCATAAAGGCAAGCAAGTTTTAAACAGCATTAACAGACTCGTTTTATTCAAATTCTTTCTTCTAGCACATATACAACACTTACAAAATTTCAACAGTAGTTCACAAAGCAAACCTCAAAAATCGCAGTCTCAGATTCATAAAGCCATAATAAAACTAATAGTAAAGCCAAAACATATTTACATAGCAAAGATTGTTAAAATATTTCCATATATCTAAATAACTAAAGACCCCAAATGAAATACCAAAAAATAAACATTTAAAATTGAACAACAAAAATTCCTACATATCAAAACTTAACCACAGTATGTATTACTTTTACATATTTGTATTAATGAAGTAGCATTGTTTTACACCTGTGTTTTTGACAGTATAAGATATTTCCCCTTCAATGTGGTCATCATAACTCTCCCATCACCAAAGCATAAGTTCTCAGCTGCTGTTCCCTGTGATCTCCCCTCTCCAGTAACCTCTCCCCCTCTTTCTCCACCTTTCCTGGAAGACCTGAATTCATGGACAGGTCCTAAGGGTCAGTTTTATAGTCTGTCTTTGTTTGACCCTCTGGTTTCTCTATATTCCTCATGTAAGTGTCCCCGTCCCATATTTATCTACTCCTGATTATTTCACATAGCATGATCCCTTCCAGCTCCATTCAATGAAATACTCAGTTGTATATTCCACATCTTTTTTTTTTTTACAGTGTTTGCTTTCTTTTCTCAGGTGTAGTCTCCATAAAATTGCTACCACTAATTCACCTGGGCACCATCACCATAGTCCCTTGTGTTTCCCCTGCCCCCAACTCCATCCCTCTCCCCTCCTCCCCTGCAGAATGTCTCTGATTTGAGGTTGTCTGTTTTTTTTGTGTGGGGTTTTTTTTTTTTTTTAAGATTTATTTATTTGTGCATACAGAACTGGGGTACAGGCCAGAGGCTCAGGGGCAGCGAGAGGCTTCACCAGAGACAGACTGGGGAGCAGAACAGGCAGATCGACTACGAAGTACACTGCTGAGGGGAGCAGCGGGCGGTCAGGAGAGGTCTGCCATGTGGTCACCTCCGGGGCAGTAGGGATCGAACTCATGCAGAAGCGGCCTTAGATTCTCGGTGCTGTGTTTTAACCCTCTGCGCCACCAGGGAGGGCCTATTTTTGTGGGTTTTTTAAGTTATTTTTTCTTACTGATCCTATGTTCCTCCAATAAGTGAAGTATTATACACCACATCTTTTTTATCTACTTGTGTGCTTTAAGGCAGTAAGACTGTTTCCAAAACTTGGTTTTTGTAAATAGTAGTGCTTCTATAAACATGGGAGTATAGCTTTCTTTCAAATTAGTCTTTTTTTTTTTTTTTTTTTTTAGTGAGTAGGTATCTAGGAGTGGAATTGCTGGGTCATGTGACAAATACAATTTTATTGCTTTGAGAAACTGCCACACACTTTCCATCAGGGCTAGACCAGTCTACATTCCCACCAACAAAGTAAAAGGGTTCCTTTTCCTCCACACCCTTGGCAGAATTTATGTTGTTCCTGGCTTTTTAATATGGGCCATTCGCACAGGTGTGAGGTGGTATCTCTTGTTTTGTTTTGAATTTCCTGGGGGATAAGTGACCATGAGCATTCTTTTCACGTAACTATGGCCACTTGCATGTCTTCTTTAGACAAGTGCCCACTTAGTTCTTGGGATCATTTTTTGATGGAGTTATTTCCTTTTTTGCTGAATTGTTTGAGCTCTTTGTAGATCTTCAATAAAAATCCCTTATCAGATGTAAGATATGCAAACATTTTCACCCATTCTGTGGGTTGTGTCTTCATTTTGGTTACTGTATCTTTTACTGTACCAAAGTTGTTTATATTAACCTTTGCTTTCCTTCCTGCAGAGGATGATAAAGATGTTTCTGAAGTTTATGTCATGGAGCATACTGCCTAGTTTCCTTCTATGTATTTTATGGGTTCAGGCCTTATATACAATGGATAAAAATCCATTTTGAGTTGATTTTTAAGTATGGTGTGAGAAAGTATTCTAGTTTCATTTTTTGCAATTGGCAATCCAGTTTTCCCAGCACCATCTATTGAAGAGGCTTTTCTTATTGCAGTGCATATACTTATTCTTACTTGTCCATATATGTGTGGTTTTATTTCTGTGCTTTCAATTCTATTCCATTGGTCTGTGTGTCCGTTTTTGTTCTAGTACAATGCTATTTTAATTACTATGACTTCATAATATAGTTTGAAGCCTGGTAATGTAATACTACCATTGCCCCCTCTATTTAGTCAGGAGAGCTTTGGCTATTCAGGGTCTTTTGTGTTTCCATGGGAATTTCAGTAATCTTTGTTCCATGATTTTGAAGAATGCCATTGAGATTTTCATTGGGACTGTGCTGAATCTGTAAATTGCTTTGGGTAAGAAGGCCATTTTGACAAGGTTGATTCTTCCAACCCGTGAACTGGAATATCTTTCCAAATTAGTGTTTCTTTTTTTATTTCCTTTTACAATGTTTTGATATTTCCTTGAATAGGTCCTTCACCTAATTTGTTAGGTTTATTCCCATGTATGTATGTATGTATGTATGTATTGTAAGATTGTTGATGAGCAGCCTTTCTTAATTTCTTCTTCTAATTCATTATTTGAATATAGGAAGGCAATGATTTTTGTGTGTTGATTTTGTATCCTGCCACTTTACTGAATTGGCTTATTGTTTAAATTAGGTTTTCTGTGGGTATGTATACTATCATATCATCTGCAAATAACGCTAATTTTACTTCTTCTTTCCCGATTTGGATTTCTTTTATAGCTTTCTCTTGCCTAATTGCTGTAGGTAGGACTTCTAATACTATGTTGAATAGTAACAAGGAAAGTGGAAATCATTGAATAGTACCAGCTCCTAGAGGAAAGGCTTTCTGTTTTTCAATAATGAGACCAACACTAGATGTGTATTTGTCATATATGGCATTTATTATGTTAAGATATGTTCATTTATACCCAAATTTTTCAATGTTTTACATCATAAATGGATGCTGAATCTTATTAAATGCTTCCTTGTCATCTATTAATATGATCATATAGTTTCTAGTTTCTTTTTGCCTGTGTAGTGAATTACATTAATTGATTTCTGGATGTTGTACCATTCTTGTATTCCTGGTATAAATCCCACTTGATTTTGATGTATAATCCTCTTAATGCATTGCTGAATTTAGTATACTATGCTTTTTGAGGATTTTAGCATTGTGTTCATTAGGGAGATTGGTCCCTTGTTTTCTTTTGTGTGTGTTTCCTTTGTCTGGTTTAGGCATTAGGAAAAAGTTGGCCTCATAAAATCTGTCTGAAAATATGCCCTTTTTCAAGTTTTTTTAGTTTGAGTAGAATAGGTGTTAGTTCATCTTTGAAAGTTTGGTAGAACTTGCTTGTAAAACCATTTGGTCCTAGACTTTTTCGGTACGGTTTTGATTATACAGTTTACTTTTCCCTGTTTGTGATTATTCTTCAGGTTTTCTATTTTTTTCTCAATTCAATCTTGGATAATTGTATAGTTCTAATAATCCTGTCCATCCCATCTGGTTGTTGAATTTGTTTGCATATATAAATCATTGTTGTAACCTCTCATTATCTTCAGGATTTCTGTTGTATCTGTTGTAACTTCTCCTCCTTTATTTCTGATGCTATTTTTTTTTAATTAGTGCATCCAGCTAGTGGTTTGTTGATTTTTTTCAAAGAACAGCTTCAGTTTCAATGATCTCTTGGACTGACTTCATTTCTATTTCACTTATTTGTGCTCTAATTTTTTTTTATTATATTCTTCTTTTTACTGACTTTGCATTTTGTGTTCTTTTTCTTTCAGGCAATAGACAAGTTTGTTTATTTTGGTTTTCTCTTGTTTCTTGATGTGGATTTATATTGCTAATCCTTCCCTCTTTGCACTGTTTTTGTTTTATCCCATGCATTCTAGAAAGTTGTGTCCTCACTGTCATTTGTTTCAAGGTAATTTTTTTAATTTTATCTTTGATTTCCTTTTTGATCCACTGGTCTTTTAATAATGTGTTCTTCAGTCTCCATGATGCTGTCTTTTTGTAGATGATTTCTAATTTAATCCCTTTATAGTCTGAGACAATACTTGATGTGATTTCATTCTTCATGAATGTGCTGATATTTATCTTGTGGCTACATTTTGTAGTTTTACCTGGAGAATATTCCATGTGCACTTGAAAAAATATATATATTCTGGGTTTTGGGTGTAAAGAGTCCTGTAGACGTCTATTAGGTCCATTTATTCCACTTTTTTGTTTAAAGCTACTAGGTGCCTATTTAAATGGTTTTTGTCTCACTGGTTTTTCCATTGGTGAGAATCAGGTGTTCAAGTCTCCTATCGCAAATGTGTCTTATCTAATGTTTGTTCTATGAGTTTCTATTAGTTTTGTAATGTATTTTGGTGCTCCTTAATTTGTTGAGTATGATTTGTTGAATATAATTGTCAGGTCCTCCTCGCATGTTTGTTCCATTAACCATTATGTAATGTCCAACCCTATCTCGTAACCTTTTTAGTTGGACATCTGTTTTGTCTTACATTAGTCTGATTGTCCCAGCCTTTCTTTGGGTCCCACTCATTTGTAGAATTTCTTTCCAAACCTGTACCTTGATCTTATATTTATCTTTGGAGCTTGGGTGCCTCCTAGAGACAACATAAGATTGAATTCGCTTCCTAATCCAGACAGCTACTCTATCTTTTAATTGATGGTTAGCCCATTGGTATTTAGAGTAATTATTGATACACCAAAGTCTTGCTGACATTTGTCTTAGTTTTGTGGTTGTATCTATTTCTTCTTTAAGTTCCTTCTGTGTTTCTCTATTTGCTTAGATACTAAAGTTCCTTTCAATATTTCTTGAAGGGGAGGTTCCTATATGCTCCTCAGTGTTTCTTTATCTTTTTTTTCTTTCTCCTATCTAAAGGTAAGCCTTGCAGGATATAGTATTCTTGCTCAGCAGTTTTAATCTTTTAAGTTTTTCCATTATGTCCATTGTCTCCTTGCTCAGTGTTTCTTGAGAAATTTGATGTTAGCCTAATCTGGGTTTTTGTAGATTATCTGCTTATTCCCCCTCAACAACTTCAATATTCTTTCTGCTCCCCACTCTGACTCTGGTGAATCCTCTCACCACCCCTGCACCTCTGACTTGTACCCCAGTTCTATATGCATAAATAAATAAATCTTTTAAGTATCATTTTTTATCTTCTACTCTTTGATTTGGTTTCTGCAGTCATTCAATCATTTTTCTGAATTTTTTTACATATTCTTAATGTGTTTTTCTATTTTTCTATGCCTATTGTGAGTTCTTTTTTGAATTCTAATTTCTTTCTGATAGTGAGTTTGAATTCTATAGCTGATAGGAGGAACAGATCTTCCATGTCTTTGTTGGGCTCTGAAGCTATGTTCTCCATATATAATCTTATAGTTGCATTCAGATTTCTGCTGCCAGCTATTGTGTTATTATTCCATCCCCCCATTTTTTCTCAGTACTTCACTGCTGTGCGTTTCCACTTTGCTAGGTGTGTTACCACTCCTCTCACTCTTGGCTGGAACATTCACTAGAGTCCAGCTGGGAGTTGCTGTTGTTAGGCAGGGCCATGCATGGGCCAGACTTGAGTTTGCACTGCCTCCCAAAGTGCTGATAGTAGTCCTGAGGCTGGAAGTGCTTTCTGAAGGGTGATTGAGGGGTTTTGGTGTTGGAATGGGGTTTATGCTGTTTCCTGAGGTGCAGAGAGTTATGGAGGGTGCCAGTGAGTGACAGGTCTCTGTATAGCACAGAGTGGAGCCTGTGTCTTTTCCCAAGGTGTTGGTGACTGAGGGATTGAGGGTATTTTCTGAAAGTGACTGGAGATCACCAGCAAAGGGAAGGTTCCTGTGGGACACAGTATTTACAATAAAAATATATATTCAAACACTTAAATAAACAAAAATAATAAAAAGGCTGAACCTAACATAAAAAGTTAAGAACCAGAGCCTCCCTGGTGGCCTAGGGATTAAATCTCAGAGCTACTACCATTATAGCCTGGATTCAACCCCTGACCAGGGAGCTTACCCACATGTGGCACAGCAGACCTCTCCTGCCTTGCCTACTGCTCCCCTTAGCAGTGCATTTCAGCAAATCTGCCTGTTCTGCTCTATACTCTGTCTCTGGTGAATCTTCTAACCCTCTCTCACCTCTGGCCTACACCCCAGTTATTCTAAAATGAAAAGTTTTCCCCCAAAAAATTTCAAAAGATAAATAGTAAAGGTTAAGAATCCAGCTAAAGAGATTGAATAAAGAACTATAAATGTAAATATCATGTGAGGAAAGTGTAAATAGAAAAAGTATTCAATCAATAAAACCAAATGGATCCTTTAAAGGACTAGTAAAATTGACAATACTTTACACAAATTTTATTAAAAGGAGCAAATAAATATAGGAATATTAAAGTAGACTAAGTTATAGAGCTGCACTTAGAAGAAAATTAAGATGTTTCTATTAATAAGTGTGTGCCAAAATATTTGAAAGTATATATATATATATATATATACATGATCCTGGAAAAGTACAATTTGTACATCTCAAGGGGAAATAAAAATTTTTAATAGTTTCATAATCTTTACAATAATTGGAAGAAAATATAGATAAAAATCTTGACATCAGACTTAATGATATTTTGTAGTTTCTTCTCCAATATCAAAAGAAGCAAAAGATAACATAAACAAATGGGATTATATTAAATTAAAAAACTTTTGTAATGTGAAGAGCCACCATTGAAATGAAAAGGTAGCTTACTGAATAAGATAATGTAATTGCATATCTTATATCTGATGAGGGACTATTATCCAGAATATATAAACAACATGCACAACTCAGCAACAAAAATATAACCTGGTACCAAAAAAAATGTGCACAGAATCTAAATAGATATTTCACCAAAGAAGACATACAGTTGACAACAGACACATGAATATATATCCTACATTGCTTGTCATTCAGGAAATGCAAAACAAAATCACAATGAAATTTCACCTTGTGCTGGTTAGAATGGCTGTTATCAAAATGTCAAGCAATAATAAATGTTGCCGAGGATGTGCAGAAAAATCAACCTTGGTCTCCTATTGGTGGGAATGTAAACTGGTACAATCATTGTGAAAAACTGGAATTTCTTCAAAAAATCAAAAAAGCGCTGCTGTGTCATCCATTATATCCACTTTTGAATATTTACACCCCAAACTATGAAAACACTAACTGGAGATGATGTTTGCACCCTTATGATCGCTGCAGTGCTATCCACAATAGTCAAGATCTGGAAACAGCTCAAGTGCCCAGTGAAAGGTGAATGAATAAAGAAGAAGTGGTATATGCACATAATGGAATTCTACTCAATTATAGAAAAGGCAAAATCTTACCATAAGGGACAGGTGGATGGACTTTGATGGTATTGTGCTAAGAAAAATAAGTCAGAAGGAGAGAGACAAATGCTGCGTGATTTCACTCATTTGTGGAATGAAAAGAAAACAGAGAAACATGCCTTTAGACTGACAACAGAATGGTGCTTACCAGAGGTGAAGGAATGGATAGGAACGATCGTTTGGTGGTGGATGGTAAATGGACATGTGGTGAGGGTGTGATGAGAAAAGGTAACTCTTTGAGACTATACAATGCTGTAAACTAATGTCACTTCAATAAAGATGACAGAAATAAAAGAATTGGGTCACTAGTTGATAAGCAGCAAGAAATTTACCTCATCAGCATATCTCTACCAAACTTTTGCAGAATAGCTCTCTCCAGAATTACAAATACTCTTCCAGAGAAATAAAAATGGGATACTCTGTTTCTTTTATGAGTCACTATGCTTTGTTAACATTAGGAAAAGAATCTGTAAATATCAATCTCCAAATTGCTAGATCAATAAGGGGGAATTATGTGATCATCTAAATGAATGAAGGAAAAGCATTTGCTAATATTTATCACCTATTTCTGATAACTCTCTAGTTAAATACAAGTGAAAAGAAACTTCTTAATCTGATCATGTGTGTCTATCAAAAATATTCAAACATTAGTTGTCATGATAAAATATCAGAAACATGTTTTTCATAAGGAATGGATATGGAATTTCATTCTCATAGCCAATGTTCAGAATTTACCAGAGGTTCCTACAAAATATAAAAAGTAGTATACAACTGCAAAAAACTAAGCTTAAACATTATAAGGAGTTAAACTGTTTCTTGAAATCTATCTAGATAGTGGCCTTCCCTAGTGGCAGAATGGGTTCAATCGCAGCATTATGAGGCTGTGGGCAGCCACTGCAGCACAAGCTCAATCCCTTAGGAGTGGCCCACATGGTGGGCAGACCTCTCCTGACCCATCCTCTGCTTCCTTCAGCAGTGTGTTTCAGTACATCTGCCTGTTCTGCTCCCTGTTCTCTGGTGAATCCTCTCACCACCACTCCCCCCGACACACACACATCTCTGGCCTGTATCCCAGTTCTTTTTTAAAAAAAGAAATCTATCAGCCCTCCCTGGTGGCGCAGCGGGTTAAAGCACAGCACTAAGAAGCTAAAGCCACTTCCGCATGAGTTCGATCCCCGCCTGCCCCGGAGGTGACCACATGGCGTGGCAGACCTCTCCTGACCCGCCCGCTGCTCCCCTCAGCAGTGTACTTCGTAGATCTGCCTGTTCTGTTCCCCGCTCAGTCTCTGGTGAAGTCCCTCACCCTCTGCATCTCTGGCCTGTACCCCAGTTCTGCATGAATAAATAAATAAATCTTTAAAAAAAAAAAAAGAAATCTATCTAGATAGATTTCTATAGATAGATGTCTATATATTCTAGATAGAAAATCCAACAAAATATACACCTAAATTATTTTGAATGATACACAATGAACAATATAGTTATATTATATTATACAATCAATATCAATATTAACAAACAGTTATATTATACAATCAATATCAATATTAACAAACAGGTATGAAAAGGTGGTCAAGCTCACTAGTCACAATAAAAATGCTTATGAATATCACAATTGAAACCATTCAGAGCTCACCAAATTAGCAAATACATATGTGTCTAAGACAACAAGGACACCAAATACTGTGGCCCTCTGGCCTGCCTGAACCTGCTCCAGCTGTGGTTCCTTGGAGCCCATCAGCTCATGAGCCTGCCCTGATCTGAGTGCAGGCTGGTCTAAGCAGGGACCGGGTTTTTCTTTTTTGGTATTTCAATCCAGGATCATAAATAGGCCAATTAGATTCAAGCTCCCCAGCTGCCATTCAATCCTTGAGTTCTAACAGGACCAATCACATGCTTAAGTGGTCAAGTGGAAAAGTGGTCCAATCAAGCTTGTAGAGTGGGGAACCCTGACGAGGATATAAGACAGAGCAAGAGCCAACTTGACTCCTTTAGCAACCAACATCCAGAAAGAGAAGCATTCAGCAAATGACTTCCATGAGGTTCAACAGACCTCCACAGACCCCTTAGACTTCCAGACATCTAGACCTCTGTAGAAATTCACAGAGACCCAGCCACTGCACTTACCTCTGACATTACCTGCAAAGAGCATTACTGACCTCATCCCAATGTCTCAAAAGAGCTGTTGGCTGTTGGTTCATACCAATAGCTCAACAACAGCTATAGTGAAGTTGTCTCTGACATTATTTCCTGGTGACCAGTGCAGACTAGCACTACTGATCAGTGACTGGAAATCTCCTGGCCACCACTGAGAGCTGCCCACTGCTTCTGATTTCTCTGGCACCACCTTCTGGTGCTGTTGAGTCCATCATTGTCCAGTCCAGCATCTGGTGCTGACCACGGACCTTCAAGTCTGTGGGCTGCTGTTGTGCCATCTCAACAGCCCCACCTGTGAGCACCTCCAGCTGCCACCATGAGTTAGAACTGGTGTACTGCTGATCTGTGTGCCCCCAGCTCCAGGCCCTCGTTAACAGGACAGTGACTTCTGTTAAGAGCAGCCTTTGTTTGGGACTAGCTGGCACTATCTGGAGTGAGTCATCTGGCCACTGTGGCCTTAAAAACTCTTCTTTTCCCTACCTCTTGTTTGTTAATTAAACTCAATTGTTTTTGATCTTGAGGCTGAGTATTGTCTTGCAATTGAGCACATGGGTGAGAATCCATAGACAGTGACCTACCTCCTCCCCGCCATCTTGGGAATGTCCTTAGCACTACTTTAGGTACTGTTTTAAGTAATTTTTATATTTTAATTGAGTGATGTGTGTTGTTTGCATTGGAAAACTCAATAAAGAGGTTATTCCTTTCCAAGTCAATGTACATGTTTAATGTTTTTCTATTAAAATCCCATTAGATTTTATATAGATGTGTATTTTTTTTTTAATTCTAAAATGGACATGAGGGGCACAATGGGTTAAAGTGCAGCAATGGGTTAAAGTGGAGCACTTCGAGCAAGCTACAGCCCCTTCAGTGCCAGTTCGATCCCCACCCCAAAGGTGATCTATATGGCAAGGCAGACCTTTCCTGACCTGCCTGCTGCTCCCCTCAGCAGTGTACCTTGTCAATCTGCCTATTCTGCTCCCTACTTTGCCTCTGGTGAGTCTTCTCACCACCCCTGCACCTCTGGCCTGCACCCCAGTTCAGTGTGCATAAATAAATAAATCTTAAAAATAAAATAAAATTTACATGAAAATTTGAAGGGACTGGAATGAACAAGTTTGATAAGGAAGAATAAAGACTGAGGAATTACACTACCTGAATTTAAGATGCTTTGTACAGCTACAGTAGTGAAGACAGTGGTACCCACAGAGAAATAGACACAGACATCAGAAAATAATAGAGCCCAGAAATAAACTCACTCACATGATTTTAAAAAAGATGTAAGAACCAAGTCAATGGAGGCAGGATACGGTTTTCAACAAATGCTGGAGTGCTGGTACATACATAAGCAAAAATAAGTAAATAAACCTAGACTCAAGCCTCACATCTCACATTTTATTAAAAATTATCTCAAAATATATCACAGATGTAAAATGTAAAATATGAAGCTTTTAGAAGAAAATATAGTAAAATAATATCAGGTTCCAGTGTTCATTATATAGGTCTTTGAGTTTCATCAGAAACACAATTTATAACAGAAAACAACTTGATAAATTGAACTTAATCAAAATTAAGAAAATTAACTCTACACAGAAATCTGTCAAATAGGTTAAAAGACAGGCTGCAGCTGGGGTGTGGGGAGATTTAAATCACATATCTGACAAAGATGAGTGACTAGAACATAGAAAGAACTAATTAAAGAAAAAAAAAAAACTAAACAGTAAAATGACCAAATAATCCAATTAGATAATGGGCTAAAGATGATGATAAATAAAATCATGGAAGAGGGTATTCAAAGATCAATCAGTTCATAAGAAGAGTTTAATATGTCTAGTCATTAGAAGAAACGCAAATAACACAATGAGCTATCTCTTCACACCTGTAAGTATAGGTAAAATTTTAAATAATCCGAAAAGCAAATTTTGGCAAAGAAATTGGTTTTGCTGGTGGGAATATAAAATGGTAGAGCCACTAAGAAAAATAGTTTGGTAGTTACCTAACCATTCACTGATAATACAACAAACAATCTCATTCCAGGGATTCATTCCAAAGGAATGAAAATTTATGTCTACATTCCTCTCCTCTCCTGACATTTATTTAAAATTAATGGTAACCTGGGTCTATACAAAAGCTTATATGTGAACATCAAATTTACTTGTAAAAGCCAAGAACTAGACACAACCCAAATGTCCTTTAGTAGGTGAGGAATAAATCCGCAATTCGTTCACACCATGAAATATTAATTAGTGATTAAAAAAAAGAAGTATTGATACACGTAAGAGCTTTACAACATCACAAGGCTATTGTGCTGAGTGAAAAAGACAACCCCACGTCCATTATTCCATTTATGCATTACATATATATTATGAAATGATACAATCACATGGTGGGAAACCAAAGTGACTGCTAGTCTTTATGGTTAAGGATAGCGGCTGGAGGACAGAGGGAGGCGTGACCAGAAGCGGCAACACAGGGAGGTGCTCGCCTTGTGAAGCGAGCAGTGTTTATAGGCATCTACAGGTGATAAATGACACAGAACTATAAATATGCGCCATGCACTGAAGTTAACTTCCTGGTGATATGTTGTAACCAGGGAAACCAGATGCCAGGTACAGGAGCCCTCTCTAGGAATTTTGCAACTTCGTGTCAATCTACATTATTTCAAAGTGGAAAGATTTTTAAAAGTCAGTGCTGGGCCCTCCCTGGTGGCGCAACGGGCTAGGACGCGGCTCTGTGAGCTACACAGCCGCTTCACTGCGAGTTCAATTCCCACCCCACCCCCACCACCCCGACCCTAGCCCTACACACACACACACACACATACACACACACGCGCGCGCCCCGAAGCTGCCCCACGTGGTACCACATGGCGCAGCAGACCTCTCCTGGCAGGCCCACTGCTCCCTTCAACAGTGTACTTCGTCGATCTGCCTGTTCTGCTCCTTGCTCTGTGTCTGGTGAACCCACTCACCGCGCCTGCACCTCTGCCCTGTACCCCAGTTCTGTATGCATAATAAATAATTTTTTTAAATCAATGCTGTACACCTTTTACAAAGGTTAAATTACTCTGTTACCTGTAACCAGTGAATTAATCTCAAAAGGCAATGAGATATAGCCAATGAGGTGCCTGCTTTTTCCTTTCATTTTTTTGAAGTTCAAAAACAATAAAAATGAAATAACAGTAATATCAACCACACACAGCCACGTTGGCTTTGGGGAGGCTGGGAAGGAGCATGCCAAGATGTCACCAGATGAAAATTGGTGAGCTAACTGAGCACTTACATGTGTTTATTTATTATATTACAAATAAAAAGAAAGAAAAAACTTATCTTGTTTTACAAATATCTGACCTGCCGGGGCAGTCCATTTTTACACCCACTCTGGTTCTTCCCTAGTCCCATTTTTTGATACTTTAGTTTCTTCAACTAAGGCTATGGATGGAGCAGAGAAATGACTTTTCCATTCCCTCCTAGCATTCCCCTTTGCTCTCAACTACATGCATTGATATTTTTTTAAGTTGTTTAGAACTTTCATTATAATCATCCAGAACCACTGGCCTCCATTGTGGTCCCTAGACTGGCAGCTTCGGTATCACTTGGGAATTCATTTAATGCAAATCCTAGAGCTGCCCCCTCAACCTGCTGAATGAGAAACACTGGTGTGGGGGGGGGCAACGATGGGGACCGTGAGAGGGGGCCCATGGGTCATTCTGTGACTGCCTGTGGAATCTGAGGACCGCCAATCCTCAATAGATCCTCACTACTTCTCAGGGTGCAGAGAAGACTCGAAGCCCCCAACAAATATTTCCTTTATGCCTGGTTGCTGTGGTTTCTCAGTGCTCCTTCTCCCTACCACCTCAAAGAGATTTGACTTTGCTCAAGTATCTCAATACTCCAACCAGCTTGGCTTGGTTCAGGGTCAGCAAGCAGTCTCTGGGGCCAGATCCTCTTGCACAGACTTTTACTGCAATATCCTGAAAAGATTCTTGCAAATGTGCCTTGAAAATTCTATGGCACTCAAGTGCAATATTTTATCCTAATTACAAATGATAGAATCAATTTTCTTCACCGGCTTTCTGTGATGCCTAATTTATTTTGAAAGGAGAAAGAAAATGATTTAATTTGGGGGGGTTGCAGTGTGACGGGTAAATTAAATAATAACATAGAGCACGCCAGCTGCAGGTCTTCCTTCACCCCACTCCCAGTAACTAGTCATTAGTGATTACTTTAAATTATTCTGAAAAGAAAAATGCTTCTCTAATCACTATAAATAGCTTATATTGTAGCTCTCAACCTTTAAAAAGATGTTATATTTTGCAAAAATTAAATTGCATCAACTCAGAATTGTCTCCCTGCAGCATCTGCCACAATATTTTGCCAATAAGCCATTACAATCCAAATATAGTTCTATGTTCCAGCACTTGCTGGAGCAATTAAGTGTGGCTTTTTAACACCCCCACGTTGCATTTGTCACTTGTTATCCATTGGCCTACAGATCTGTGACCTCCTGTGATCAAATTCTGACCATCCCAGCACACTCAAGGGTCTCTCCTGCCTCATTTTTGCATATCCATGCTGAGCAAACGAAATCAGTGACGGTTTTCTTTGCAACTTTGGAGGTAAGGCAGCTGACTTGACCCACAGTGTCCCCTCTTAGATAATGGAGAGGACTAGCAGTTATTCCTTGGTTTTATTCTGTTTGTCTCCCCTGAGCTCCCCCTAGAAGACAGCACCCATGACCCAGCAATTCCACTATGAGGGATATACCCAAAGCACACAAAAACACTAATTCAAAAGGATACATGTACCCCTATTTTATGGCAGCCCTGTTTATAATAGGCAAGACTTAGAAACAATCCAAATGCCCAAAAATAGATGGCTGGGTCAAGAAGATGTGACATGTATACACGATGGAATACTATTTAGCAATCAAGAAGATAAATTCATGTCATTTGCAGCAACATGGATTGAGCTAGAAGCGATTATGTTCAGTGAAATAAGTCAGAAGAGAAAAGAAAAAAATCAGATGGCTTCACTTATAGGAGGAATATAGGAGAACCAAATAAGGGATTAGGAGGGAAATAATAACAATTAAAAAAAATAAACTGACAACTATAAGTCAAGACATTCTACAGGGGAACAGGAGAAAGAGGGATCAAAATGAGGGAAGAAGAGCACAAGGAACTAGGATGATGGTACATGCATGGGTGAACTGGCATTCTCTGGGGACTACATCTGAGAAAAGAAAGCAAGCATTATAAAAAATAAATAAATAACAATGATGAAGATATATATAAATAAAATTTTTTTGAAGGTAAATTCTGAGACACTTAAAGAAAAAAAAAAAAAAAGACAACAGCACCCAATGGTTAGCTCCTACATCAAAGACCATTCAACTTCCATCAATGTCATTTCTTTAGTTCTTGCAACTCCCCAGGAAGTGTTATTATGGTCCAGCCCTAAGATAGGCCAGGTGGCCTTGGAAATAGTCTTTGTGATGGTGACTAGGATTCAGGAAATTGATGGGGACATGCTTTTCAGATGAAAGCCTGGGGGGAGGGGTGGTTAGGAGCCAAAGATCAAATGTATAAGAAACTATGCAATGCTGACCAACATTCCTTACCATGAAGTAGACTGGAAAATGACACCACCACCACCACCACCCCCCCACTTCATGTTCACCCAGAACTTCAAAACAGGACCATACATGAAATTAGCATCTTAATTAGTTAAGGATCTCAAGAGAAATATCCTACCCTTAGGGTGTGCCCCAAAGACAATACTGCTGTCCTTATTAGACGAGGAGTAGACACATAGTAAAAGCCACAAGCAGCCAGAGGCTGTAATTGAAGTGATGCAGCCACAATCCCAGAAGTACCAAGACCACCACTAATAGCTAGAGAGATGACTAAGGACACTCTCTGAGCCTCCAGAGGAAGCACAAGCCTATCAATGCAATGAAGTCATACTTCTGGCCTCCAGATCTGTGAGACAATAAGTTTCTGTCATTTAGGTTACCAAGCCTGTGATAATTTGCTTGGTAACACCAAGAAACTAATACCTTTGTGTATCAAGACTTGCTATAAAACCACTTATTCAGATCCGATGACATAACTATTGCCCTCAAATTAATTAGTCCAGGCCTGGGTTGATAGAACATTTCCAAAGGCACAGTGTAGCCCTCTGGCCAGATGTCTTGGTAAGAAAGGAGGTCTAACAAGCAGAGGTGCCAGCGCTCAGACAAGCAGTAGTGCCAGTAGTAGCACATTGCCCTGTAGAGCCTGGCCTCATCACTCAGGCTATCACAGGAACAAGGTGACACGAAGTCTGGTTGATGTGATTCTGCAAACCACATTGTTCTTAACCTTCATAACAGGCCTCGGGCACCCTGGCTAAAGCAAGGCTCAACTAGCCTTCAGCTATTCCTTACATCATGGATTTAACTTCCTCCATTTATTTTTTCTTTTATGGTTATTTTTGAAGCATTCTACTGTAAAAATAATTAACAAGGAAGTAAGTTGACATGATGTTCAATAGTATTTTTTACCTTTTGAATTAAAAGTATATAGATTATAGGTGACTGGGTCAAGAAGACGTGGTATATATACACAGTGGAACACTACTCAGCAATCAAAAAAGATAAATTCATACCATTCACAACATGGAGGGAGGTGGAAGGGATTATGTTCAGTGAAATAAGCCAGAAGGAAAAAGAAAAATACCGCTGGTTTCACTTCTAGAAGAAATATAAGGGATCAAGAAAAAATAAATTAAATTAACAGGTTACTATAAATCAGAGACTTTCTTCAGGGAAGAGAGAGGGAGAGCATCAAAACAGGGAGGGAAGGGTACAAAGGATAATGGAGATGGTGCATGAGGAGATTGATAGTGGGAATTTTATGGGCACTATACCTGAAAGGAGAAAGCATACATTGTAAGAAAGGAAGAATAATGCATATATATATATACACACACATACATACATGTAAATACATTAATTTAAAAAAGAATATAGAGTATGTTGATGAGATGGTGTGATATCTATTTTGAGGAAATACACATTTGGCCATTCATATATCATGTTAATGAGGAATATTTTTTATTGATTTACAACATTATATATAATGTAAGGGAATAGAGTCACACTTCCTCAGAGGTATGTCACCACCCCACACCCACAACCAAAGCATGAGGTGACTTTTTGAAAGTACCTGAGGATAGAGGCTAGTTGTCATGGGAAAATAAAATGAATAGAGGACTTTGAGTCCTGTCCCCTAATTTCTGGAAAGGAAGGGACTGAAAGTTGTTTCAATGGCAGTGGCCATTGAACTTCTCTGTGACGCCATGCAATGAAGACTGTGAAAACCTAGAGGCAAAGGCTTCACACAGGCCCTGGGTTGTAATGTGTGGAGATTTGGAAAAAGTGGCACTCCTGGAAAGGCAGGGGAGTGCCAACCCCTGTCCCCATACCTTTCCTTGTACAGCTCTTCTACCTGACTGCTCCTGAACTATATCCTTTATGGTAAATCAGTGCTCTAAAGAATAAGCAGGTTTTCTGATCTCTGCGTGTTGTTCTAGAAAATTAATTGAACATAGGAGGGTGTCCTGGAATCTCTGATCTACAGTAAAAGTCAGAAGCACTGCGCTTGTCTTGGGTTGGTCAGAGGCCCAGATAGCAGCCTGAGTTTGTCGCCTGTGTCTGAAGTGGAGTCTTGTCTTGGAAGACTGAGCCTTAATGTGTGGAATTCAATGCTATCTCCGGGTAGTATAACATTGAGTTCAGTGGTGTGGGAAAGCCATCATACACACACCCACTTGCAACTGAGCTGCAGGACATCACCAGTATACAAATATAATAATTCTTATGAATGGATCTTCAATCATTTTGAGTTTCATATAAATTGTTCTTTAAAGTAATTTTTATGTTTCTTGGAGATCATACCATATATCATCAAGCAAAATTAAATGGGCTATACCAAGCTAAAACACAAAATTTATCATGACAATTTTTAAATTCGTTGCCAAAAGTGATGAAATACTTACAATATTGATTTACTGCAATTTTGATTGATTTCCTATCTATAAATCTCCAACTACAAGATTACCTCTGTATTTCTGTCAGTTCTGTCAGCTTTTGTTCAATGTTTATTTTAAACAGGGAAATACTAATATGAAGAATTAATGCTAAAAACATTCACTATAACATGGAGTTAGCACGTCACTCTACATATTTTTTTTTAATTTTTAATGTAATAGTTTATTTTCTTATTTTGTGACTTTTTAGATCTCAGCTACAATCCCCATGGGCTTTCCATCACCAACTCACCCGTGTGCCATCACCATAGTCCAGTGCACTTCCCTTCCCCCACCCCATTTTTGATCCCATTTCCCACTCCACCCCCGTGTATATCTCTGGTGTATAGCTGTTCATTATTATTCCCAACCCCCCCCCCTGCCCCGTCCTTTAATGCTCCTGCTATGTCATTCTACATATTTTCAATCTCTGCTTTTTAATTCAGGATTGCTATGTCCTCTTAGCAGCTAACCTTCTGTCACTACATAATGACACTCTTCATCCCCATTAATATTCTTTTTCTTGAAGTCTACTTTGCTTGAAATCATAAACTAATCAGTGTTTGCATACCAATTCCTGTTGCCACCTTGCATTGTGCCTCACTGTATCTTGATACATGAAGTAAGTTTCTTCCAGAAAACATAAAATTGGGTCACATTTTTTCATCCATTCTGACATTCTATCTTTTAGTTGGTATGCCATTTATATTTAATGTAATCGTTGCTACTTGGATTTAGGTATTCCACTTTATTACTTGTTTTCTGTATGTTTTCTCACTTTTCAACCTTGTTTTACCTTTTTGTTTTGTATTAATTCATTGACCATTTTTAATAATCTGTGTTAATTTCTCTGTGTGGTTTTATCTATATCCCACTCTATTTTTTTGTGTGTGATTGCTCTCAGGATCACAGTATAAACTTTTCCTAGTCCATTAAACCATATTTTACAACATCAAGTGAAATGTAGATTCTTTGGAGTGTTGATTTGCACCCAACTTGCAGTAACTTGGGTACCTACCACTTGTGACTGGCACCTGAAGTAGAGGGCAGTCTTGTGGGGTCTTTGCTCTCCACACACTGATTAGTGTTAGAATTGAATAGAAATGCAGGACACCAGCTGGTGCTGGAGAATTGAGCAGAGTAAGAGAAACTTACACATTTGGCATCAAAAGTGTGTGAGTGTGAGTAAAAGAAACCAAATGAGCTTTTCTTTTCACAGACCCAGCAAATAAACATACTCATAGACCCAGGTGGCCTGCATGCACCAACATGTGTGAACTGTGCAGAGCATGGTTAGTTTGTGTGTGAGTTACTGCACTGATCTGCTCCTGCCATGCTATACAAGCTTTTTGAGGCACAGTGACCACTGCAATGGCACTGAGAGGCTGAGTGATTAGTAAGTTACTCCATGTGAGGCATAATTGAGAGACCAGGGACATTGTCCTCAGGCTTCAGATTCTTTACAGACATGGGGCAGTTTGGGTTGCTTTCAGTAGGTACAACAAGGATCAATGATCCATCCTACAAGTCAGTCCCACTTTGACCCAACTGCAAGAACAATTTCTAACAAATAGAGCTTCTCTATTTGGAATGGCCCTTTGTAAGGTGTTGTTTCCCCCAAGACACAGAAAAATCAATGGAACCTTATAGCCAGCAGTCAATGGGAAAGGGATGGGTCCTTCATTTGTTCAGTCATTCTCATCTGCAGATGTACAGTGTGAAATTCACAGACTTCCCTTTGCCCAAAGTGGACTTGGAGGCATGGTTCACTAGAGCTCACAACAGTTGGTTACAAGGATGTGTTCTAGCTCTATTTTCAACTTATTTTGATTATCTTATTTTATCTTAAATAGTGCCATATTATATAGACTTAAATTGATAAGCTTTTATGACATCCAACAAACCACCTGAATTCCATATAGGCTAAGTGACTTATTCATAATACTCAATGGTTAAAGTTCTTTTTTCTCTGGTTTCTTTCTCTCTTCCTATCATCCCTAAAGATGAATATAGGAAATCACATTTTAATGTGATTAAAGCTTTAGAATGTAGTTAGCAATGTTTTGGAGATAATTTTCATTGGAGTCACAATTAAAAAGAATCTCCATAAAGAGCTTATCCACTGAGGATTTTGTCCTTTGATTTTTGACTCATGATGAGCTGGTTTGTTTTCTCTGCCTTTCCTCAGTATTATAAAACCACTTCTTAACAATGTGAATATTAAAATGAAAACAATTGTGGTAACCCTCCCTGGTGGTGCAGTGGGTTAAAGCACAGCACTAAGAAGTTAAAACCTCTTTAGCATGAGCTCAATCCACATGGCATGGCAGACCTCTCCTGACCCGCCTGCTACTCCCCTCAGCAGTGTACTTCATCGGCCTGTTTTGTGTCCCACTCTGTCTCTTGTGAAGCCTTTCACTGCTCCTGTGCCTCTGGCCTGTACCCCAGTTCTGTATGCATAAATAAATGTCTTTTTAAAAAATGAAAACAATTGCAAGTAGTGCACATACTAATTATAGTCCTCCACTCAGTCACTACTGCAGGTTCAATGCCAACAGTAAGTGCTGTCACTGGCTCCATGAAGAAGCCTGACTGAGCACCTCCCCAGGATGATAATCATCAACCCCTAAGCTTCTCCATTGTAATAGTGCTGCCTGCCCTGATTTGGATCAGTGGATCAAAATCAGCTGATCTACCTGGTCTCTTTCATCACTCTTCCACTTTCTTCTTCTCAGGTAGGAGTTTTCCAGCAAAGAGAGTTTATCAGGAGAGAAAAAGTAGTCATCCATTCTCCAGAAAGTTTACCTTAAATTCAATGATTAGGTAACTCTTGTCATCTGGTCTATGATAAATTGGCATGCCTTCATTTAGAACACACTTAATATCTCCATGCTTAACAAGTTGACCTGGATGGGAGGTGATTACTACAATCCAATTATCAATATTAAATAACGGATTTTGGAAGCCACACAATGCTTCAACCAGTTGTATGTCAATACACATGAAAATGTCTTCTAGTCAAAAAAGCATGGTCCTGCTGATCTAACAATGATAATATCTCCTGGTTCCAGTCATGATTCTTGGTCTCCTTCATCATGGAATATTAGCTTCTGGCCATCTTTTCCACTTTGTCAGTTTGAGCTTCTAGAATCTTCTCCCAAGCTATCTTTCTTCCATTGCAGCATTTACATCTATCTTTAGGACTGATGCATTTCCCATGGCCCTGGCACTCCATGCACACAGACTGCATATGCAGAACCACTCCAAGGCCTGACTGAAGAATTTGTATTTGCATTCCAGCATCTCTGCAATTAGGACATCACTCTACCATCCCTTTCTTAGCAGATCATCCTTAACATGTGTCACAAATCACATTCTTTTGCAGAGCTTATTTTCTTGTTGCACCATTATATAAGCCTGCTGAGGTTACTGAGAGTTGATAGACAACATATTTATCTCTCCCTCCTCTCTGCATCCTTCCTCCTCATCCAAAATACACATCAAAGGTACCCATGGGGGAGCCAAAACAACCACCTGTTCCACCTTCTTAAATGCCGTCTTTTCCCCCCTTGTCACATAAGTCCCTTATCTTTGCATCTGAGCGCACTTCATAACTTTGAGAAATCTGTTTAAATTGCTCTCATTTGTTTGGATTCTAATTTAACTGTACCTCTGATTAGAATTACAAGTATATGTCCTTGTACTTCAGGGACAAGGATGTGTTGAAGTACAGGACATGTTCCTGTAAGACTTATTCATTTCTTCCTAGATGGCACTGGACTTGACTCCCAAAATATCATAGTAACTTTCTTTTATCACTTTCTACAGCTAGTGAACAGGCTGAGACCAGAGTGTGGGAGTGAGAAGGAACTCTACGATCAGCTATAATGCAGGCCATTCTCCACTTCCCACCAAGTGGTCCGAAAGTTCCATTAAATAATCGTATCTTTACATCATACTGAAAATCAGCCCATTCCACACACTCTTCTTTTTCTTAGTTTTGCTACCTCCATTACTTATATTTTTTCCAAATAAATGTTTATATGAACTTGCCAAAAATCTTTAAAATGTCTCCCTGTCATTGTTTTAAAAATTCATCAAATTTTCAGATGCAGTGTAACCCATAGGAAAACACACAGGGGACAATAAGTCATTAATAAAGGAAAGGAATGAAAAAGAAAATAGTTCTGAGCTTCAGTGACTTGTTGAGTGATGCCAGAAAATCTAACATAGTTTATGGCATTCTCAGAAGGGAAGAAAGACAGCGGTGCAGAAAATATATATGAAGACATAATAGCTGAAAACTCCCCAAATTTGGTAAAATACTTGAACCTGCAGATTTAAGAAGCAAAGAAAACTGCAAGCAGAATAAACCCGCAAAAACTCAATGAGACATATAATAGAGACACTAAAACACAGAAAAGAATCTTGAAAGAAGTCACTGAAAAATAATACAATACCCATAGGGGGAAAATGATTCCCAAAATTAGAAAATTTCATCAAAACCATGAAGGCCAGAAACAAGTAGGGGAAAAACTTTTGAGAGAAAAGAACCTTCAGGGGATGAGGAACCCCATCATGTATTGAGGAAGGCCTCTCACTAAACAGGCTTTGCAGTTCCTTGCTCTGCCATGATGGAGACGGAAGCCTAAGCAACCTGGCAAGATAGTCCTGGATGAGGCCTAGAGCCAGCCAATGTTTCTTGGGTGGAGCTGGTGTAGGAATGGCAAATGAGTGATGCTAGAAGGTCTGGCCGAGGCTCAGAACTATTTTCTTTTTTTAAGATTTATTGATTTATGCACACAAGAACTGGGGTACAGGCCAGAGGTGTGGGGGAGGTGAGAGGATTCACCAGAGACTGAGTGGGGAACAGAATAGGAAGACTGACTGAAACACACTGCTGAGGGGAGCAGCAGGTAAGGCAGGAGAGGTCTGCTGCACCATGTGGGTCAGCTCCCTAGCAGGGATCTACTCGTGCTGCAGTGGCTGCCAACAGCTTCATGGTGCTGTGTTTTAATCCCTGTGCCACCAGGGAGGGTCCAGAACTATTTCTTTTTCAGTTTTCTCCTCTATTAGTGATATCATTCACATGTTGTTCTATGGCTATATTGCATCTGAAAATTTGATGATGAATTTTCAAAACAATGACATTTAACATTCCTACACCATTCCTCCCTAGCTGAGGTGGCGGCAATGCATCTACAATCAAGGTATCAACAACATCACTGCCTGCGTGGGTCTGCAGATAATCTCTGTGTCACTCAGTGGACCAGCAGTCTGTGACAATGAGTACTCCCTGGGCCAGAGTTGAGTGAGCATCTCTCAAGGCTTCTCCAGGTCTGGGACTCTAAGAAGGAGCTTATTTTAAGGAAGGACAAGGCACAAGATCATACTGGGGTTCACATCAGATAGTGCCTTATAGGGGTAAGACCAGATCCAGTCTTCAAAGTGTCTGATGCTCTTGGTGTGCAGGGCAGAAGGAGTTGCCAGGGCTCCATCCCCAAATACTGGGGGTGGGTTACATGAACTAAAAGGAGCATTTCTGGGCCCTCCCTGGTGGTGCAGTGGGTTACGGTGCATCACCATAAGCTCACTGCTGCCTCAGCATGGGTTTGATCCCTGCCCTGGAGGTGATCCACGTGGTGCAGCAGACCTCTGCTGTCTCGCCCCATGCTCCCTTCAAGGAGTGTACTTAAGTCGATCTGCCTGTTCTGCTCCCCACTCTGTCTCTGGTGAATCCTCTCACCCCCTGCACCTCTGGCCTGTACCCAGTCCTGCATGCATAAATAAATCTTTTTTAAAAAGGAGCACTTCCAAGAGTATCCTGATTAGATCCCTCTGCCCCAGCTGGCTGAGAAAACCAAACACTAAAAATAGTTCTGTCCTAGAACCCAAGATGCAGAAGAGCCTTAGGAGACAGGGTTTCTAGAGACAGTGGAATTGCTGCCGGGCTCAATCCAATTTGATGAAATTGCTGGGTCCCCCTGCCAGGCACTCTTTGAGGCTGTGGAAGTTAGGAAGGAATCTAGTTCCATGGAGGTTTTTCCTTGGGAAGCCCCAGCTAATGGAGAAGCAGGAGCATGGAACTTCCAGCAATGAAATAGACCAGTGTATGCCATCCGTCTGCACCAGCTTCAGGCCCCTCTTTCCTGGGGGCGGTGGGCACAGTGGGGAGCACACATCAACCACAGGGGCCTGATGTCTGGACAAAACAACTTGGCCTTGAAGTTTCCAAAAGCAGCGCAGTCAACCAAGCCTAGACTTCCTCCCAGAGAAGACAGGTGGCCACGTCAGCAGCCTGGTGCCGCACCACTCCCCGTCAGCTCTCCTTGATTCTTGAAGATGCTGGGCATACAATTTTTCCACTCTGTTTAAACCAGGTCCATGGTTCTCTAGTCATCTTTAGACAGAGATGAGAGTGCCTGCCTCACTTCTGTGTAATAACATGCCGCTATGTTCCCACAGAGGATTCATCTCATTAACCCTTACACTGCATTGCAAGGTAGGGCAGTTTCCATGTGACACCCACTCACCTTGTCCACCGGTTCAGTCACCACCCACCCCACCATGGCTGTGCCATCAGGTTTCCCACCCCCATGGAACCCAGCAGATCTTCCATAAAAAATAATAAGTGATGCTGCCTCCTCCCTGCTGAAAAGCCCCTCACGGTTTCCCACCCCCTTTGATGAAGCATCTGTCTGGAATCTGACTCTGAACAGATGATGCGTGAAGGGCTGGTGACCACTTGGGTTCAGTCACAGTCAGGCAAGCATGGCTAACATGTCTTATACATGCCAGTGACAGAGATGAGATTTTTCTCATCTGTCTCTCAGAGACCACAAATCTGTTCACTACTACAAGTCCTGAGAACAGGATCCCCCCTTCTCATGGGTGGGGCCCCAGGGATGCTGCTGCATGCTGCCTACAAGCTTGTCTCCATGTGGTCAGGCCCCGTCCCACATTACTGCCCACCAACGCCAGGCTGGGATATCCATGGAGGTGACATCTCCAACTCACTTGTATATTCTCCAATGTGCTCATGGGGAGAGAATGTTTGCTGAGGTATAACAAGATACGTTGCAACAGCACGTGACTAGAATGACCCATAAAACCTTCAGGTCCACCTGTGCAGGCCAGGCTGCTCCGCTATCTGGGCTTGCCACACTGGTGGACTTAGGTTCTGCCCCCATCGCATCGTGCCAAAGTCAAAGCCAAGAGAAAGCAGGGAATTTGGATCAGAGGTCAACATTTATCCTTAAGAACTTACAAACATGCTGTCCACACTCAGTGATCATGGATAATAACTGAGTGTTCTGTTCATTCATTCAAACTTCCCTCCTTCCTTGACTTGCACAGTAGTTGGTCTTCGGAGAGCTAGTTTCCTGGGGAGGAAATAAGTTGATGTGAGCTCCAGCGTAGGGTGCAAAGCTTCCCCTCGCATGTGGGCAAGCACGTAGAGAAGTGCACATGTTCTTGCCTTTAAAGATACTTCTTTAGGGGCCCTCCCTGGTGGCGCAGCACTAAGAAGCTTAAGCCACTTCCGCATGAGTTCAATCCCTGCCTGCCCCGGAAGTGACCACATGGCGTGGCAGACCTCTCCTGACCTGCCCGCTGCTCCCCTCAGCAGTGTACTTCGTCAAGCTGCCTGTTCTGCTCCCCACTCTGTCTCTGGTGAATCCTCTCACCCTCCGCATCTCTGGCCTTTACCCCAGTTCTGTATGAATAAATAAATCTTTTAAAAAAAAATACTTCTTTAACATGGTATATATATATACAATGGAATATTACTCGGTGATCAAAAAAGATAAGCACATGCCTTTTGCAGCAACATGGATGGTGCTGGTAGGCATGATGCTTAGTAAAATAAGTCAGAAAGAAAAAGAAAAATACCGGATGGTTTCACTCACAGATGGAGCATAAAGGACCAGGGGGGAAAAAATAATAATGATGAACAGCTATATATCGGAGACATTTTATGGGGATGGAGTGGGGGATGGGGGGTCAAAAATGGGTTGGGGGGGGCTGCACAGGACTATGGTGATGGCACATGGGTGAATTGGTGATGGGAAATCCACGGGGATTACAACTGAGATGGAAAAGGCACAAAATGATGTAAGAATAAACTATTACAATTAAAAAAAAAAAAACTTCTTTAAGAGTGTGTCTGCACCTGATAGAGCCCGGAGAAGAGAGGAACAGCGGGAAGACAAGCCGCAGTGGCAGCATCTCACACATCCATGAGACTGGGTCCTGCTGGCTGCCTCTGCTGACTTCGCCGTTTTTGTAACAGAGGAGAGCTGGAGTGTGTCAGGTGGGAGAGAGGCTCCGTGAGTCTCAGGAAACTCCATGATTCTGGACATTAACTCAGACAGAGGCCAACCAACTCATTACAAAGTAGAAAAACAACATCTCCTCCAGTGGAGACAGGCAAGGTCACCTACCTATACTCTGATAGTGACCACCCCTATCTCCAAGAAGGAATGTTTCCCAAAGAAATACTTTAGATGGGGTATGTTTTTACCATTAACAACCCTGTAGTCTCATTAACTGAAATCCACCATGAAGCCCTCTCTGCTGGGCTAAGGCTGTTTAAAAAGAGCTTCCACCTGTTTCTTGGGGAGCGTCATACCGATCCTGTCTAATGCTCACTGCCTTATGCTGAATTGCATAAACTGTAATGAATTCTTACTTGATACCTGCACAATTAAAGTCTTCACTATTTCTGTTTCTCAGAAAATTCAAGAACGCAGAATCCAGGAACAGGAATCCGGGAGAAAGGCAGCACCTTGCCCAGGATAGGGTGGCACTCTAACCCCCTGAAATCTCTCAGGAAGGGGCCGCTGAGACCAAAACCCTCCCACAGCCCCTAAGATGTGCACAGGGGCCTGGCCATTCAGGCTTTTTCCTGAACACAAAAAAAAGCAGTGTCGTGCACCGAAGCAGAAAGAAAATCGAGCATGTGAATTACTGACCTTGGGATGCTTACCAGACTCAGCAAAAACTGCCAGTGTCAGCAGTCTGGGTCCAGCCCCATCTGCTCCAGCCCTCACTCACCAGCACGCGGGGGCCTGGGTGTCTCATCTTGTGGAAAGTAGGTGCTCCTGAGGAACCCCTATCTGTGTGTGGATTTGAGAAAAAGGAGATTTCAACCTGAAGCAGGAAGGGGGCCCAGACTGACGAACACATTCTTTGTCTTCTCAAGCTTTCTTTTACCTTTTGTCCCTGTTGTTATCTCAAGTTTTAGTTCATTATCCTATTTTTATCTCTAGTTGGCCTACACATCCTTAAAGCACTGAACACACACTGTTCTTCCCTTCTCACAAAGATGCTATGCTGTTGGTTCTTATTTGAAAATCTTTTAATAGATTAAGGTTATTTCTCTGCAAGCAGCAGTATTCTCCTTTGAGTGCTGTTAGGTAATGTGGTATTCAGGGTGGGGGGCGTTTCCAGCCTGCGAAAAACAATGCCAAGTTTCGGGGTGGGGGTGCAGAGGTCACTGTGGGTTCTCACCCACATGCTCAATTTCAAGACACCACTCAGGCTCAGGATGCAACGATGGTGGGTTTATTTCACAAACAGGAGACTAAGAAAAGGAAAGAGCTCCTAAGACCATGATTGGCCAACTGTCTCACCTTAGACAGTGTCCACAGTGTCCAGCAGCCAAACAAAGGTCTCTGGTGCCAGGTTGTACTGTGCCATCGATGGTGGCCTGGAGCTAGTAACACCTGTCAGCAATGCACCAGGGTCTAACGATGGCAGCTTGAGGTGCTCAAGGTGAGGCCACTTACGGGATACCACAGCAGCCCACAGCTACAGTCTGAAGGCCAGTGGACAGCAGCAGATGATGGACCAGAGAATGGACATGCTGGAGAACCAGAGGCAGTGGGCAGCTCTCCAAGGTGGCTAGATAGAATGCCAGTCACTGATCGGTTGTACCAGCCTAGGAGCATGGGTGTCAGAGGCACCAGTGCTACAGCTGTTTGTGAGCTGTTTGTAGGAACCAATAGCCAATAGCAATTTGGGACACTGGGCCAAGGTCTATGATGCTCCTTGCAGATCATGGCAGAGGCAAGGTAGAGGCAGGTACAGCAACTGTGTGTCTCTGAAGGTCTGTAGAGACCTGAGGTCTAGAAGCCTGGAAGTGCACCGAGTGCCATGAAGTCCTCCTGAATCCCAAGGAGGTAGATTGCTGAATGCCTCTCCCTTCAGAGGCTGGCTGCTGAGTCTTTCTTTTCTCTTCAGACGCTGGCTGCTGACTGAGTGAAACTGGCTCCTGCCCTGCTTCCTATGCTCTTCAAGGGTCCCTACAAACCTGAGTGGATGGTTTTCAATCCTAAACATCTGATTGCTTCAGTTAGCACTAATCAGCCCACTTCTATTTTCAATTTGCATAATTAGCTCAAGCCCTTGACTGACAGCTGAAGAGTCTGAGCCTTATTGGTACATTTAGCTTGACTCTGATGGGTCCATTTATAATCCTGACTGTTTGATTGATGCCAATGAAGCACCAATCAAACTTGCTCCATTTTCAATATGCATAAGTAATTCAAGCTCTGACTGACAGGTGGCAAGCTGAATGATGATTGCTCCATGTATGATTCAAGCCAAATACAAAGATCTGGCCCCAGCCTAGACCAGCCTGCTCATGTCAGGACAGGCTCATAGGCCAGAGGGCTATGGTTTCACTCCCTCTACTGACAGTCTGGGTGAGCCTCAGGGGCTTTCTTCCCTGCTATCTAAGACACAAGCATCTAGCTCTTGGCCTAACTCCATTTTGGGTCCATCTTGCAGAAATTCCAGGCAATGTGTGATTTAATGCACATGCCTCTAGTTTAGGGGCTACAGAGATTTCCCTGTTTTTGTTTCCCATTAGTTGTTTGTGTGGCTTCAGGAATGGGATTTCAATAAGAAAAATAACCACTGCTGTATGGAGGAAAGGAAACTTATTTTCAAAGTAAGGTTAGCGTTAACCCAGTAGTCCAATAGGAACAATGCAGCCTTCCTTCCTGTCACAAATTAAATAGAATTCAGTTTATATTGGAAGAGGTGGACAGTCTTGGTAGAAAAAAAAGAAGTTAATTAAACCAAACACATTAGAGTAACAACATAACTGTTTTCATGGTCGATGGTAGTTTTCTAACATTATGACAGAATAGGATATGTAACTCTGGAACACAGGCACTCCTGATCTCTGAGGCAGACCTAGTGTGTGTGTGTGTGTGTGAGAGAGAGAGAAAGAGAGAGAGAGAGAGAGAGAGAGAGAACAAGAATGTAATCACAAGGAACTGTCTTTGTTCGGAACATGTGAGTTTGTCTCCTCAGGGGCTCCAGGCCCTGGTCCCTTCAAGGAGGCAATTCTGCTGTTGCTGTTACTGGCAGGCAAAAATAGATTGCTTTCACAGCAATCTTTTTAGTATTCTGAATCAAAACCTTTTTGATATTCTGAATCAAACCTTTGCATATAAATAGATTTATATGTAGTTCTAAGGGCAGAGAAAGATTCTTTTTCTTTGTGCCCAAACTTTGCTGATTTTCTTCCATTGGGTCTAGGAGCAGGTCTGGAACACCTCTTGGATGCCACCATGCTCCCTTCAAGCAGACCTCTCCCCTACCCTTGTGCCTTGGATACTGAGGGACTGCTGAGAAATTGTTTAGATGTCAGTTGGGCTTTTGGTCATAACCAGCAGACACCAGACCCTGGAAATCTGCCCCCACCCCCGCCACCCCCAGACCTTGCTCATTTTTTACCATAACTGGAAGTTTGTTATTTCATGAGCCCCAGAAATACAGACTTTGCTTTAAATCATGCTTAACTTATGAAGATTTCTAAATGTGCAGAATTAGCATTAAAATCTCCAGACAGCAAAGTTTCCTTGTAAGATCAGCAATTCTCTCAGCTTTTTTAGAAAAGAACCACAAAATATCTCTACTCTTCACATTTCACCACGTTTCCTCTTCAGCACACCTGGACACAAAGAGGCTTATGTTGGCGGGAAAACAGGCAGGAAAGTTGCTGGCCAGTCTGCTCATGTGGGAGGAGTCTGGGATGCTCTAGTTCCTCAGATACCCCTCAAAAGCTTAAGTCAGCCAATTAAAACTCTCCTTCCATGCCTGCAGGGTTTCACCTGCTTCTTCTTTATTTCCACATGAAGGTGGACGGAACCAAACTCAGGAGTACTGAGCACAGACTGACCTTCCAGATTTAGAAACAGAATTCCAGTCTCCCAATCAAATGACCACTGGTGTCATTTGATTGAGGAGAAGCTGAGAATTGGGAGGGTTTGGTCCCTGGTGAAAGCTCCCCCACCAGATGTCAAGGAAACGTAGTTGAAAACAAAAGCTTCATCTAATCCAGAAAACCTCTTTACAAAGGTGAAAAAAAAGCAGGAAGCAGAATGGGATGTGACTCCCAGACAACACCCTGCAGGATTGAAGAGACAGAAAGAAACTTCATCCCAGAAACTGCTAAGAAGATACATCCCATTCCACACGTGTTCTCAACAGAAACCGTAGTTAGTCCTCAAGTAAAATTTTGCAGCACCATCTGTCACATGTAATTCATGCTAGATAGACTTGCCTGCTGCAGGGAGTGACCACCTGCAACGGCTAATGGATTTTCTATCAACGGAAAATAAGCTCCTTTCTTTAGGACAGGAGTCATTTTACAACTTAGAGCCAGGCACCCACAGAGGTTAAGCCCCCACCCTCCTGAGCATGTTTAAATTCCAAAAATAAGGCTTCCAGGTCTTTGAGAAAGAAATTTCTGGATTGTTAAACTGGTGAGAGACTTATTTTACTTTTAAATAGATTTATATGCATTTCTAAGGGACAGAGAAAGACCCAAAATAACAGTTTCTGAAGTAGATGCTCTAAAGAAAGGAGTAGGAAAGTCTTGCCATTTTTTTATTGAGAAGATTAAGCCTGCTGATCAAATTTATATTTGTCTTCACAGTGGCTTCGGAGCTAACAGGACCTGACAGGACCAGGTGATACATCTTTGTGACCACAGTCCAACCTTTCTGTTTTTCCTTTATTGAATGAACATTTATCAATTTATGATATGTTATATGATCTAGGGAAATAGGTTCATACTTCCTCAGATGTATGTTATCACCCCAACCTACCGGAAGCACCCCCAAATCCTTACCATAGATTGGCTGACTTTAGCTTTCCCTTCCTTGTCCCCTCTACCCTTCCCCAGATAGCCTTAATTCTGCAGTCATATTTCTAGTCATACTTTTTTCTTGTCAGTTCCTTTGGGTTTTTGCTTATATTCCACATATGAGTAAAATCATCTGGAATTTATTGCTCCTCTGACTTATTTAACATTATCCTTTCCAGGTCTCCCATGTTGTTACAAGTGGCAAGAGTTCATCTTTTTTTTAAAAACCGAACAAAAATCCAATAAGGAAAAAAGCCCCCTCCTTTTCAAAAGGAAAAATTTTTTTTCTTTTTCTTTTTATTTGTAGAAAAACTGAGATGTAGGCCAGAGGGGTGAGGGGTGAGAGAACTCACCAGAGACAGAGTAGGGAACAGAAGAGGCAGCTTTACTGAAACACACTGCTGAGGGGAGCAGCAGGAGAGATGGCAGAGGTCTGCTGCACCAGGTGGGTATCTCCCAGGCCAGGCAGGGATCAAACTCAGGCTTTTGTAGTGATATCACTGAGACAACTCCCAACTCCTAGGCCACCAGGGAGGCCCCCAACGTGTGTGTGTGAGTGTGTGTGTCTGTGTGTGTGTGTGTGTGTGTGTGTGTAGCTTCTTAACCCACTGCTTGTCTGTGGGCCTTTTCGTTGTTTCATAACTTGGCAATCATAAATAAACACAGCAGAGTCTTGACTTTGGGACTTTCCGAACACTGAGTCAGGTAGTTGAGACTCTGCCCTCTGTTTCTTATGTGATGAATCATAGACACCAGATTTAGGTATACACCAACTTTCATGCCAGCATTGAGTGCCTATCCATTTCATTCTTTTTACCACCTTAAGGAAAGGTGGGGCTGGGCAGGGATGTGAAGCTAGAAAAGACTGAGACAGTATTGGAGAAGAAAGAAGTGGAGCGAGATGAGGAGGAAAGAAGACAGGAAGAAAACTGGAGGAACAGTAGGAAGAAAGGGAAAGAAATGAAAAGAAAATCTGGATAAGGCATATGGAGCAAAGAGATAAGGTATATGGAGCAAAGTTGTGCTTGCTTCTCAGCCTTGGGCTTGACCAGAGACTGAAGAAAATCGAAGGTGACACTTGAGACAGATGAAGGTGAGAGGCCCGTGAGGAGACCGACAATGACAGCCTTTATCTTGAATTATATTTTGATTTTGTTGTCCTTCCACAGGAGGGCCTGGCCCCTCTTGCCCCTTTTGATGGGTCCGCACCAGAAGGTGCCTTAGACTTAGGATAGTTTTGGGGCCTCAGTGGCCCTACTTTGGGCCAACCCGGTTTGTCTGGGCATTTAGCCATGAGAAGCTGGATAACTTTTGGTGTTTCGTGTGGAAATTATTTTAACTCTATTCTTTCCTTCTCTTCTCCTTATTGCACACTAGCTGTATTAAAGTTGTTTTCTGTCAAAGGTCTCATGCACTCGAATATGTTTTGCCTTGATGTGGTGGGTAGCAGAGCCTGTTTAGACAGGCTGATTTGGGAGCTTTGGAATGCCCCTCACCTATGTCCTGTGTGTCATGTTTGAGCCCCACTTCCTGTGTTGCCTTTCTCACAATGCCCCAAATGTTCTGTATGCAATTTTTTGATAAAATACAAAAATCCTACAGAACTGTGATATCAATTTCCAAAAATAAAGTCAAATAGGCTTTTCTCAATATACCCAGAGGCCTTTTGTCACTGTGGTCTGGAAACTAGAAGTCAATCAAAACCCTGTGATCTTTTTGAGGTCTATGACCATTACAAAAGGATGCAGAGTGCTTTGGGTTGAGAGCAACGAGAGCCGTGAAGACTAGGAGAAACTTCTGTTTTTACTTTAGTCTTTCAACCTTCTCCTTAATGGAAAAAGAACATCATGCCCTACCTGTTGCCTTTTTTCTTAATTGAAAAAACAATCACTGTTCTCCTTTTTTACAAATACAATGTGGTGATACAGTTACAGAATGTAAACTCCATAAAAAGGGAAGATTCCATGTTCCCTGCCTCTATGAATGAAGGGTGGAGCTAAGCAGGGAGGAGAAGCTGAAGAAGAGTTAGAGGAGAAAATTTGGAAAGAGACTGTGAAGAACACTGGCTGGGTTCTCAGCTTAGGATTTGCACGAGGGACTTGGGGGACACGGAAGGAGTCACATAGAGTAGAGACATGTAGAGACTCTTGGAAAAGATGTGTGTGAAACTGATATGGGAAGATGGACAATGGCGGCCTTTATCCTGATTTTCATTTTGACCCTGCTCCTTTCATCCCAAACTTGTCTGGTCCCTCTTTCAGCTCCTCTTGTGGCTCCCCACCAGAAGAAGCCTTAGACTTGTGGCAAGATCTGGAGCTCCAGTGGCCCTGCTTCAAGCCAAACCTGTTTGGCTGAGTATTGTCCCACAAGGGGATGGGTAACTTTGAGTGTTCCAAAAAACAGTTGGAAAACTATTACCTTTTCTTCTCTTCTTCCCTTTGTATGCATACTACTCCTGTTAAAGTTGTTTCACACTAAGAGCATGCTTTGTCTGAAATGGGGAAGAATGTGGAGCACTTGGGACCTCCCCCCAAACCTGCCTCTTCCAAATAAGCTCTGTCATCTGCCACATCAAGACAAAATATACCCTAATGCTTAAAAACTTCAATAGAAAATAACCTTCATACAACTGGAGTTCAATAGAGAGACAATTGTATGCAATAAAAAGAAGAGAAATAATGTAGTTAAAGATTGTTTTCAATTAAATAACAAAAGTTACCCATTCCCTTGTGGGTAAATGCACAGATAAACAGGGTTGGCCCAAAGCAGGACCACTGAGGCCCAAAGCCTGCCACAGATCTAAGGCACCTCCTGGTAGGGACTCATGGGAAAGGGGCAGAAGGAGGCAGGCGAGTCTGGAAGGAAAAGAACAAAATCCAGATAAAAGCTATTACTGGCAGCATCCTTTGGGGTCATCCTGTTACACTTTAGGCAGCATATGGCAGAATTCACTTAGCTCATACAAGTTTGGGGTTCCTGGGAGTGCTCCTCAGTGTGCACACTTATTATGCCATCGAGTCACTTGAATGGTGGGACTGAGCAGGGGCTAAGAACTGAAAGCATTGCTGTTCTACCAAAATCCCAGGTCACAAACACTGCTGAGGGGAGCATTGGGTGAGACAGGAGAGGTCTGCCATGCCATGTGGGTCACCTCCCTGGGCCGGATGAAACTCTTGCTGAAGCACCTGCACTGTGACTAGCTTCGTAGTACCCATTGCACCACCAGGGAGGACCCAGTACCCAATATTCTTTTTATTGACATCAAAGTCATTGTACTGAAATGATTCTGTAATTTCAATATTTACACTGCTAGAAACAAGTAATTACAGGACTTTTGCAATTTTGTTGACATTAAGTTGTGCTCACTTCTCTCACATCCAAAAGTCTTTCCACTCAGTTTACCAAGTGAAACTGAAAGAATCCTCAGTTTATTTGAAGCCAGGAAATCGGATTTTAATTCTGAAAAAAGGCTCTCAAATTCATGTTGATTTTATAAATAATTGACCAAGTGAAGTCTATCTATTGCTTGTTCAGAGTTTCCTATATTCTTTAGCAGAAGGATTATGCAAATTGACAAAAGAACAAATGGGATTCTCCAAGTACTCCACTGTTTTGAAGAACTTATTGAATACATTAAAGACATAATTGAAGAAATATTTATTCCTCTCAGTGTCAAGAATGTTTTTCAAAGGGACAACATTAATTATAAACAGAAAAGGAAATTCTCACTCAAATTGGATCATTATTACAGCTCTTGCCATGTCTATGCTTGAAATACATTTCACCCCTCAAGAACTCTTCCCATATGGCGACAAATAGAGTATCATTAAAATGCTGATGAAGAAGCGAATATAATTTGACAATAAGATTTCCTTGTCAGTGAACATTTTAAAAGTCAGTGAGTAAGAGATGACTGGAATCCTGAATAATGGAAATACCTGGTACAATTAAAGGGGGTATCCATGAGCCTTCAGAAATCAAAATGACAGACAGCTCCAAGTGGCCAGCTTTACATAGGTATGTGTTTGGTAGGCCAGCTCATAATACTAATTTTGAGCATATTTTCTCCTTGATGCATGGTCAACAGACAAAAAAGGAAGCAAGGACATGGGACCACTATAGATTGTATGTCAGAGTGGAAATGGAAAATGAAAACAACTGCGAGGAATTTCATAAGTGAATTCTGCAAAACAAAGCACTGACAAAGAGAACCAAACCATTATGGAAATATAATGATAGAAATACACAGCTTAGACTCCTGGAATTAATTTCAGATAAACAATGAATAATTTTAGTATGAGTTTGCAATATGTTTCCTTAATTTCAGTGTGTGACCCTACAACTGAAAGGCACTCAGGAACCCAAACTGTTCAGGGGTCCTCAATCTACAAGGATTCAACTATTTGAAAGCACAAAGGCAAAGAAGCATACTCTGTGAAAAATCTGCACATTGGAGAGAGAGAGAACAGATTTCAAATAACATCATTCTCAGTCAAACTCAAAAATTGCCCATTCCTTCTAGGCAAATGACCAGCTAAACAGGTTTGCCCCAAAGTGTGGTGGCTGAGGTCTGAAAGTTTGTCACAATTCTAGGAAAACATCAGGTGAGAAGCCACAAGCAAGAGGTTAGGCAGATCCCAAAGAGTTAGGATAGAGAGACCCAAGATTCAAATTGCATTATATAATTTGCCATGAGATCAAGATAAGGGCTTCCATTGCCTCTACCAAAGACCACGAACATCCTCAACATTTGTTTTCCACCCACATGTCGCTTCTCCAAGTGTCTCCATGTGTCTCTCCTCCACATGTCGCCCTTCCACCTTGGTTCCACAGCCACTGACATATCCACGTCTCTTTTCCAGCTGCCCCCCATTCAGGAACTCCAGCTCATGGCATTCTGTGGGTAGCTGTAAGAAAGTGGGGGCTGCAAATAAGTGGGGGCCCCCAAATGGCCTCTTATCAGTACCCCACAATCAATACTCCTCCCCATCTATGGATCCTGTAGCAAGTGAACATATGCATACCTTAAATGGAGAGTGGTATTTTCAAGTGTTACAGTCAAACATGTCTTAATGAACTCTGCCATTCCCAGGCCTGCTCACCTCAACTTAGAAGGACAGAACAGTAGCCTGGCACAATACGTGGATACGAATGAGCTGAAAATATCAGAAGGCCGCACAAGGAGGGCCCTCTTAGGCTGGGTGAGGCCTCAAGGGTCTAACTTGGAGGAAGCAGGCAGTGTCCAGAACAGAGGGTAAAAATTGAAGTCCCTGTTCTTTAAACTCCCAGAATACCTCTTGCCTTGTGCCATAGATGCCTCAGACCCAGAGCACAGTACCCTGAGTCTCAAATCAGGTTTATACACATCTGTTTTCACTCCTTCACATTCAGATTTATTGCAAGAACACGTAAGGTAAGATCTCCCCTCTTATGAGCATTGTACAACTGTAGGCAGTGATCGCCCATTCTTTAGTGGTGCTCATTTTGCTCTACTGAGAATGTATGCCCCTTGAGGAGTAACCACTTACACTTCCCCACCCGCCCCATATTCCTTGGTAACTATAATCTACGTTCTGTCTCTTTGAGTTTGACTTCTAAGCACCTCATGTAAGTATTTGTCCTTGAACAGTACTTGTCTTTTAGTGATGGGCTTATTGCATTGAGTTTAATGTTTTCAAAGTTCATTCATATGGTTGCACATGTCAGGACTTCCTTTCTAAAGCTGAATAACATTCTATCAAATAGATGGATCGTGTTTTCTAGTTTATGGGCATGGCCTTGAGCATATAGCCTGTGTGAACCACGAATCCTGTATTGACAATGGCATCCTGACCCAGATCTGAAACTACTACCACTTGGTGGATACAAAAAAGTTACTAAATGAAAACTGTTACTTTTCCCCAATTTTTACTTTTAAAAAATAAAGCCATCCTTTTCCTGCTTTGTGTATGATCCAGAAAGTCCTGGCTTTGCTTAAGTCTTAAGGACAAATACAAGAGAATTTTCTGGGCCTTCTCTCCAAGGTCAGTGATGACTTATCAGCAGCCCTTTGACTGGATTCACTAAAAAGGTTAACTGCCTAGTATAGATATAAGGATGGCCTTGATCCTGGGAAAAATAGTAGCCAAAATCTGTTCTTAATATAACTGGCATTCAAATGAATTTTACCAATGTCCCACAGTGTGAACAGACATTAATCTTAAAGTCTCCAAGTTAGAAAAAATTACCAAAAATTTGACGGACAATTCCATGAGATTTACAGACAGAAGTTATTCCTTCTCCATTTTCCCCCAATAAAAGATTTCCAAAACTGGGCCCTCCCTGTGGCGCAGCGGGTTAAAGCACTGCACTAAGAAGCTTAAGGCCACTTCCGCATGAGTTTGATCCCCGCCTGCCCCAGAGGAGATCCATATGGAGTGGCAGACCTCTCCTGACCCGCCCGCTGCTCCTCTCAGCAGTGTACTTCGTCAATCTGCCTGTTCTGCACCCCACTCTGTCTCTGGTGAATCCTCTCACCCTCCGCATCTCTGGCCTGTAACCTGGCTCTATATAAATAAATAAATAAATCTTTAAAAAAAGAAAAAAGATTTCCAAAACTTTAATGATATTATATATATTTTATATAAAATGTTTATAGTACATATGTTATATATATATATTATATATACACATATTTATTTATATTTAAAACAATTAAAAATTCAGCCTTTTCCTAACTCCTTCCCACTGTGAAGGCCACTTGAAAGGGTCTGGATACCTCTGAGAGGAGAACAGAAGTTAGCTGTGCATCCTTGCCTGGAAGGTGGTATGATGGCTGGAAGATCAGTGACCACCTTGTGGCTATATAGGACAAGCCAAGATGATTGGTAAGGGTATCTGACACTGCTGAGCTGCTGAGCCAAACTCCAGACTTCTTGCTTTATTTGAACCCCAAGTGTTACATGCTGTTCTACACATTACAGCTGAAAAAATTCTAGAACCTAACAGCAATAGGTCACAGACACCACAGTGCCCTGCAAAGGCAAGTCCCATGAGGACCATAAACAGGGATGTAACAGAATGAGCCAGAAAGTGAAGATCCTAAAGAACTCAGGCTAAGTTCTGCAGGGGGACTGGAATCATGGGAAATACACACCTTTTTGTTTTAAAAAGCACATTCAGCCTTAAAAGGAAACTGTTAAACATATTTTTAAATATACTTGAAAACATATTTGGTTCAATTTCCCAAGTTTTAAGCTGACATGATACTGAATTAAAAAATAAAATAAAATAAATGAATGAAAGCTGTGTTTGAAGAGAGAGACATGGACAATATGTTCCAAGGAACACTTTCGAACACAAATAATTTAATGTTTAAAAGTGAAGGTCAGGCCCTCCCTGGTGGCGCAGCGGGTTAAAGCACAGCACTGAGAATCTAAAGCCGCTTCCTCATGAGTTCGATTCCCCCCGCCCCAGAAAAGAACCACATGGCGAGGCAGACCTCTCCTGACCCGCCTGCTGCTCCCCTCTGCAGTGTACTTCGTCGATCTGCCTGTTCTGTTCCCCACTTTGTGTCTGGTGAAGCCTCTCACCGCCCCTGAACCTCTGGCCTGTACCCCGTTCTGTATGCACAAATAAATAAATCTTTAAAAAAAAAAAAAGTGAAGGTCATAGGTCACTATGTATGTTTTCTCCTTTCAATTGCTGAATTTAATTGGGTACATGGTGCAAAATAACAAATTGCCTAATTCTCTTTGTGAGAGCTGTTCAAGCTATTAAAAGGGAAAATGCTTATGCTACAATTTATAGTTAGGGGAGCTGCTCGTAGCTTGTGGGAGATGCTCAAATGGAAACTAACAGTGTAATTTTAATAAGACAAACGAAAGCCTCTGAACACACAGTAAATGAACTCTGAGTCATCAGAGAAGGAGTAACTACAGAGTTCCCCAAAGGCAGGTGTGGGGCAACTGACTGATTACACAGCTTTCTTAGGAAATCACTGAGCATATGAAGTATTAAAGGCTAGTGTGTGGCAGTAAACTTCAACATCAGCACTTTTTAGAGAAATCCTGTGTTCTCTTTGTAGTAGGTCTGAGCCATAAATGTTGGTACAAGATGCATAGCGTGACTCCATTCCTGCCTGCCGTTCCTGTCAATGACCCACTGGCTCAGGCTGAGATGGACCTACACAATGTGATCCTTCAGAGCAGGCCTGTGAATGTTGGGTTCAACACCTCTGCTTCAGTACTCCCTGCCTCAATTTCCCCCCTTGTACATCAAGGTAATACACAAAGAGTATTCAGCACATGGCACACAGCTGTGTCCTCCTATATCCTTAAGTCCTTGGTTTCTCTTAAGCTTGGGGTCAGATTCGGAATAGCCTGAGAGTACACCATACCTGGTGGAATAGCCCTTCATCTTCATTGTTATTCTTGCTTTGATAACATGACTCCCACAAATCTTATCATCGGGCAGTTCCTAGACACCACGGGCACCCAGGCAATGTTCCTACCCCTTGCTACGCTGACCACAGAAGCTCCAGCTGGTCTTCCTGCCAGTCGGTCTCTCAGGAGCTCCTAACTCAACTACCACTCCCCGGGATCATTGGAGCGGATGTCAAGTGATAAACAAACAAAAAGCTGTAATTCTGATATTTATTACCCACCCTTGATCCTATTACTATTACTTGTCCTCACATGTTTGCCAGTGGTCAATCCTTCAACCCTCAGGAAATCTCACTACTATAATTCTGAAGGCAAATTGGACCATTGAACCTGTGTTGCAAAATCTGAATGGATTTCATGTATTTTCTTGTGCTCCCAGGATTGTTTTGAAATAGCTTATTCAGTTCATAGATGCAATTAGCTGGATTAGTGTGAGGTGTGGTGGAATGGCATGGAGGATGAGTGCCAGCCTTGGGTCTAAAATAATATTTTCATAGTCCTGAGTCAGCATCGGATCTAATTGGAAAAAGTGCAAAGTCTTGAGATTTGCTCCAAAACGTGCCCAAGATAACAAATACCAAGTGAAAAGAAAGATGTAAGAAGCAGTTAACAGCACTCCCACTGAGCATAGTTGGGATGATTAGATCACCCAAATTAATGACTGTGGTTGAATGAAACACATTCAGTCTACAAAAATCCATGAGTGCATACTAATTCTTGATGAAATTAAAAAAAAAATACTTTCCCTAATTTGTCTCCAAAAGAGCCAAGAGTTTTATTAAATCTTCCCCCTGAAAAGTTGTTGTTAGGCAGTAAAAATGAGCACCCACCTTTTCAAAATAATGCATATGAAGGCAAAATAGCCCAAACTAATAGAAAAATGTCTTATTTACAAGATGAAGCCAGTCAATAAATAGAGGATATAGTGAAGAAATTATTTTTAACCATCCTTATTGAACAGACACAGGCAGGGTCATTCAAGAAATGTCAAGGTAGAGATACTCTCAAGGTTCCAGATTTGTATCCCAAAATTTCTTGATGGCAGCAAGGGTAAAGTGAGATGCTGTATAAAGGAATAATCTTGCCTACTCCTATACTCAGAGAGCTGCTGAAACAACAAGGAGGAAGCCAGGCAGCAAGGCAATCTGGGGTACTATAACATGGCCTTCCTCCCTGAATTGCTTAGCCAGAACATCATCAGAACTCTGGGATTTCACTTCCACTCTCAAGGAACACAGTTAACCACTGAGGACTATAAGTCACATGAGAAGGCAGCATTCTAAAAGACTGCTGACCTGACCTCTTCCACAAGTCAATATAATAAAAAGAGAAGGCACAAGGAGTTAGTGTTACTTAAAACCAATAAATATATATATGTAAAGTCAATTTTTATATTATAAATACATTTTTTATATTATTCTTCATTTTGTACAATTTTTCATCTCAGTTGTAATCTCCACCACTTGACCCATGTGCTTTTCCTGCCCCCATTCCAATCCTATTTCCCTCTCCTCCCCCATAGAATGTCTCTGGTTTACAGTTATTAATTGATGTTCTTTTTTACTTTATTACAATTACTAGAGAGAGAGAGAGCATACTTTTTTTCCTAATCCCTTACACTCCTGCTATGAGTGAAATCATCCAGTATGTTTACAACAGGAAAGATGTAGAATCAACCCAAATGCCCAAAATTAGATGGCTGGATCAAGAAGATATGGAACATATACATAATGGAATATTTCTCAGCAATCAAAAAGGCTAAAAATAGATCTACTGTATGACAGTTCTACTCTTATATATCTACCCAAAAACACCAATTAAAAAAGAAATCTTCACTCCTATGTTTATAGAAGTAATTGTATACTACTTACAATAGCCAAGATATGGAAAAAACCTTATGTCTCAGAAAAGATGAGTGGGTCAAGATGTGTTTGTGTGTGTGTGTGTGTGTGTGTGTGTACAAACATACATACAATGGAATACTACTGATCAATCAAAAAAGATAAACTCATACCTTTTGCAGCAACATGGGTGGAGCTGGAAGTGATTATTCTAATTGAAGTGAGCCAGAAGGAGAAAGTTAAATAGCAGATGTGGTATTATACATGGCATACAAAGAAACAAAACAAAGGATCAAAGACAAACTGACCCCTGAAAGCTGACCATAGATCTGAGACATCAAGGAAAGATTAAGGAAGGGCAGGAAAGGAAGAGGGGAGGAAACAGGGTGAGAGGAGGCACAATGGACCATGGTGGAGGACTATCCATGTCTTAGTGAAACTATGGCACTCACACCTGAAAGGAGATATCCTATATTATGAAAAAAACATTGTCATTGAAAATAAATAATTAAGATAAAGTTTAGGCTAATAAATATATGAATGCCACAAAATATGTAATTTTCTTTAGTTTCCTCAGATAAAAATAGTTATAGCAATATATAAAAATGTTAACAGGGCCCTCCCTGGTGGTACAATGGGTTAGGACTCAGCACTGTGAGCTGGCTGCAGCCGCTTCAATGCGAGTTCGATGTCTGGCCCCAGAGGTGACCACATGATGTGGCAGACCTCTCCTGACCCACCACTGCTCCCCTCAACAGTGTACTTTGTCGATCTGCCTGTTCTGCTCCCCGCTCTCCGGTGAATCCTCTCACTGCCCTTGGGGTGGCCTGCACCCCAGTTCTGTATGCATAAATAAATGAAAAAATCTTTTTAAAAATGTTAGCAAAGAAGTCTGGCTTACAGTTATATGAATATTTGTTTTAATGTTCATTCTAATTTGCTGAGCACTTGAAAATATTCATAATGAAAAATGAAAAAAGAGGGGAAACGATACTTGGTTAAACAATAGCTCCTTAAGCAAAAGACAAGATGACTGTGTGTCCTGGACATGATGAGAGCTGGTGTGTGTGTATGGGTCTTGTGGATATGTGTTGTGCTCTGTATGCAGTATGTGGGTGATGTGTTTATATATGTTTTGTATGCTGTGCTATTTGTATGGTATGTGTTGTGAATATGTGTGTATGCTGTGTTATATATGCATTGTGAGTGTTTTATATAAATGTGTGTTGTTATCCATTTTTTGTGAAAGTTACATTCGAGCTTGAGCAGAATGCATGTTCTGCTGTTAGTTAGAGAATTCTATAAATTTCACAGGATCAAGTTGATTGAATGTAGCCCGCAGGCCATCTGTGTCTGAAACAATTTACTGTCTGCCTGATCTGTCAATTACTGGCAGAGAGATGTTGCCAGCTACAAATGTGGATTTGTACATTTTTCCATTCAGTTCTATTAGTTTGTGCCTGTTTATTTTAATGTGTTTTTAATGTATTATTAAGCACATGCACACTTAGTTTTGCCACAACTTCTTACAGAAACACCCCTTTTTTCATTGTGTTTTGCTCCATCCCCAGTAATATTTCTTGTTCTGAAGTGTATATTGTCTGAAATTAATATAAGTCCACCACTTCTTCTTAATTAGTCTTCTGATTAGTAGTACAGTATTTCTTTCAACTTTTTTTTAGTTAACCTTCCTGAGGTGCATTTCTTGTAGACAACAATTAACTGGTGGTGTTTTGCCCGCTATGCAAATATTTTTTAGCTGGTATATTTAGACCACTCATATTTAAAGTGACTCTTAATATAGTTGAATTGATAGCTACTGACTTTAAACCCTTTTCTTTTATTATTTGTCTAGTTTTCCATTTCTTTTGGTGTTTTCTGTAGTTTTAATTGAGCATTTTATATGATTGGAATTTTGTACTTCCTTAATATATCACTTATGTCTTTAAAAGGTTTTTGCTTGTTTCCCTAGATATTACACTGTAACCGCTTCCATTAATCTTAATCCTCCTTCAGAATAATACTCTGCTACTCCTTATTTAGTGAGGCTTTGTCTACTTTCAGAATAATACAAATGCTGATAGTTGGCTAATGTAAGTGCCTGGCTTAAGTTTTGAACTAAAGCACCCACTTCAGAAAGGACTAGCTCAAGTAAACAGCTAGCTAGGCAGGACTGGATGCAGAGACAGCTGTCTCCCCCCACTAAATCCATTGGCTTCCAGATACCAGGTGATCTACATAATAAATCAATTGGGATTACCTTATGTTTCTTCCATTTCTCTCTCTTCCTTTTTTTTTTTTTAGGGGAGGGGGTAAGGGAGGAATTTCTTCTCACACTTTAAAATCCTAGTCAATGGTTTTCCTTATTAAGTGTAAGCTGGAGGAAACCTAAACTCTCCACACATCCCCAGTGAGGTGTCTCTCTAATGGAGAGTTCGCTACATCACTGTGGCCCAGGTGTTCTATATAATTATCAGGTGTTAAAGTAATAAAGCTCTCTTTTCTCACAGTTTCCTAATAATTATTTCTAAAGGGCACCTCAAAACCATAGTAAGAACCCCAGGGGTCACTCTGATCATAATATTGACTTCAAAGGGGAAATACGTTATGGGAAACTCATGGGGATCCAAGTGAGTGCTCCCAGGTATGTCTACCCAGTGGCATTGCTGAGTTAATGGGCTGAGACCAATGTGATATTCTCACATTCTTCCATGTTCCCTTTTACCATTGCTAGCTCTTATCTCATGTCTTCACCCAATACATTATTATTACATTTGATTTAAAAATTCATCTTCGGGCCCTCCCTGGTGGCGCAGCAGGTTAAAGCACAGCACTGAGAATCTAAAGCTGCTTCCGCATGAGTTCGATTCCCGCCTGCCCCGGAGGTGACCACATGGCGTGGCAGACCTCTCCTGACCCGCCCGCTGCTCCCCTCAGCAGTGTACTTCGTCGATCTGCCTGTTCTGTTCCCCACTGTCTTTGGTGAAGCCTCTCACCGCCCCTGAACTTCTGGCCTGCACCCCAGTTCTGTATGCACAAATAAATAAATCTTTAAAAAAAAATTCATCTTCACAGCAACAATTAGGCTAGTATTTGACCAGTGAACTGTACATCATAGCCTAGATAGGTTGGCTTAAAATTAACCATACTGTCCAGCCCTTATCAACTTGGAATCTTTACAGATTTTCATAATCATCAAATAAAGAAAGTAACAATGTTATATTTCAGTTTACCATGATACAACTATCCTGTGAACAAGACACTACCACCTCTGTAATGATTAACTTTGTATTATTTGACTGGATCAGATGTGGAGATATTTGTTTAAACATCTGCTGTGTCTGTGAGAGTGTTTCTAGATGAGATTAACATTTGAATCTATTGACTGAGTAAAGCAGATTGCCCTCCCTAATAGATAGTTCTCCTCAATTCTGCTGAAATCCTGAATAGAATAAAAAGGTAAGAAAGAATTATTTTTATCTGCCTGATTGCCTGGGACTTCTCCCTTAGGAGTCAGACTCAAACTGGAACTTACACCATCAGTTCTCCAGGGTCTCCACCTTGCTAACTGCAGTTACAGACTTGTCAGCCACCATAAATATGTGAGCCAATTCCTTATAGTCGAT
>NW_004567105.1:41980233-42010662 GCF_000260355.1 Condylura cristata
GAGATAGATAGATAGATAGATAGATAGATAGATAGATAGATAGATAGATAGATAGATAGATAGATAGATAGATAGATAGATAGATAGATGGATGGTAGGTAGATAGGTGATAAGCAGAAAGATGATAGATAGATAGATAGACAGACAGACAGACAGACAGATAACTGATAGAGACAGATGGAACGAAGAAGACAATAAAAGAAAGGAAGATTGTCCTTACAGAACATTCATCCAAATCATTGTCTACAGGCAATTGGTCAATACATGATCCTTGATCTGGTCATTCTCCTTCCAAACAAATTGAACAACCAGGCACACTCCTCAATGTTCTGTCCCCTGGAGGATTTTCTGTCACACTGTCCTTCAGTGTTGTCCCAGAGAGTGGTTATGGTACCCCAACCACTGCTCGTGGGTTGTGTCTGTTGGAGTACAATTTTCTAAGGTTAAAAACTATGCGCCCCCCCCCCCTTGTGGGCCAGCAGGCAGGTTTGGAAGGCGTGAATAGATAAGGGAATGGATAAGATTATCTTGAGGACAAGCCCATAAAACTGACCACTATGACCAGAAAAACCAGCCCACCTCCAGGAATGCAGAAGTAGAGGCCAGGACATGTTTCTGTGTCAAAGGCCAGCACCAAAACTAGACATCCCAGCAGCTGACTGGTGCAAACTGGTGCCCCAACTTAGAAAACCTATGAAAATAGAGTATAAAAGAGTCTCAAATCCTCCTCAGTGTGTAGACTTCGCATACATTTCCCACACTTCTCTCAGTGATGCAGAGTAGCCAGGGGCACTAAAATTGGCCAAGGACACTACCCAAATAGTTTACTAGTCACCATCTGAGTTCTTCACTTGCTTACCAGACTGCTCCTGTTCAAGGAACAATAATGGGATTTATTTAACAATAATGGGATTTATTTAACAAACAAAAACAAAGATACTGAGGCCAAAAATGGCCATTTACCTCACCTAAAACAGTGTCTAGTATTTTAAAGTCCTTAACACAAACACTCCCAAGATGGCATCTTCCCACCACTGTGGACCTGGAATAGGGATCCATCTCACGAAGACAACAGAAGTCACAGCAGGAGATGCTCACACAGCTGCCGAGATGCCCCAGCACAGCACCAGAAAAGTGACACTCGAAACAGCAGCTGCAGCAGCCCAACAACCTGACAAATGGCCACATTCACAGCTCAGCGAGGTGCCTGGCTCCGGGTCTTTGCCTTCCCTGCCAGACTGTAACAGCAGCAAAACTGGGAACAGTTTCAGTTACTTGGCTACTTGCAAAGCCTCCAAATTTTTCTCTCTAAAGCTGACTGCTGGAGGTCTCTCCATATTCTTCAGAAGTCTGCAACAGCCTTCTGGAAGATGGGCATGGGTCACTGAAGATCTGAAAACACTGAAATAGTGAACAAAGAATCCCAAACACTGCTCGAATGCTCAGCGCCAAACACAGAATGGTAGGGGCTGCTTCTGCTTCTCCGTATTTCTTACCAGAGTCTCCAACCCCAGATACCTTGTTCACATTTTCCCTGGGGTGACCCATCCGCCAGGGGCGCCACCTGTAACAGTCTTTGGCTTCAGCCACCAGTTATATTGGCAGTGTAATTTTTAAAAATAATTTAATAGTTTATTCTTACATCATTTTGTGCCTTTTCCCATCTCAGTTGTAATCCCCATGGGCTTCCCATCACCAAACCACCATTGTGCCATCACCATAGTCCAGTGCACTTCCCTCCCCCCACCATTTTTGATCCCATTCCCCACTCAACCCCTATAAAATGTCTCTGGTATATAGTTGTTCATTATTATTATTATTTTCTCGCCTGGTCCTTTATACTCCTGCTATGAGTGAAACCATCTGGTATTTTTCCTTTTCTTTCTGGCTTATTTCACTAAGCATGATTGAAAAGCAGTGTATTTTAATAACTCCTTCTGTTCTGTTCTCTACTCTGTCTCTGGTGAATTGTTTCAACCCCTTGCTCCAGCCTTACCCTGATCTCCCTATGACAGTGTCTATGTAGCATGCAAAACCATTTGTCATAAAGGTCTAAGTGTTCTCTTCTTATAACTGATCTTCTGGAACTCCCCATTTGTCTATAGTTTCAGGCTAGGAGAGAACACAGTGCAGCAGGAATGTGGACCGTGGGCATTTTTCTCCATCTCCATTTAACTTACTCAATCAGGGCCACCTCAACTAGCTGAACGCATGGAAACTGAGGAAAATCAGAAGCAGGAGAAGCTGTAATATGTCACTACTGTCCTGAGTCATGGCTGTAAGTGAAGCAGCTATAGGGTCTTTAGAAGACTCAGGGCCCCAGAGGTATAGGGGATCATAGACTAGCTTCTCAGGTCCCACCCTTATTTACCACTTCCCTAGTTTCCTCCAAGTCTTCTAGGAAGAGAAGAAAGGTGGGTGGCTACTCTTCAGAGTCCTATCATCAACAGAAGTTTTGCCTCTGTTTCCAGTCATGTATGGAATGACATGCTCGGTATTGTGTAGTGACAGTCACATGTTATGCATGTCGCAGTATTTTATTTGTCTATTGCCACTTTGTCTTCAACTGTGTGAGCGTGACAATATTTATTCATCCATTCTATATTGGTGGGTATCTGGAATATATCCTGACTTGGATACTATGAATTTTATTAATCAAGTTGTTATTGTCAGACTCATGTAAGTCTCTTCACCAGATAAGCACTTATTTCTATGAACTTTGCATCATCATGATGAGGTTAAGATGGGGTTTAAGGGAACTGTCCCCCACAATGGCATATCTGAGCTGATTCCTGGTGAAGTGAAGGAACTGGCCATTGACGATCTCATACTAGATCTTTCTGAGGGAACAGCACCTTCAGGTTGGACAGTCTTCAATATGGAGCATCACTTTCAGGCTGGAAGGGAAGTGGAGAGAGATGTGGTAGGAAGTCTGGGCATGAATAGGTTTTATAGAGCCTTTGTCAGCTATGGTAAGGAGTTTAGAATTTGTCATATTTGCATGTAACCTTTGAAGGATTTTCTGCAGAGATAAAATCTAATTTCTTTCTTGACAAATGTTTCATTTATACACTTCTCTTTTCTTGGATATGTTGGCATGTAAATCACTTACAGTAAAATCCACACTTTCTAAAGAGATTTTTGGCAGTTATACCATCAGAATCAAGATGTAGAATATTTCCACCAGCCCTTTGTAGGTAATCCCATCCCTCTGCCCCCAGACCTCACAAATATGGATGTGATTTTGTCTCTATATTTTTTTACTGTTCCAGAATGTCATTGAGAGCTGGAAAGAACATTTCTCCACACTTATAAATAAAAAAGGACCAAACTTATCCATTTTTTTCAAAAGACCTATCATGAGAAATTGAGTGGCCCCTAATCCAAGGAGAGAGACAGTTCCTTCTGCAGGAAGAGAGGAGATGAACGTGGGCTACCTGGGGCAGACACAGTGCAACCTGGGTAGACTTCAGCCAGAATTGGTGAAAGGGGTCACACACACACACAGTGGGGGGATGAATCTGATAAACAGTGCTGGCTTTAGAGTACTTGTTAGTACTCTCACAGTTGAAGAAAGGGGACATGAGGAAAATTGCTTGGACTCAGAGTAACTACACACTCAGCCTACAACTGGAGAAAAGAGAAGAATGGAGTTATGTAGCATGCGGCATAAGACTGAGACTGAGCCTCAATTAGATGACAGACTTTACCCAACCCCTTTACTGAAAGGGAAAAAAAAAAAACCTAATAACAAGTAATGTATAATTACTACTGGAGAAAAGGAGAAGAACAAGAAAGTGTGAGATAGCATGCAGGAAAGACCAAACACTCAACACGAAACAGGCATTGCTCTGGTAAACCAGTACCGCTCCAGATCTAGACATTTTCTTCATTGCAGGATTCATAAGCTATGTGCATCTCATTGCTATGTGGAGAACAGATTATGGTGGAGCAAGAGTAGGAACAGTAAGAAGGTATTGAGTTGGGCTGGAAACAAAATAAGACAGTAATTTCATCAAATTGAAAATGAAAGTCTCTTAGATCCGTGGGAGAATTGGGTCATGGGAAAAACTGGCTTGAAAGCTAGAGAGATGAGAGAGTAGAGGGGTAGAGACAGAGAATCACTATTTACTGGAGGCAGGCACTTCTACAGAAGCGAGCCCTAGCGGTATCACTGTGTATTCCCTACAAAGGGGAGGTTCCAGTTTCCGTGCCCCACCCAAGGAAGGGTGGAGCTGAACAACCAGAAGAAGCTAGAGACCGAGACAGACTGGAAAGAAGAGCTGAAGGAATATGTGGAGCAGAGAGATAGCTCTCGGCCTTGGACCTACACCAGGGACTTGGGGAACACGGAAGGAGACACTTGAAAGAGATAAAGACGTGGGTGACAGGTCTGTGGAGAGGCTGACAACAGGCAACCTTAATCTTGACTTGTGTTGTGATTTTGCTCTTCTGCTTTCCCCCTTTCTTATGATTCCCTACCGGGAGGTGCTTTTGACTTGTGGCAAGTTTTGGGGCCTCCAATGCCCTACTTTGGGCCAACCTATTTGGGCATTAGCCCATGAGGGGATGGGTAAATTTGGGTGTTTCATGGGAAAACTATTTTTTTTAAAGATTTGTTTATTTATGCATACAGAACTAGAGTACAGGCCAGAGGTGCAGGGGTGGTGAGAGGATTCACCAGAGTGGGAAACAGAACAGGCCGACTGACGAAGTACACTGCTGAGGGGAGCAGGTCAGGAGAGGTCTGCCGCACCATGTGGGTCACCTCTGGGGCGGAGATCGAACTCATGCTGAAGTGGCTTTAGCTTCTTAATGCTGTGCTTTAACCCGCTGTGCCACCAGGGAGGGCTGGGAAACTTTTTAAACTATATTCTTTCTATTCTCATCTCGCCATTGCACACTAATTCTACTAAAGTATTTTTTATTATTATTGAAGGACTTACACACTAGCATATGTCTTGTCTTTATGTGGTGATAGCAGAACTCAATTAGAATGTATAGGATTGGGGGGACTCGGGGGACCCTTCATGCTGCCTGCTAGCAGCAGGAGCACTGACTAGAAACTAATTGCTGGGGCAGAGCAAGGACTAGCTTGAAACAAAAACTCCTGGGTCCAGTTGTAGGAGGGCCTACACTTGCATGAAATTTACCTCCAGGTAAAATTACAATCAGGTAATAGTAAAATGCAATAAAAATAATTAGAAAATGATGAGGTTTGAGTTTTAACTGCATCTGTTATTTTTTCCAACTTTATTGAAATATAATTGAAAAATCTGTAATAGACATGTATATTATGTGATTTTATATACACATTCATTGTGAAACAATTACCACACACAAGTTAATTAACACATGTATCATTTCATGAAGTTATCATTTTTTCCCTTTGGTGAGAATTCTGAAGTTCAACCCTCTAATCAACTTTCAAGTACAGAATCAGTATTTTGTTGTTGTTGTTGTTGTTGTTGAGGTCATATTAATTTATAAAACTGTATAAATTCCAAGATTATTTTCACAATGCACCAACCACCCAATGCTCAGTCACCATCCAGCACCACCTCAAGAGCCCCTTCTCCCCATTCCCTCCTGTTTTTCTTTCCCCTTAATAACCACCACCCTCTGAGTCTGGTGTCAGAGTCTAAGGGTTTGTTTTACAATACCTTATTGTTAGTTAGAATCACCAGGTTATACATTAGAGCTTCAGAACTTACTCATTTTATAACTGAAAGATTGTACCCTTTGATGAACATCTCTCTCATTTTCCCCACCCTCCACCCCGGAAACCACTATTATACTCTCTGTTCCGAGGAGTTCATCATTTCATTTTAATATGTATATAAGTGGCACAAAGAAATCTCTGTATTTCACTTAGCATAATGCCCACCAGGTTCTTCCATTTTGTTACAATAGCAATGTTCCCTTCTTTTTATAATATTCCAGTATTTATAGCAATAGCTATATATTTAAATAGATCACATTTTTTATCTATTCACCTATTGATAAGAACATATATTGTTTCATTATCTTTGTTACTGTGCATAATGTTGCAATAAATATCACAGTATACCATCCACAAAATCAACTCAAAATCTATGAATGATTTACAGTAAGATCCAAAGCCATAAAACTCATAGAAGAAAACATAGGGGAAAAACTCCTTTACACTTACTTGACAGTAACTTTTTAAACTCTACTCTTATTAAAAGAGTAAACATGAGGCCCTCCCTGGTGGTGCAGCGGGTTAAAGCATAGCACTGAGAAGCTAAAGCAACTTCTGCATGAGTTCAATTCCTGCCTGCCCCAGAAGTGACCACATGGTGTGGCAGACCTCTCCTGACCCGCCTGCTGCTCCTCTCAGCAGTGTACTTCATCGATCTGCCTGTTCTGTTCCCCACTCTGTCTCTGGTGAAGCCTCTCACTGCCCCTGAGCCTCTGGCCTGTACCCTAGTTCTGTATGCACAAATAAATAAATCTTGAAAAAAAAAAGAGTAAACATGAATTGATCCAGTTGCTTATTTGAGTTACAAAAGCAATGTAATGTGATGCAAAAATTAACTGTCTATAAATCTCTGACAGAAATAGATTGCAATATACGTGCATATAGGAGTCAAGCAGAGCAACTAATTCATGCAAAACAAAAATATTTTAATACCTTTAACATCAAATTTGTCTTTTAAAATCATTCATGAAAAAGATTCTCAAATTGTTCTTAGCATCTCAATTAGTCAAGCATCAGAAAGTTATACTACAACTCTTTAACATAAGAGACAGTTTTTCACAAATTATTTCCTTCTAATATCTCTACTTAACAATCATACAGACTCTTTGACTTCTCTACATGCTCTACGTTCCTTAACTTCTTCATATCATAAGAACTGAATTTGTTGAACACCTGTAATCTGTTGATATGATGTTGTAGCAACCATTTTGTTGTTGACCATATGCAATCATTAAGTCAACTGGTAGCTGGTTTGTTAGTTTCTCTCCCAAGTTAGTTTCTCTCATAGTCTATCTGTGGCTGTGACTGTTCCACCAATTCCTTTTTCTCCTTTCATAGCTTCTCTGAATTTCTGAAGGTATAAGATGAGAGGGTCTACATAATTGCCAAAACTTCAGTTAGACATGGTGAAATAATATTTCCTCCATTCATGATCTCCCATTTCTCTTGATGGCATCTTTCACTGGCTTCCAAGGTTATAATGCCAATGAACTCACATATTCTTGAACACATTCTTTGACATCTTTTGTAATATTTCCTATTTGATGTATGATAATTTTTAGTTTCCTCGCCATGTTTGCAATTGGAAAATACATATTTTGTACTTTTAAACTTTCTCTTGAACCCTCTGTGTATCAGTCATGCTAGCCTCAGCAACGTCATGAGACTGAACAATGTAGTGACTTTCTCCAATATAGTTTGCAGAAATTCCTTGTTGAGAAGTATGTGGTGTAGAACTATAACCTTCCATTGGCATGCAATACTGTCAGAAGCAAGTTTTCAGTGGTGTTTAAGAATACCTGTCAAAAAGGTGGCTAACTTTTGCCCAATTTCAACCTCCAATGTACCCTAGTTAGCTCCCATCTCTAATAAACTACTGGATTACAGATAATGTAGAGCTCTGCTTCCAGGACTCGGCCACTCCTTCTCTGGCAATAATTTTTGGATCTGACACCAAAAGTAAAGGCAACAAAAGCAAACATAAATAAATGGTATACATCAAACTAAAACATTTATGCACAACAAAGTGAAACAGCAACCTATGGAATGAGGAGAAATATTCCCAAAGTATATACCTGACAAGGTGTTAATATCCAAAACATGCAAGGAGCTCTTATAACTCAATTGCATAAACCAGAGAATCCAAATAGATACTTATTCAAAAAGATATAGGCATCACCAACAGGTATGTGAAAAGATGCTCAACATAACTAATAAGAGAAATATAAATCAAAACCACAGTGAGGGATCACCTCAGACCTGCTGGAATGGCTGCTAGCAAAAAGACAAGAGATCATAGGTGATAGGTGTTGGCCAGGGTGTAGAGAAAAGTGAACCCGTGTTCACCATTGGCAGAAATGCCACCGCTATGGAAAATAGTGGGAGATTCCCCAAGAAATTAAAAACAGAACCACTGTGTAATTCAGCAATCCTGCTGCTGGGTATATATTGGAAGGAAATACTGCCCTTGTTCTTAAAATGTTTATTTAGTTGTAGGTTTGGATTTAAATCTGAATCACATCTGTGTTGAATAAGTGGGTCACAAAATGTGTGCACACTTAGCAGTTGGCTCGTGAACCAGAACTAGCAACTTCCATATCATTGCTCGTTCTATGGAACAGAATACATTGCTTTCATAAGAGAAATTTCTCATTTACAGGTCGAGCAAACAGTCTCTTTTGAAACTAGTAGCACAAGAAAAACACTTAACTACTAAAAAAATGGAAAGGCAGTCAAGTTATTTACTCAAAAGGAGTTTCCTCGGTGATGTCAAAGTTTTGAGTCCTTAGGCAACTACCAAGCTAATAATAGGAAGGGGACTTAGTACTCCCTGTTGTGAAGCTGGGGACATCCCCATTTTCACCTACTTGTACAGAGGCAAGGATCAAGAAGCATGGAGACAGAAGTGAGTGGAGGTTGGACAGACACCAGAGAGAAATGTGCTCTTTCCTGCAGCCAGCCTGGGGCAACCAGAAAAGGCCACATCCTCTTTTTTCCAAGTAGGAAAAATAAGCCTCGCACTGGGAAGGGGACTGGACTTCTCTAGTCCTCACGACACAAGTCAGTGGGGGATTCAAAGACCAGAGTTCACTCTGCAGCTCTGCCACGTTATTTGTTCTCTTGGCCAGTGTAGCAAGAATTTCCCATGATGCTGACAGACCAAATGTTCAAAATTTCAAAGAGCAGAAGGGATGAGAAAGATGAGTCAAGATGCTACAACTTGGTTCATTTTTCTGAAACTAGTCATTCTATCAATATTTGCTAATCACCCTCTGTCTCAGCATTGTCCCACTGCTGAAGAGCTCTCAATCCCGAGAATCTTGAAGACCCCAGTTATAAAAGTTCACAAGTACCATGGCAAGACTAAGGGAGAAGACCATCTACACAACAAGGACAGTGACCCTGTGGCAGAATTAACCCTGTCAACACCTTGATCTTGGACTTCTAGGCTCTGGGACTATGGAATAATAGATTTTCTTATGATTAAACTGCCCAGTTTATGGTACTTTACCATGGTTGCCAGAGCAGACTCATGCAGACACGGCCTTATTCCATCTACCCAGTGACTCTGGGGGTGAGGTGCGCAACCCCCACCTGAGAGGCAGAGGAAAACCAGGCTCAGAGGTTGATTCTCTGAGTAGGAAGCCGAACTGTCATATTGTGGTGATCTCATGAATATTTTAGGGAATTTGACTTTTTGGGCATAGTTCTATTTGTTTGTGGGGAACAATTGGAGGAGTTAGAACAGCTTTCAAAGCTCAATTGAAACACAAATAACTGGTTTATGTAATTATTCCATGTGCAATTACATGGAATGCCATCAAATGGCCTTTTTGTAAACCAGATTGGCACCACCTGATTCTTATAAACATAAATAGATCAAGTTGTTAAGTAACAAGTAATTTAACAGAGCACATGATATTCTCTGGGGGCAATTCATACTACCCACGTTTAATCTGGTTTCTGTACCGCTCAACAGAATCAGAAAGGATGAAGTGGCAGGGGAGCTTAATCCACAGAGCTTGTCTCCATACAGCCCAGGAGGCTGCAAGTTCCAGATCAAGCTGTAGACAGGGATTTTCCCTTTTTGGCCTCTTTCTTGTAGGCTAATAGATGGTCAGCAGTCTCCTTGCTGTGTCCTCACAGGGTCGACCCTCTGCAAATATCTATGTCTGATTTGGTAAGGACGGAGTCATAGTGGATCAGAGGCCACCCCAATAACCTCCTTTTCCCTTAGGTGTCCCTTTAAAGATTCCACTTTCAACTAAGGGCACAGTCTGAAGTCTCAATGTGTGAAGTTGATGGCAGGGTTGAGAGGGCAATTAAGCTCATACCCTGCACTCAAATGTTACATACTAGAAGCCAGAACCTACAAATCAAATCACAACATGAGCTAATTTTGCACCGCTGAAGGACTATAAGAAGAAAGAGTCCATCTGTCTACTGAGTATTTCATACTACCCAAGTTTGTGAGTCTCACTCCTTTCATATTTGTGAGTTGGACCCCTTACCTGGCTTTGGACTTTGGCTTTGCTTGGAGAGGGTGGGGTTTGGCTTCTCTCCCTCCTTCTATGACGGCCCTTGACTGCCTTCTCCCAGCCTTGTTTAGACTTACAGAGCTGACCTCTAATGCCCCTATTAATGTAAAAGCCCACAGTTTCTGGTGACAACTTGGTTCCCCATTTGAGAGGAGGTACTGAGCTACTCAACCCTCTGAATCCCTGGGATCTTGAGAAGAGTCCTTCTTGCCCAGAGCACGATGGGTAAAGATCAGCCTCCAAGCCTTCAGGAGCACTGCTCCTGTCACTGGAACCCAGTGACTCATAAATTCAGCAACCACTGGAAATCTCACTGTGTTCTTTTCCACAGAGATAGACACATCTTGTGATGTAAGCTTGTGATGGGGACCCCATCTTGTGATGGGGAGCTCTCCATTTCATATTTTTCTGCCAGAGAAAGTTTTAAAGTTCAAATTTGCTTTGCCATGTTAATCTACAAATGCTTACCCTTTGATTTTCAAATTTCATAATCAATTAGAAATAATGTGTGGAGCATTCAGAAAGAATGCTGGAACAACCAAAAAGACTGGAAAGTGACAGAGTCAGGTGTCACAGGGCTTTGACAGGGGAGCCTCAAGAAGACCCTAAAGTCATCTCCCACGGTATCCTGGGAAGAGAAGATGAGATGATAACACCCAATGTGCATGTGGAATTTAATGAAGGACATTAGACACTCACTACTTCAAGCAACCAGGCTTTCCTCATACAATATGGCAAGAAAAGTATAGAACTTCAGTTCAGAAATTTTTGTTCAACTAGCCAATATATGCCCATTTAATGTGACAGTGCCTGGCACTCTTGGTGCTCAATGTGTCTTTAATGAATTAAAAGAGCAATGAAAATATTGTTAACAAGTTCCTTTTGATAACATGTAAACGAGTCTCATTTGTTTCTAGACTCCTCCAACCACTGCTTCAGCTGTGAGCTATAGAAGAGTGAAAAGAAAGACCCCCACAATGGGACTCAGGGTCTCATGGAGGTCAGGCATACCCAACAGAAGACAGGTATCCAGGATCTGCTCACTAAGTCATGTTGCTGAATTCTGTTCTGCAAGGCACCCTGAACAGGGGCTGGGGATTGGCAAGAGGCCAGAGAGGGCCCTTCTCAAGACCATGGTGTGTCTCCCCTTGGGGACTCTCCTCACCATCATCCTGCCTCTCCCCAAGGTCGGTTCCCAAGCCAAGGGCCCCACCTGACTGTGGGCCTCAGTTGATGCCAGCAGACCAAGCACGCAATCAGGCATGGTGCTGACTGCATTTTTACTCTTGCCTATGGTCCCATGTGTCAAGGTCAGGCCTGACCTAGGGAAAAAGCTTGATTGCCATAGACCATGTAAGACATTACTCAAGATGTTATTGCACTCTAACCACAGGCCTTTCAGCATCTCCAAAGTTGGACTAAAAGTATTTCTTGTATAGAAAGAGGCTGGGATGTATGATGGAAGATATAAGAGGGGGTGGGTCCCCAAAACAACCCCATTCTAGAAAGGACTAAGGGTAGGTGAAAGTATTTCTTGTATAGAAAGAGGCTGGGATGTATGATGGAAGATATAAGAGGGGGTGGGTCCCCAAAACAACCCCATTCTAGAAAGGACTAAGGGTAGGTGCAGTTTCAGGGGTGGGGAGTAAGAAGGGGAGCAGATGAGTCTGCTTAATGCTGATCATAGGGACACCGGCTCAGCTAATGTCTGCAAGGAAGAATAATGACTAAAGGTTGGGCCTGCTGTGTCCCAGGTGAGCAAGGCCTCCCTTATCATCAAGACCATGTGGGGAAAGACTTCTCTGCAGTAAAAAGAAAAAGGGGTGGTTTTTTTGCCCCTCATTTCTTTCCAGGAACATGGGATCTGTGTAAAACCCAAAGTTAAGTTGGATACTATCCTATGGGTGTTTCACATGTGTATGTTTTTGTCATTTATTTGTTCTTTCAAATTTAAGAACTGCCCATAAAAATCATTTTTCTTCTAATTAAGAGAATTTCAGGGAGTCCAAACCTTGTAATAGAGGTACAGTCACCTTCTAGCAATTTCTTCAATGCTGAGAGTTCTCCAGAGGATGCAGCTTGAGGGACAGGCTTAGTGATGCTCTCAGCTCATTCGCCACTTGGTACATTCTTTTCTTGTGAGCAAAATTCCAGATAAAAATAAGCAGTGATACTGCTGATGGGAATGCAAACTAGTACAACCACTATGGAAAACTGTTTGGAGGTTCCTCAAACTGCTAAACGTGGAGCTTCCCTATGACCCAATCTCACTCCTAGGTATCTACCCAAAAGACACAAAAACACTGATTCAAAAAGATACCTGCACCCCCATGTTTATTGCTGCTTTATTTACAATTGGAAAAACATGGAAGCAGCCCAAATGCCTAAAAGTAGATGACCGGATTAAAAAGATGTGGTACATATATACAATGGAATATTACTCAGCAACCAAAAAAGAAGAAACAATGACTTGGATGGAACTGGAAAAGATCATGCTTAGTGAGATAAGCCAGAAAGAAAAAGAAAAATTTCAGATGGTTTCACTCATAGCAGGAGTATAATGAATCAGGCGAGAAAATTATAAGAATAATGAACAGCCATATACCAGACACATTATATGGGGGTGGAGTGGGGAATGAGATCAAAAACAGGGGAGGGGGAGGGAAGTGCACGGGACTATGGTGATGGCACATGGGTGACTTGATGATGAGAAACACACAGGGATTACAATTGAAATGGAAAAAAATGTACAAAATGATGTAAAAATAAACTTATATTATAAAAATAAAAAAATAAGCTTTGAGACTCGGCAATGCCAGCAACATTGACTCCTGCCAATACCTCGTTAGATGTGCAAGGAGGAGCCCTGAATACCAGCACCCCAGGAAAGATACGACCTACACCTCATCATGATGACTGGAAAGAGGAGGCCTGAACTGCCCCTTCCAGAGCACAGGCTGTCCCGGACTCCTGCCAAAGGCCCCACACACTCCCTGTAATACTTGACAAACATTAAGTGGGATAATTTTATTTCTAAAATTTTACTCAGATATGTTTCCTTTTTGATCACACAGCAAATCATTTGCATTCATATCTTCTTCAAAATACCAGCTTCTACTGTTTCCACCTTTCTTCCTCCCCTTTTCAGGCTGTGAATAGGGCCCCTCTCCTCACCTCACATGCACATACCCCTCCCAGGGTAGGGGCGTCAGAGCTGGCCACCCCTACATGATCAATGACCAGACCCAGGAGCTATTCTGTCTATGAGGAGGGGAGTGGGGTGTCCTGTGAGCATCTTTACTATCACCTAGTCAGAGAGTAGGATCAGGCAGAAATGGAAAGTCCACAAAAATAAGAAATAATCACTTCCCAGTCTGGATCAGAGTCTGTTACAGTGCAGCCAGGCGGCTCTTTGGGGAAGAACTTGAGGTCCTATCTATCAAATTTCCTATGTGGTCAATGTGTGAATAACTCGCTGGAGATTATGAAGGTCAAATGTCTGTTCAAGTGCTAATATTTAATGTTGGTGTCATTGAGTTATTTCATTCATCTCTCACAGTAATGAAGATGGTCATTAATGAATCTCAATTGCAAAATCTGATCTTTTTATTATTGCCTTTCTTTTCTGTTTCCTACATGAAGACAAGAGAAAGTGTTGATTGACAATAACATATTACAGCAAACCCTAGGCATCCAATAATGATTGCTTGTCTAATTTATTGCATATCATGATGTTTATCATGATTTAGATCTTAACAACTAGACGACTTAGGTAATTTTCTTCTCATTCCTGTGATGAGAGATTTTTATTATCCAAAATTACAACACAAAAATTGGGATGTTTATTTTGAATGAGATGTAATTTCTCCTTCCATAATGTTTCAGATTGCATTTTAAACTCTAAATTGAACAGTAATTTCTATGCCAGCAACTATCCTGCAGAGACACCCAAATTGACTACTGGCATCAAAAGAAAAAACAGATATAACTTTATCACTTAGAAAAATGTGAATGATAAAACTGTCATTCTTTTTCAGATAGCAGGACATGTAAATTTTTAAAAATTGAAAATAGTCATATACACATATTCAATCTTGAATTATATGGAAAATATATAAAGGAAAATAAGTTGCCTCAAATTCTATCAGTTAAACAACCACTTTCTAAAAAGATTTATTTATTTCTGCATACAGAACTGGGGTACAGGCCAGAGGTGCAGGAGCGGTGAGAGGATTCACCAAAGACAGAGCTGGGAGCAGAACAGGCAGAACTGACAAAGTACACTGCTGAGGGGAGCAGCAGGCAGGTCAGCAGAGGTCTGCCATGCCATGTGGGTCACCTCCAGGGCGGGGATTGAACTCATGCTGAAGAATCTAAGACCCTTAGATTCTTTGTGCTGTGCTTTAACCCACTGTACCACCAGGGAGGGCCCCAGACATAACCATTTTTAGTATATTGGTGTATTTCCTTTCAGTCTTCTATGAAATAAATTTGTATCATTATTTGTACAGTACTACTACACATGAATGTCTTAGTTTAGTAACCTTTCCCTGCGTTGACAATTTAGGTTATTTTAGATATTTTGTGATGAAAAGGTGGAATACCTTCTGGAGGGTATGAAGGGTATCACACTGTGACTTTAGTTTGCTCTTCTCAGTAGTTTACTGATATCATATATCATATATCTGTTGTCCATGTTGATGTCCTCAGTTGTTTAGTGTCTTCTCAATCCTGTGTTATTTTCCCATATTGTTGTCTAATTGTTGGACAGCATGGGTTCTTTATATATTCTGGATATATACAACCTCTTGCCTGCAAAGTTTAACATTTTTCATGTCGTATCACATTTTGAAATATATAGGCTATAGCCAAGAAGGGTTTAACATTTTTCTGATTTTGGGAAATGTGACCATAAATTTCTTTGGTTTTCAGCCTCCAAACTATGATGTCTACTGCACTTTTATCAGTCATCACATCAGGAAGCCACACATTTAGTAACTTTCCCACAGCTTCATCACACACTGTAGATATCACATTAGCACTTTCCAAGTACAAATTGGTAAATTTTGTGTTTTTTTTCTCACTAGAGGGTATTTTACTGTTGATTCATTATCATCGCTGATTCATATCAACCATGTACCATAACTTGGAGCTGAATACACTCACCTAATTCAGAGTTTTCTCCTTAGTCGCCCCAAGAACTTCTTGTCCAGGAATACTAGACGGACTCAGCACTGTGAGACCCATCTTAAACAAGAAACTCAACACAAAGCACAAAAAAAAATGTGAAAAACACCGTTCTAGATAGGTATAAAAGGACACTTGCATCCAGCATGGCTGCTGAAACAAGAAAGGGGAGGGTCATGGTGTCCATCTTCAGCTGGGAACATATTCTTCATGAAGCTCAGGCTCTTTGCTGTGTTCTACATGTCTGCAAAAGACCATTAAATTGCCTTGAGCACTAATTTTGGACAAATTCCAAATATGGAATTTGTGAAGCTCTAGTTCATTTGTATTGTGAATTTTTTCTTCCACTCTGTGTATGATATCTTGACTCCTTCTCTTTATTATCCATAACCTTTTAAGTTATAGTTAACTTTATTAATTTTTCTTAATGATCAGTTTTTTTACTGCCCATGCAAAAGTTATAAATTTGTTTTTGTTTTTCTCTATATGAATTATTGTCTTATCTTTCACATTCAAATTTATGTTCCATCAAGAATTACTTTTCATAAAGATGTGATGTGGATATCTTGTTGATCCAGCATACTTTGTCAAGAGTAATATACTTGTCTTTCTTGTCAGAGGTCAAGTGACCCTATAAATATGGGTCTGTGTTTAAACAATTCATTTTTATTCTACTCATCCTCTATCAATACCAACTTCCCTAACTGATCTTTTTTTTTTTAATTTCTTGTGCTACTATAAGTCGTTTACCTGTTTCTAGGCTCCTAGAGAATCTTGGTTACTTTTGACCCTTTGAATTTCCATATAAGTTTTCCATTAAAAAAAAAACTGCTGGTGTTTTCATTGGGGGGTTACCCTGAGTTAATAGATTCACTTGGAAGTGCTGACATTTTAAAAATATAATTGACCACCAATTTATGAATGTGGAATATTCTTCAGTGGCCTATATTTTTCTTTAACTTATCTCATAATTTAATGTTTTGTGTGTAGTTATTGCTCATCTTTTATTTGACTTATGCCTTCTTTGTCTCTAGCTATTTGTTTTTTTCTAATGTTAATTTTCACTATTATTGTTAGCAGCTCCTGCTTTTGTTTTTGAATAATGTTAGCATGATGGCTGCTTTTCCATTCTTTCATTTTATTGTATGTATTTCTTTTCTTAGTTACCAATCACTTTAGACTACCCACATTGTGTTTGAAGAGTCTCTTGTAGACAGTATATTAATAGGTTATATTTTTTAATACACTCTGACAATTTATCTTTTCAGTTGGTATATTTTGATGAATAATTCTGATGTATTATGGTGTATTAATGCTTAAATCTGTCATTTTATTACTTATTTTCTGTTTGTTTCTTCATTGCTCATTCCTCATTTTCTCTTTTCTTATATTTCTGTAGGCTACTAGAACATTTTACCAAGCTCCAACATGTTTTTATTTATGAAATACATTGTTCTATATACTTTTCATGACAGTTTATCAGATATTATAATAAACAGCCATAGCTTACCACAATATACTGTGATTAATGCCTTACCAATTTAAGCGAAGCATCAAAGTTATTTTAGGCAGGTTCTTTTACCATTTCTATTTTAAACATATAATTGTCTCAAATATTTTCTCTATATTCAATGCACACCACAGCAGACACTGTTATAATTTTTTTAACCATTACATGTTAAAGGACTCATGACAATAAGAGTTACTATATTTTTCCACTATTTTCTTCTATTCAATTGTGCTTTCCTTACTGAATTCCAAGCTTTCTTTTAGAAAGAAATATTAAAAACATATAACAAAATTTACTGCCTTAACTATTTTTAAGTGTGCAATAGCATTAATATCATTTTGTATAATAAATTCCTAGAACTTTTCCAAATTGCAAAACTGAAACCCTGTAATCATTGAACAATACCATGTTACCTCTGGCAGCTACATCTACTCTCCGCTTCCGTGAACTTGACTATTTTAGATTCCACAAGGAACTGACTGCATGCAGTATTTGTCCTTCTGTGTCTAGCTTATTTCACTTAGCATAATGTCCTGAAGGTTCAGGCAGATTGTAACATGTGACAGAATTTCCATCTCTTTTAAGGCTGATTAGTATTCACTGTGTATACATAATATATGATTGTAATGGTTTATTTATTTATACATAAAAGAACTGGAGTACAGGTCAGAGGTGGGGGGTTGGGTTTGAAAGGATTCACCAGAGGCAGAGTGGGGTACAGAAAAGGCAGATCTGCTGAAATACACTGCTGAGGGGAGCAGGGAGTGAGACAGGACAGGTCTGCTGCACCATGTGGGTCTATCCCTGGCCAGGGATAGAACTTGTGCTAGAGTGGCTGCTGATAGCTTCATAGAGCTGAGATTTAACTCCTTGCTCCCATAATATATATATTTTTATAATTGTTCTATATCTTTTACATCATTGTGTATTTCCTATAAAACTCCACCACCAGTTCACCTGTAAGCCATCACCATAGTCCCCTGTGCTCTTCTCTCTCCTGTTTTGATCCCTTCCCCCATCCCATCACAGAATGTCTTACTTATGATTACCTGCTAGTTTGGCTATTTTTTAAATATTATTGTTATGGCTGTTTTTCCTGATCCCTTATTTGGTTCCCCTGTATTCCTGTTATAAGTGAAACCATCGACATTTTTCTTTTCCTTTCTGGCTTATTTCATTGAGCATAATCCCTTCCAAGCCCGTTCATCTTGCTACAAATGGCATTAGTTTATCCTTTTTGGCTGTTGAATAATATTTCATTGTGTATATATACCACATCTTCTTGAGCCAGTCATCTATTATTGGGCATTTGGGTTGTTTCCATATCTTACCTATTGTGAACAGTGCTACAATAAACATAGGAGTGCAGGTATCTTTTTGAATTAATGCCTAGCCCAAAAAAAAACCTTTTTATAGCAAAAGAAGCCACCACAAAAACAAAAAGGCAGCCTACAGGTTGGGAAAATGTATTGCATCACACATCCTACAAGAAGGCGATTTCCAAAATATATAAAGAATTCATACAATTCAACAACAAATGAATAATCCAATCAAAAGATGGGCAAGAACCTTACATAAATGACCCAGAGGCTTATGAAAACATGTTCACATCACTTATTATAAGGTAAAAGAAAGCCAAAACCACAATGAGGAATATTTTCTGGTACTTGGCAGAACAGCTTATGTCAAGAGCAAGCAAGGGTATGAGGAAGAAAGGAACACTCATCCACTGCCGGTGGGTAAGCAAACTGGTACAGCCCCTGGAAAAGCCATTCCTTTAAAACTTAAACTCATAAATGCAGGCACTCCCTGGTAGCATGACACGTTAGAACTTAGCACTGCGAGTGAGCTGCAGCGCTTCAGAACAAGTTTGATCCCCGACCCGGAGGTGACCCACAGGGCACGGTAGACCTCTCCTGACCCGCCCACTGCTCCTCTCAGCAGTGTACTTCGTAGATCTGCCTGCTCTGCTCCCCACTCTGTCTCTGGTGAAGTATCTCACTGCCCCTTCACCTCTGGCTTGTACCTCAATTCTGTATGCATAAATAAATAAATCTTTAAAAAATAATAAAGCAAAATGTATTATTTAAAAAGAAAAAAACGTAAATGGCTTATGATCAGCCATACTACTCCTAGGTATTTTTCTGGTGTGTTATGGCAACATACATCTGAAAAGTTACGATCATATACCTCTAAAGCACTTATAGTGTTAGAAACCAACATTATCTCAATAAAAAGAATATACTTTTTTTTTTTTAAAGATTTATTTATTTGTGCATACAGAACTGGGGTGCAGGCCAGAAGTTCAGGGGCGGTGAGAGGCTTCACCAGAGACAGTGGGGAACAGAACAGGCAGATCGACGAAGTACACTGCTGAGGGGAGCAGCGGGCGGGTCAGGAGAGGTCTGCCACGCCATGTGGTCACCTCCGGGGCAGGTGGGAATCAAACTCATGCGGAAGCAGCTTTAGATTCTCAGTGCTGTGCTTTAACCCGCTGCGCCACCAGGGAGGACCCAAAAGAATATACTTTTTAAAGAAAGCATATGTTTGTGTGTGTGCTCAACTTTATATATATATATTTATTTATTCACACAGAACTGGTCAGAGGTGCAGGGGCGGTGAGAGGATTCACCAGAGACAGAGTGGGGAGCAGAACAGGCAGATAGAGGAAGGACACTGCTGACAGGAGCAGTGGGCGGGTCAGGAGAGGTCTGCCACACCATGTGAGTCACCTCTGGGTGGGGAATTGAACTGGCACTGAAGTGGCTGCGGCTACTTTGCAGTGCTGCGCTTTAACCCACTGTGCCACCAGGGAGGGCCCTTTAATAATAATAATAAAACACCAAAAGCTAAACATGAAAAATATACCAAAGCCAGAAGGGGAGAGGAAGGCCTGGAAGCACTGCTGGAGGAAGGAATGGTTCTCTGATTGTGCCTCTTTACATAACCTGATCTGGACACACAATATGTTCAACAAGAAAGCGAGTTAAATGTGTATGGAAAGTTGAGAGAAAAAACAAGTTTGGGGCAGGTCTTCATAATGTAATGTGAGGAGGTGCTCAAAAAACATGGAGGATTTCACAGGGGTACAAGAGTCAGGTTTAAGGTGCCTCAAATGGCCAAATTGGGGACAATTTATGATCCAAAATAAACAAGTACAAAAACGAATCATAAACTATTGAAAAATTAAAATTAATGAGCCCCTACCAACAGTAGATAATAAGTAAGAGGTGGGCTAGCCTCCGAGCAGGATGCTGGTTACAGATTGGTAATGATGAGGGGGTGCTGGAGCTAGACAAGAGTAAGTAGGCAGACATCACAGCACCAGCAGTTCACACAATTCCACTTTTATGGAAGTCACAATTTAAATACTATTCTAGCCTAAGCTACTGTATATTCTGATTATAGAGGAAAATCAGATACACCTCCCAAATGAGAAACCTTCTATTAGCTAGTGCTGTATGTTTGTGTGAAAGAGAGAGAGAACCCTACAAAAATGGCAGTTTACAAAAGTTTTTTAAAAAAAAAGGAAATATTCTGAGGTAAATGAGAGTGAGAGACGTGACAATTAAATACAAGACCAACCCCAGACTGGAGAAAACACCACAAAAGGTATTATTGAGACTGATGATGAAGTTGGATAGTTGGATGGTGTGTCCAATTTTCTGACGGTGATGATAGTCTGCTTGGTATTTGGCTAAGGGTGCCGCCCTTCTCTCCCACTGGCTTACTTATTAATCTATTGTTATCAGTATGGATTGTTTATTCATTCTTAGAACAAGCCCTGATGGATTTTTTATACATTTAAATTTCCAATCACCATCACTATTCCTCCTTTTCATGGTAAATTTCCAATCACCATCACTATTCCTCCTTTTCATGGTAAAATTGTCATAACTGTGTTTCATGAGTATGAGTATCTCTTTCTAGTTTAGCTCTTGTGTTCCTTAATTATTTTTAATTTTTGATCTTTGAATTTTTCCTTGCTTTCTAGACAAAAACTTATTCCAGGGGAATCTTTTCCTTTCTGCCTTGGCCTTGGGGACCATTTTCTAGGCATCCATTTTATCCAGGGAGGTGCCACTGCTGCAAATCCACATCATGGACAAGATTACTTCTGTTGAAAGTACAAATTATACCAATATTTCCAATTCAGTTCTAACATGACGTTATCTCTACCCCCCCAAAAAAAAATGTATTCCAGTACTGGTACTTTCTTTGTTATTCTAAAAAGAGATCTCAATTTCCAAAAAAATGTAATCAATTTATATGATGTAAGGAAATAATGATGAAATGATAGCAATATTATTATGAACCAAAGACTACTGAATGGAGTTGAACCAATTTTGTGGGGCTTCCTTTTTCTTTAGACTGAATTCCCCTTCACCCTGTGCAGCTATGAAACAACTCCTCTGATAGGTCTCATGATCAGATTATTTCAGTTTACAGGCACTGACTTTCTGGTAACTGAGCTGCGTGGGTTTTTAGGAGATGACAGCTTCCAGTTTCAATCCTGTTCTGGGTGGGTATATTCAGAAGATTTTGAGGTAATGTCAAGACTTGGCCAGCTCAGTAAGTAAAGTTTCATTTCACTACCATCTGGTCATCCAAAGGACTTAATGTCTGATTTTAAGTGTGGATGTCTTATGAGACAAACCATTTCTATTTCCTACATTTAAGATCTAATATTATACAAATCCACAATCCTAGAATTTAACTAAATTCTAAATTTACTCTCTCAATTGAAAGTTTTTCAACTTGTCTTGTATTCTTTCCAAGCTACAAATTCATTTTTTCTAAATAAATATAACATTCCCTTAACAATCTAATGATCACATTCTGTTTTATAATAACAGTTCCAGTATCTTCCTCTTCTCCCCATACCAAAAATATTCACTATCTTGATTAGGAACAAAAGCCTTGATAACAATCTTGATCCTTCTAGGTCTCTCATATCTTCTCAATTATCTGTCAGCAAATACTATTGATAGACAGGACTGCCGCATAATTTATGAGACCCACTGAAAAATAAAAACATCAAGGCATGGCAATCACTGAAAGTAGAAAGGGGTCATCTGTCACAGTCATCTGAGCTTATGTAATATGATTATTTTTTTCTACATGCAATTTTATTTAAGATAGTTTCTCTAAATTTCCAATTCTTCACTGTTTTTAATACAACTACTAATAGGACTTACAGAGTTTAACAGTGGGTCCATTAATATGATTATTTATAATAAAATACTAAAACTTAAAAACCCAAGAAAGACAATAAGGTATATTGGACTTTAAGGCAATTGTATTGTCCTGGGAAATTCGGGACATGCATTCACTGTTGACACCTAGACTTTGAACAGTTATTATGAAGATGTAATGGGTTCAAGCTTCACAATTCCATCCCTGCACCTTTTGAGGGCATCTGCCTTCATTCTTTGATAAGGTTAAAGCTCTGAGCAAGTGACAGGCTAAAGTCCCATGTCAGTACCTTATGCTTTCCAGGACACTAACTGGATTGGGACAAGAGTTTCACATAGGTGTCTCGAGATATGGGATGGGGGAAGGGAGGGTGCTGACAGGAGCATGAGCATCAGAGCAGTTTTCAAGGGGCACTGCCCTGCCATTTGTTCTCATCCCTCCCTGCTGTCATAAAACATTGTATCCAAGGAACTGGAGCTGTTCCGTAATTGATCGCGTTCATCACTACTTGTAATAGGCCACTCAGCTTGTTATTTGGCATTAGTGCTCAGAGGGGTGGGATGACTCCCATATGTGAACCACGCACATGTGCATTTAGAACAGAACTCATCCCCACCATGGCGGATGTCACCTTACTCAGAGAAAACCTCCATCGCCAAGAGCTTTGTAAAGTACATATACATTTTTAATGGGTACATGAATACTTCATGAGCTCGAAAACATTGCTGGAGAGCAGAGTTTTAGTCACTTTCCAGTACCCATTAAAATTCATGTGCAAATTATTTGGGGAAATATTTAGTTCCTCATCCATTAGTAACTAGTGAAACAGCTGTTCCACATGTGCAAAGGGGAAAAAGTACTGTCTACCCAACCAGACCTGCTGTTATAACCTTGTTTTTCAGTTTGGCATGGTAATTGTTAATTGTTACGCAGTTGGTAAAATTTGGAACAAACATGTTTCAGGAAGTACAAATACAACTAATAAATGATTACCTAGCTTTAGACAGGGGCCAACTGATGTTTTTAGGAAGTCGTAAGCCCTATTTTGACAGCTGTGTTATAGTAAGACACTGCTATTGACACTGGCTTCAGGAATTCACATCCACCTAACAGACTGCACAAATTCCAGTCTGGCATAAATTGTGCTTGTCAGAATAGAAATGTCCAAATTATCAATGCCTGCTACAAGGGCAGTAACTCAAACTCCACCAAGCCAAATAAATATTTGTTCTGTCAACTGTGACAGAACATGCTGGCACTAGGGATTCGTATGGGGCGCATGTGGTCAGGCTCTCAAGAAACTCAGTCTTGTAGGATCCACTGACCAGAGAGCCAAAAAATTACCACACAGTAATGTAGAGTTTGTGTGAGCAGAGTAGTGAGGAATGCTTGAGCGGGGAAAGCTTCTAGAAAATGGCAGGGCTGCACCGCAAATAGAAAAATAAAAAGAAGGCCTATGGGCATATGTTCAGGGGTGAGAAAAATATTGGCAAACTCAATTTTCTTAAGGTTTTTCATAAATTAAGTGGGTATCAGATGAGGGGAAGGGATAAGGAATACAGGTAGTATGACCAGTTTGAGGAAATATAAGTTATGAGACGGTAAGTGAAGGTGCCCTTCACAGCCTCTGGGTTTCAGTCTAAAAGAAAGAGGTGACAGTCAGATGAGGTTACAATGGGAAGTGTGGGCCTCTTTGACAAAAGAGGAAATTGAAAATACAAAGTGCAGTGGCCATGAGACAGCCATGGGATGAATCCCAGAGGGAGGAAAGGGCTCCATGCTGCTCTGAAAACACACTGTCAGCCTATGTTAGAGCTGAGAGATCCACAGCACCTTCTTGACCCCCTGGGACCACTAAATTTTCTTTAAGAAAAAGTTATCCAGAACTGGGAAATAAGCAACAGCTATTATGAGCATATTTTCAACATTGTTCTGGGTACTGTATATGAAGTCTGCCACAGCTGGGATTGTTCAGTTTTCTAGGCAAGTGTTCCTCTTTCTGAGTTCTGAGTTAATGTTTAAGAGGTTACAACTATAAGGGTAGAGGTTAAATTAGAGACATCTGATAGCAATGCAAATAATCACTTTCATCTGGAAGAAAAGGTAATACACCTTGTAGCCAGTTATATCTCTTAGGAAAACAATTTTAGCATTTGTTTGACAAAAGGAAATTCTATAAAAGTCTTCTTCCTCAATTCTCTTTTGAACCAGTAATAAATCTCATTCATTCACTCATCTTTTTTTTTTTTAAGATTTATTTATTTATGCATACAGAACTGGGGTACAAGCCAGAGGTGCAAGGACAGCAAGAGGATTCACCAGAGACAAGAGTGGGGAGCAGGACAGACAGATAGACAAAATACACTAGTGGTTGAGGGGAGCAGCGGGCGGGTCAGGAGAGATCTGCCACGCCATGTGGGATGCCTCCCTGGCCGGGGATGGAACTCATGAGGTGGCTATGTCTAGTGTCATAGTGCTATGCTTTAACCCATTGTGTCACAAGGGAGGGCCCCATTCACTCATCTTTTAGTGACTTAAACACACTGAATCAGGTTCATTTTACATGTGTATGAGACTCTTGGGTTTGGTTTCACATCATTTCATTTCATTTGGTGGGGGGGAGGGGGGCCAGTGAGTTTATTGGGTTGGGTTGGGTTTAATGTTAAGTGGCATTTTTACATTTGTCTTCTTGAAGCCTAAAACAAACTTAATAAATTCTTCAAGGTCATTCACAACTTAGCAATGCCATTTTCCTTGGTGATTTTCCTTGGTGGTGGTTTCAGTTGTAACACGCTGGTATTCGGTGCTTGTGTCAACACAAGGAGTTAACTCAGGCTCTTTTTCCACTTTCCAAATGACGATCTGTAACCTGAAATATATCAGTTATGTTTTCCAACTTGAGGACATCCAGCAAACAGATGGGGCTCACATGCACAGCAATGTATCACACCACTATAAAGGAGCTAGAAAGCTTGATTGCTATTTGCCTTTTGGTCTTTGGTTTCTGTCTCCATGCCTGCCTGCCTGCCTACCCACTGCTTTAGCATTAAAGGCATGTCAGATATAGCTAAAGCTCCAAGATTCTTTTTTCACCTGCCCAAATAAACAGTGAATCTGCACACCCTGGAATACTGCACAACACAAGGTTTTAAGAAAAGCTAAATATTTAAAGAAAACTGGGCATATGAAGCTGAGAGCTTTCTTTGAAAGTTTGATAAAATTCATTAGGAGAGCCAACTAATGCTGAAATTTTGGGTTTTGTGAATTACTAGTTTACTGTAGCAATTTTGTCATATATGATGTATGTTTAAGTTTGTTTCTCTTATTCATTCCTGGAATGTTGTATGTTTCTGAGAATTTTTCCCTTTTTTTCTAGGTTGTTCCATTTGTTGCCATATAATTATTCATGATATTCTGTTAGGATCCTTTGTATTTCTGTACTATCTTGTAACTTCTTTTTTGTTTCTGATTTTATTTATTTTACTTCCCTCTTTTCTCCTTTGTGAGTCTGCCTAAAGTCTTGTCTATTTTGTTAACCTTTTCAATGAACCAGTTCCTGGCATCCTCAATTGTATTTTTTCTTCTATTTTGACCATTTCTGATTTCTGATTTTATTTCCTTCTACTATTGGTTTTGTTTTCCTTCTTGTTTTCCTTGCTTTAGAGGCAAGTTTAGATTTATTTGTGATGTTTCTTGTTTTATGAAGTAGACCTCTCTTCCTATAAAATTCCCTCTTACTACTTCTTTTGCTACACCCCTTAGGTTCTAATAATATGTCACATATTTATTTTCATTCATTACCATATAATTTTTTTATTTCACCTTTGCTTTCATGGTTAACCTGTTTTTTATGCTCCACAAATTTTGGCTTTGCCCTTTTTCTTCTTTTGGCTAATTTCTAGTTTCTTACCATCATAACCTGAAAAGATGCTTGATAGGATTTAAATCTTCATAAATTTATTGAGACTTATTTCATCTCTGAACATGTAATATATCTTAGAGAATATTCTATGAGCAATGGAAAGAATGTGTATTCCAGTGTTTTAGAGTGAAACATCTGTAAATATCTATTAAGCCCATCTTGTCTTATTTGTTATTTAAGGCCATTGTTTTGTGTGGTCTTCTGTTGGATAATCTGTTCATTGTTATAAGTAGAGTGGGAAAGTCCCCTACTAATATTTTGTTGCTGTCAATATCTTCTTGTAAGTCTACTAATATTTGCTATATTTATTTCATTGCTGCTAAGTTAAGTGCAAATATATTGATTCCTTTATCATGGTATAATATGGGTGTATTCATCCCTTTCAACATTTCTCATAAGAGAGGAGGTCTAGTGTTGGCAAGTTCCTTCAGTTTTCATTTATCTAGGGAAACCTTAATTTCTACCTCATATCTGAAAGAAAGACTTGCAGAATATTGTATCCTTAGATGGTAGCCTTTGATTTGAGTGTCATATATGCTTATTCCATTCTCTCCTAATTTGTACATTTTCTACTGAAAAGCTGATGAAAACCTGATGATAGTACCTTATAGGCTATCTGCCCTTTTTACCTCGCCACCTTCAATATTCCTCTGTTGTCTTACACTCTTTTACTACTATGTGTCTTGGTGTAAATCTCATTGCAAATGTTCTGTTGGTTTCTTGGGATTATATATTCAGTTGTTTTCCAAGGGTTAGGAAGTTTTTTGCTATTATTTCTTTGACTAAGCTTTCTGTTTCCTTCTTTCTCTCTTCCTCTTCTGAGATCCCCATTATCTTTATGCTGCCTTTCCTAATGGAATTTAATTATTCTCACAGTGCTGCTTTATTTTTTAAAGATCTTGTTTCTCTCTCCATCCACCTGAACCATTTGTGTATTACTCTCTTAGATGTCATTGATTCAATATTTCATTTTATCTATTATGCTTCCATAACTATCTCTATAGATCTTGACTTATTTTATTGATTTCTTTACATGTTGAATCTCTGTTGTTTTCTTATTTAAAGCTTTGATTTCTACCATCTGCTTGTTAATTTTATCCCTGGACTCATTAATTTATCTTTCTGAGTATTGTTTTATTTCTTCAATTAAATTTTCTGAGTTCCATTGTATAACTTTGATTTTGATTTCTTTCTTACCAAGGCCCCAGCCTGTTTGCCACACCCCATATCTTCAGTACATATTTCATCTAGATCAAGAATATGTACCTCCATGGAGGGACCAATAGCTGATCTGGCAGGGCCCTGCCATCTGCTCCCCCACTGTGGTCCACAACCTTAAGGTATTTCTCTTCAACAACCTCCTATTCAATAAAGCATGAATCTTTTCCATGACCAGATGGTATAATCTGTGTTGGTCTCTGCGGTGAAATGGTGATTCAGTCTTACACCAAGTGGCAGGACTATCATAGTGAATTAGGTGCTCTCCTTTAGAAAGAAGCAAGGAGCCTCCTCTATCACCTTATTGGTGGTAACTACCCACCCCAAATCATCTTTATATTCAATATGATCCTTATTAAGATTCCAGTACATTCCTTAAAGAAATAGTAAAATTTTAACCCTAAAATTTAATCCTAGGGTTAAAATTTTTTAGTAAAAAAAATCATAAAACTATTAAAATTAATATGAAACCAGAAAAAATTGTATAGGTACAACTGTCCTGAGAGGCAGCACACTTCCTGACTTCAAACTCCATTATGAAGCTGTAGTAATTAAAACAGTAAAACACTGGTACACTAGCAAGATAGACCAAAGGGACAGACTGAATGTCGCAGGGGCAAAAAACGGCAGATAGTCAAATAATATATGACAAGGGAGCCATGTACATTCAACGAGGAAAGTTGAACCTCTCCAACAAATGAGGTTAGAAAAACTGGATCACCAAATGCAGAAATGACACAAGCTATGCAACCTCTATCGACTGACATATTCTAGATAGAGACGGAAATGCTCTGAAAAATCAGATTTTCCATGCTAATTTATGTTATTACCTCCCTTTTTTGTATAATTGTAATATCAAAATATTCTGAGCAACCTTCAGCTTACAATTGGATTGCCTCAGCCTCATAAGGTGCTACCTGGCTCTGACAAGCAAATACTGCACCAGGGTGAGAAATTCCTCTTGAAGTCAAAAGTGATTTGACAACTGCTGATTAATAAAAACAAATGGCTGTTACTGCAAAGTCTCTCTCACTGCCAAACTGAGGAAAACCCAAACCTTATCATTATCACTCTACTATCTCACATAGCCTTCTATTCAGTTTCTAAATAACCACTCAAGCTTTCTACTATCTAGTCTTTAGATATGGAAATTTACCCAAGTCACCTATTCAGAGCTAATCAGGTTTTTTACCGTCTAAACTTCAAGAAAACTCACTTAAACTTTCTAGCAAGTTTTTCAGAAAACCTTACCTTATTTTGATTTACAAGAAATTTCCTCTTCCTGCCCTGACTTTACTTTACCCCCTAGGATGTCTCTATGAGAATGAAAGCTGTTAAGTAATGATAATGTTTCAGGGACTTTATTTTGGTTAATCTTCACTGTGGTAGATATAGTAATATTAGTCTTAAACTTTGTAAATCTATGTACCTGTTTTAACCTTGATAGAATGATTTTAAAAATGTTATAATCTCAACTAAAGGTTAAAACGACCCCAGACTATTCTTAGAAAAAAGGTGATTATGATCTCAGCCCATTTCATATGTTAATGTCATCCCTCCGCCTGCCCAAAGTGTATAAAATAAACCTCTGCTGACTTCCTCGCTCCCGCTCCCCTTTTTTTCCCTTTGTCCCCTTTTTCTAGGAATCTCCACTCACTGATGCCATTCCCACCTTGAGACCCTGCCTGTTCTGCCCCCCAATAACCTGTGATCAGGGACAAAGAGTCTCCAACACAGAAAAATAAAACTGAAACTTTATCTGACAATAGGCAAAAAAAAATTAACCTTAAATGGACTAGAAACTTAACCATAAGACCTGAAGCCCATTAAGCCCTGAAAGAAAACACAAGAAACTCCTTTACATTGATCTGGGCAATGATTTCTTGGACTTGAGACAAAAACAAAGGCAACAAAATCAAAAACAAATTAATTACATCAAACTGAAAAGTTCCTGTACAGAAAAAGGAACAATCAATAAAACTAAAAAGCAACCTACAAAATGGAAGAAAATATTTGCAAGCTAATTATCAAAGAATTAATATCCGAAACAAAGAATTAATATCCAAAACATATGAAGAACTCAGATAACTCAATAAAAACAAAAGCAATCTGATTTTAAATTTGACAGAGGAAATGAAGACATTTTCCCAGGGAAGACATCCAAATAGCCAATAGTTACTTGAAATACCTATCACTAATCATCAAAGGCCTGCAAATCAAAGCCACAATGAGATACCACCTCTCCACATTAGGATGGTTTTCATCATGAAAACAAAGATGTGGAGAAAAGGGAGTCTTCATACACTGTTGGAGAGGGTAAATATTGATTTGCTACTGTAAAAAACCATGTGGATATCCCTCAAAAAATTAAAAATGGAACTACCATATAATCAGCAATCCCACTTCACAGTCAATACAAAAAGTAAATGAAATGGGATATCAAAAAAAGTGTCTGTGCTGCCATGTAGATTACAGCATTATTCACAATATCCAATATATAGAAACAACCTGATGGATAAAGAAGTTGTATATACATCCATGTGCTGTGTAACCAGTTTGGTCAGTGGTCAATTACCATATATCAGGATGGTAGTCCCACAATTGGTATTGCCAGTGATGTTGTGGCATATACTTCCAGTGTACTAAAGAAGTAATAAAATATCATAAATGACCCAGTTCCTTTTTCAAGTTGCCAACCTTGTCAACCAAATGGAAAAATACTGTTTGGACAATAACACACACTCCTTGTGTTTGCACAAATATGGAATGACCAAAAGAGGCATTTTTCAGAATACATTCCTGTCGCCAAGCAACACATGACTATATATAAAATGGAATAGTATTCAACTATTTTTTAAAGATTCATTTTTTTTTTATATACAAAAGCTGGGGTTCAGGCCAGAGGTGTGGGTAGGGTAGGTGATAGGATTCACCAGAGACAGAGTGGGGAACAGAACAGGTAGATTAACTGAAACATAATTGCTAAGGGGAGCAGCAGGTGAGACAGGAAAGGTCTGCTGTGCCATGTGGGTCAGCTCCTGGCTGGGGATCAAACTTGTGCTGCAGTGGCTGCCAACAGTTTCATAGTGCTGAGACTTAACCGCTTGCACTATCAGGGAGGCCCTATTTAAACATT
>NW_004567105.1:42010891-42022079 GCF_000260355.1 Condylura cristata
TGCTCCTCACTCTGTCTCTGGTGAATCCTCTCACCCTCCGCATCTCTGGCCTGTACTCCAGTTCTGTATGAATAAATAAATAAACAAATCTTTAAAAAATAAATAAATAAAATCCTGCCATTTGTGCCAACATGAATGAAGCATGAGGGCATTATGCTAAGTAAAATAAATCAAACCGAGAAAGACAATTACTTTATGGTCTCATTTATTTTAGAATCTAAAAACAGAAAGCTAACAAAAAATATATTGTTAATCAATGGTATGAATTTTAAAAAGTCCATTAAAAAGACAAACTAGAGGGGACTCTTCCTGGTGGTGCAAGGGGAGATTATGAAGCTCTATGAGATTACAAAGTCATTATGAAGCTCTCCGAAGCCACTGTAGCACAAGTCTGCCAGGGAGCTGACCCAGCAGACCTCTCCTGACCCACCCCCTGCTCCCCTCAGCAGTGTACTTCATCAGTCAACCTGTTCTGCTCCCCAATCTGTCTTTGATGAATCCTCTCACCCACCACACCTCTAGCCTGTATCCTAGTTCTGTATGCACAAATAAATAAATATTTTTTAAAAAGACAAACTATAGAAAAAGATGTAAGATTTTAGAAGTAAGATTTTAGTTATTAAAGGAAGGGAATATGATTGTGGTCAAAAGGTTCAAACATTTAGTTATGTAAATAAGTCCTGAGAATTTAATGTGCAACAGGTTGGCTACAGCTAACACTGTTGAATAGCATATGTGAAAACTGTGAAGAAAATGAACCTTAAGAAGTCTCATCACTAGAAAAAAAAACTTTATTCCTTTTTCCTTATTTATGCCTCTAAGATGGATGGTAAACTAATGTTATTGTGGTAATTATTTCACAATATATATTAGGACAGATTATTATAGTATATACCTTAATATAGCTGACAGCTCTGTGTGTCAATTAGATGGCAATAAAAAATAGAAGAAAAGATTTGCTAATTGTTTAGTTTAAAACTAATTATTATCCAATACTGGGATAAGACCCCTTCCATGTACTCTAATAATCTGTGAAGTATGAAGTTTTCCTATTCTAGTAAATGCCCAATTGGCTGGTAAAGCAGTGGTGTTCCCAACACCAATGTGTTCAGAATGAGTCCTCCCTAATCCTTTTTTGTTGTTGTTGTTAAGATTTATTTATTTATTTCTGCATACAGAACTGGGGCACAGGACAGAGGTGCAGGGGCAGTGAGAGGATTCACCAGAGACAGAGTGGGGAGCAGAACAGGCAGATCAACGAAGTACACTGCTGAGGGGAACAGCGGGAGGACAGGAGAGGTCTGCCACGCCATGTGCATCACCTCCAGGGCAGGAATCGAATGCTACAGGGCTACAGGGCTACAGGGCTTTAGCTTCTTAGTTCTGTGCTTTAACCCACTGCACCACCAGAGAGGACCCCCCACCTAATTCTTTGAAGTGCTTCTTTTCCTCATACAAAGGTGCTCATCAATAGTCTGCTAAATAATGGAAGGGAGTCCTCTGCTGATTTCTAGATTTCCCTGTAAAACTTACTTCTATCTGGCCATCTTTTTGCAAACTCTAGCCATCCCCCCTTAACTCTCAGCTCCATCTCTGCTACCAGGCAGCCCACCAGACTCCTTCTGCATCTGTCCCTTAGATGTCACCTAGAAATTAGCCCCAAGGCAGTAAGTGGGACAATTACAACATTTACCTCACTTTTTTTTTTTTTTGAACCTCTTAGAAAACATTTACCTACATTGCTGGATGACCAGTACCTTTAAAAATATTTCGTGTATTCTGCCCACATTTTGGTTGTGGGTAGGAGGGTAAATGTTTCCTACTACTCCATTTTTATTAGATGTGGAAATCTTTTTCAAGCTTCTCAAATGAATAAATGGTATCAAAATTCCACTGTATTTAAATTTCACTAGATGCATTTAAAAGAGGAACCTTACTATTTTATTTTAAAATGTCAAAATGTATGTTATTCTAAGAGTCACATCCTTTGCAGTATTTAACTTTTCAATGAACATTTTTGTATGTTAACTTAACAAAACAAAACAAAAATTTTTATCAATATTATTTTTAGGAATTATACTCAGTGTTTAAAGACCCTTGATTTAATTACTCACATGGTATCTCTGTCTGAAGTGAGTGACATTTGCCTACATAAATGTCCCAGAGGGACTCCAGGAACACTAAGATATGAGGTCCCAACCAAAGTCCAAGCTACATGGCAGAACAATGCCTATCCTTGTCCCAATTCCTTTCCTCAGATAAGACTCCATCTTGAATTTCATGGAAAGATAGTCTGCACCCAACTTGCCACCAATGGTACTATAGACACCACTTGCCCCCACACATATCTTATTGATAAAAGAAAAGGTGCTTATAGGGCCGACATCAGGGTTCTGTGCATGCACCTATGTCTTGGTCTTGATTTAGTGAATATGGATAGACACTTATGACAGGTGAGTGTAAGCCTAACTCTTGTTCAGAAGGGCTGCCATCCCAGCAAGGCAACTGTAGGATTCACAAATCATGGGTGTGCATAGAATTGGAACTCATATTACTAGCTCAATTACCTCTGTCCTTCCTTCTACCAGAGTCTCTAGCCTAAATGGGACAAAAAAATCTATGACCCCTTACCTCATCTTTCCCCACTTCCTGGTAAAGAAAGAACTTGAGTTTAAATTGCCAGTGCACAATGAAAATGTGAGGGATTTTTATTTATTGACTCTGTTTTATATAAGAGCTTAAGTGATACTTAGTTGATCTGTGTGTAAACCGTTGGAAAATAATAACCCACATGATCTTTTAACTCTAAGTATTTTCTCCATTATGATTTCTGTATTTATGCATGATACAATACAATATTGTACCACCATATACTGGAAGGTTAACCAACAAATTTAATTGAGTTGTATTTATAATCAGTAATTTAAATGTAAAAAATAAGAATATCAGCAAGTGAAATTCATGATCAACTTAAATGACAGTTATCAGAAAGCATTCTTAATTCAATTGTTAGTAATTTTAGCCATGGACACACAGAAATCTCCTCTAGTTAGGAAATTTCCAGTAAGTGACCACTGCAAGAAACAGAAAATTTTTCTATAAAAAATCTAAAGGAAGATGCTTGAAGAAGGTATTGATGAGTTTGAATTTTAATATTGGGGAGATGATTGACTAAGTGACCTCATAAAGTCATCCTGAATAAATCAGCTAAAATGTAGAATAAAATATAAAAATGAAAAATAAAAATTACATTAGTGAGTATACTAGGAAGTACTACTATGTGATAAAACATTCTGAAATCTTTGAACTATTAGTGTGAATGTACAGATATTAATTACTGCACTTAACTGTAAAGTTAAACACACACTTTAATGTATTTAACACAAGCACTAACAAGGATAAAAGAAATATATAACTTCCACACAAGAAGAAAAAAGAAAATAAAATCAAAATGATGACAGGGAAGAATGGAGTAGAAATGTAACAAGCAAAAAAAATTCATTAATATGATAATAAAATTGCTAACCGATATATGAATAAACTTAAACAGAGAAAAGTAGGCTGAGAAATACAACCCAAAAGAAAACTGATATAGCCATTGAACTACCAGATAAAACAACTTTTGATAAAAAGTTTCAAGCTAGCAAAATAAAGTAACATCTCTAAGTTTGTAAGTGCCTGATCAAGTAGCCACAAATTGTATATGACAAGATTTGTCAGAAAACTAGGAACATTTGACAAATGTACTATTATAAGGGAATCTAACCAACTCCTTTCATTTATAAGTAGTCCAACCAAGGCAAAAAAAAAAGCAGCAGCAATGTAGATTCAAACAACAAAACAACAAAATTAACAACTGGATCTAATGAACATTGTAGTACATTGTGTCCAACAACTAGACAATACACATTCTGGGTAAGCACTTGCTAACATTAATGAATTTCAAGTAGTACAAAACCCATTTTTTGACCACCATTCAATTAAGTGAGAAATCAATAGCAAAAAAGAAAATGAGATCGACACCTCATATTTGCAGAATTAAACCTCACACACAGCTGAAGACTTCATGGATAAACATAGAAATCGTAATGGAAATGAGAAAATACTTAGAATTAAAAGATCATGAGACTACCACTTACCACAATCTGAAAGATAACATTAGAATGTTATTGAAATAGAAATGTATTGCCTCAAGTGATGACGTAACATAGTTGAAAAGATACACAACCCAGACATTGTCATTCTGTCCTAGGGTTAGACACCAGAGAAACTCACATGGATGCCGCAGAAGAAATTACATGTAACTAGGTCGCAGCACCTACATTTCTCACAGCAAAATGCATGGAACATAAATGAATTAAGTGGTATGACCAGATATGATTAGAAAAATATTTAACAGCTTACATGGTACAATTTACTAATTTATTTTTACATAAGTAAAAGTAAAAAGTCTCTTAATTGCTTTAGATAAAGCAATATTGTAATAGTTTAGTGTTTACTAAGCATTGTAAGTTGCAATGCAAATTGCTTTATTAGTAGTCATTTACATACCTATATGACTTTGTGAGTACATTTCCACACTTACATATGCACGCATGTTCTACTCACCCTCCGCCAATACTCCCATGCCATGGTCTAGTCCCTTCTCTCAATGCCTTCCTTCTCTCCTCATTCCCTCTGGGAACCAATTTATTTTTCACAGCCTTCAGAATTATTTTTGCTGTACCTTGCCAGTATGTGATCTTTGATTATTTATAGTCCACAAATCAGTGAAACTATTGAGTATCTGCCTTTCACTTTCTAACATTCCACTTAGTGTAGTCACCTCAAACCCCATCTATTTTGTCCCAAAAGGTTCCATTTAATCTTTTTTAATAGATGAGCAGTGTTCCACTGAGTATATATTCCACAATTTCTTTATTTATTCATCTGTCATTGGGCACTGAGGCTGGTGCTGTGACTTTGCTACCGTGAATAATGCTGCTGTGAATAGAAATGCATATATCAATTCATATTTGCATTTTCATATGCTTTGCATAAATGCCTAGTTGTGATATTGCTGGATCATATCGTAGTTCCTTTTTTTTGTCAAGGTATCTCCCTACCAATTTCCCTAGTGTTTATACCAAATTACATTCCTATCAATAGTGGATGAGTATTTATCTCCTCATCCTTACCAACATTTGTTTCAATTCTTTTTGACTTAAGCCATTCTCACAGGAGGTGATAGCTCATCGTTTCCTTAGAATAAGTGATACTACACATTTTTTCACATGCCTGTATAGATCATCTCAATGTCTTCTTTAGAAAAGTGTCTATTTAGATCTTTTATTCATATTTTGATTAGGTCTCTTGCTTTTTTGTTGTTGTGTGAGCACTTTATACATTTTAGAAATTAACCCTTCATCAGATGTAAGATGGGCGAATATCTTCTGATCTATGGGTTGCTCTTTAGTCTCTGTGATGGCTTTTTTTGACATGCAAAAAAGCTTTGTGGTTTGAAGTTGTCCCACTTGTTTACTTTTTCTTTACTTCTCTTACCATCAGGGTTGCATCCCCAAATACTGTTCTGTATACCTCTATTGATGTCCAGTACTTTACTTCCTATGCTTTAAGTGTTTCATAGTTTCAGTTCTTATATCCAAGTCTTCAATCCATTTTGAATTTATTTTTGTGTACTACTTCTAGTATGAGCAGCTAGTTTCATATTTTTACATGTGCCCCATCCATATTTCCCAGCATTATTTTTTTTAATGAATGCAACCCCCAAAGCAATTCTTGTAAATATTTTTATATATATACATACAGAACTGGGTATAGGTCAGAGGAGCAGGGGCAGTGAGAGGGTTCACCAGAGACAGAGTGGGGAGCAGAACAGGCAGATGGAGGAAGTACACTGCCGAGGGGAGCAGCAGGCAGGTCAGGAGAGGTCTGCCGCGCCATGTGGGTCACCTCCAGGGCTGGGGATCCAACTCACAATGAAGCAGCTGCGACTCACTTGCAGGTCTGATCCTAACCCGTTGCACCACCAGGGAGGGCCCACCAGCATTATTTTTTAAAGAGGCTTTCCTTTCTTCATTGCATATTTGTGGCTCTACTGTCAAAGAATAACTATCCATATTTGTGTGGGTTTCTAAACTCTATTCTATTGCATTTATCTGTTTTTCTGATTTTACTTCAATGCCATACTGTTTTAATTATTTTGCTAGATAGTATCATTTGAAGTCAGGGAATCTGATATCTCCATTTTTCTTTTTTTCCTCAGAATTACTTTGACTATTTAGGGTCTTTTGTGGTTCCAAATGGGCTTTGCTAGGTATTACCTTAGGTAATATTGTTACAGGCAACCCAATGTGAACTGGGTTACCTGTCTGTGTGTTCTTGCCTGCACACTTAAAATTCAATTATACTGCAGGCACACACAAAAATGGTCAATAATGAGTTTTATTTACAAAAGGGAAAAGGAAAAGCTAAAACCCAGGGAAAGAGAGCAAGAGACATACAAGTTAACTAGAACATCCTACCAGCTCCACTGACTTGGAACTCCAATACACTGATAGCTCATCAACTGCCAAACAACCAGCCACCAGCCATTAAGTCCAGAGAGAGCCCCGCACTCTAAAGAGCCACATGGTCCAGAGAGAGCATGGCACCCTATCCCCAAAAGTCCCAGAATGCCTGCTTAGCTCCGCTCTTGGGTCCTCACAGTTCTTTCCTTGGTATTGCTGGGAGTTGTAGTTTTCAATCACTGGAGGAGGGAGTAGAGTCCAGAAAACTGGAGTAGGGGCTGGAGTCCATGAACTCTGCAGAATTCCTTCAGGATATCATTTCCCCCCTAACAATATGACCATTTTGGCAAGGCTTATTCTTCCGGTCTACGAGCACTGTGTATGTTCCTATTTCTTTGTGTTTTATTTCCTTTAACAGTGTCATGGTTCTTGACTATATATAGGTCCTTTACCTCTTTCACTAAATTTCATTGTAAGGTCATCATATTGGGGACAACTGAAATGGAACTACTTATTAATTTTTCTTTTTCTAATCTATTATTTGTATATAGAAATGCAATTAAGCTTTAATGTATCAAATCATTTATTATATCTAGTAGCTTTTTTTTTTTATTACCTTTTTAAAGATTTATTTCTGCATACAGAACTGGGTACAGGCCAGAAGTACAGGGGTAGCAAGAGGATTCACCAGAGACAAAGTGGGGAGCAGATTTACAGAGCGCACTGCTGAGGGGAGCAGTGGGCGAGACAGGAGAGGTCTACTGTGCCATGTGGGTCAGCTCCAGGAACAGGGATCAAACTTGCACTGAAGCTCCTGTGGCTAGCTTGCAGTGCTGCATCCTAACCCATCAGGGAGGGCCTGCTAGTAACTTTTTAGTAGAGGCTTTTGAATTTTCTAAGTGTATTATCATGTTATCTGTAAATAGTGATGATTTCACTTTCTTTTCAATTTGGTCTCCTTTTATGTCTTTTTCTTAATTAATTATTCCAACTAGGACTTCCAAAACTATGATGAGCAATTAATGATCATAGCAACATCTTTGTCTTGTTCATGATCTAAGAGGAAATGTCATTAGTTTTTTACCACTGAGTATGATGTTGGCTGTGGGTTTGTTGTATATTGCCTTAATTATGTTGAGATAGTTCTATTTTTTCCACTTTTGAATGTTTTTATTATAAATATAGCATTCAATAAGGTTGAATGCTTTTTAGCATTTATTGAAGTGATCACGTAATTTGTATCACCTTTTGTTGATCTTAAAAACTACAATAATTGATTTCCATATGTGTAATCAGGCTTGCATCCTTGGTATGAAACTTACTTGATCTTGGTGGATTATTCTTTTAATATATTGTTGGATTTAGTTTCTAAGCTTTTGCTGAGTATTTTTGCATCTATGTTCATTAGTTACATGGGCCTATAGTTTTCATTTTTGTGTTATTCTTATTTGGTTCAGGATTGTTGCATCTGACAACATCACAATGTTACAGAAGCGGGAGTCTTGGAGCAAGCTGATATGGCAGGATGATGCGGTGGAGAAAAAAACAAGCCTTTTTATTGAATGATTTTACATTGCTAATTACTCAAAGAAGGGGGGGTTGGGAAGAGAAAGGTTAGAAGGAATGAATGTATGCTTAGTTTATCTAGGCTTTTGGGGGAGGTGAGTCTCCGGATGGAGATTAATTTTATGGCCCATATTTGAAAATCAGAATAAAGCCTCCAACCCCTACTCATGGCCCTGATCTGATTAACAAGGTATTCCGCCTCAGTCTCTCGGACACACAATTACATATCAATCAATGGCTCTCCAGTAGTATATTCATAGTCCCAGGGTATTAAGCATCCTACGCTTGTTTAACTTAAGAAGAAATTTTTTGTGTGTGTGGTAGTTTTTTTATCTTTTTTTTTTTTAAATAATGTTTGCTTTCTTTTCTCAGGTGTAATCCCCATAGAATTTCTACCACCAATTCACCCATGCACCTTCATTTTTTAACTTTAGGTAATTAATTGACTGGACCAGATGGACTTTATACAGAAAATGGACTCTACAAAGCTGCATCACCACAATGGCAGCGGCCCTGTAAGCCTAGCAGACCCACATGGGACCAGGGTAATTTTGTCCTCATGAAACGTATTAGTGATGTTTCCATCCGCTTTGAATGTTTTTCACTTTTTGAAGAGTTTGAGAAGAGTAGGTAATAGGTTCTCTCTGAAAGCTTGATAGAATCCACTTTAGAAACCACCTGGTCCTGGGTTTTTGCTGTTAGACTTTTGATTGCCCTTTCAGTTTCTATGCTTGTGACTGGCCTCTGTAAGATGTCTATTTTGTCCTGGAAGGTTATAGGTTATGTGAGTCTAAAAAATTATCCATTTCTTCTAGATGGTCCAGCTTTTTTTGTTTAGAGATGCTCACAATAGACTCTTGTGATCCTTTTTACCTCTGCAGCTTCTATTGTAATTTTGCATTTCACTTCTGATTCTCTTTATTTTTGGCTTTTTCATTTCTTAGTGAGCCTTCTGGGGGGCTTTAATTCTATTTATCCTCTCATAGAACAGCTTTTGGTTTCAGTGATCTTTTGAATTGTGTTTTTGTTTACTACTTCATTTATTTCTTCTCTAATTTTTATTACTTCCTTCTTTCCTCTGATAGTTTCATTTTTTCTTCTTTTTCTATTTCCTTCTATTGTAAATTTAGATAGTTAATTTCAGATTCTTCTTGTTTTTTTTTTATATTGGCCTGTATGTATTGCTATGTACTTCCCTCATCATATGCTTTTAGAGCATCCTATACAGTTTACATTCTCACTATCTCTAGGTACTTTTTAGTTACTTTAATTTCTTCGTTGACCCAGAAATTATTGAAAAGCACTTTATTTAGTCTCTACATGTTTTGTTTTATTCCAGGATCCTTTATGTGGTTAATATCTAGTTTTACTCCAGTATGATCAAAGAAGATGCTTGGTATAATTTCTATTTTCATATAATTTTTGAAATATATTTTGTGTCCCAGTATATGGCCTATCCTTGATAATATTCCATGTGACTTGAAAAGAATATGTACTCAATTCTTTGGGATGAAAGTCTCTGTAAAAATTTATAAAGTCGGGCCCTCCCTGGTGGCGCAGCGGATTAAAGCACTGCACTGAGAAACTAAAGCCACTTCCTCATGAGTTCGATTCCCGCCTGCCCCGGAGGTGACCACATGGCGTGGCAGACCTCTCCTGACCCGCCCACTGCTCCCCTCAGCAGTGTACTTGTCGATCTGCCTGTTCTGCTCCCCGCTCTGTGTGTGGTGAATCCTCTCACCCTCCGCATCTCTGGCCTGTACCCCAGTTCTGTATGAATAAATAAATAAATCTTTAAAAAAAAAAATTTATAAAGTCCGGCCCTCCCTGGTGGCGCAGCAGGTTAAAGCACAGCACTGAAAAGCTAAAGCCACTTCTGCATGAGTTCGATTCCCACCTGCCCCGGAGGTGACCACATGGCGTGGCAGACCTCTCCTGACCCGCCCACTGCTCCCCTCAGCAGTGTACTTCATCGATCTGCCTGTTCTGCTCCCCACTCTGTCTCTGGTGAAGCCTCTCACCGCCCCTGAGCCTCTGGCCTGTACCCCACTTCGGTATGCACAAATAAATAAATCTTTAAAAAAAAATCTATAAAGTCCATCTGGCCCAATGCCTTTAATGCCTTTGTTGCCTTGTTAACTTTACGTCTAGATGACCTATCCCTTAGTGTAAATGGAACGTTGCATCTCCCCACTATTAACATGATTTTGTTAATGTGTTGCTTTATATGGTTCAGTGCTCCTATACTAGGCACATGTATATTAATGTATTATATTTCCTTCATGAATTGTTCCCTTGATCATTATATAGTATCCAACTGTCAGAGGAGTTGCATGACTCCTGGTCTGGGGCTACAGCCAAGCACTCCCCACTCTACTGCACCCCCAGCATGAGAAGACAAACCCAGCACAGGGTAGGTTTTCATGTACCATCTGGCTTGGGGCTTGGATCCCACAACAGTTTTGAAGATATACTAGTATCAGCTTGAATCTGGCTGCTACAAGTCAGGTTTGGGGGACCCTCAGGTTTATAAATGGGCCAGTCAGTTTTGACTTGTACCAGAACCAGTCAAGTCTCGGAAGTGGCACCAGTTTCAAAACAGACCAATCGGGTTTGCAAGCTGAAAGTAATACAAGCAGGGCTTCAGATGGCTTTACACTCTCGTACACTCTCGTTCACAGAGACCTTCATTCACTTCAGCTTCATTTGTGGAGACCTTGACACACTGAGACCATCTCTTGCGATTCATTTGATCAAGACCTTCAGCAATTGAGAGCATTGCTTTAGACTCATTCATTGAAACCTTCACTTCAGAAAGACTCATCAACACCTTCACATCCAATCTCCTCTTTGAATCACTCCTGCCTGCTGTTGCCTGATTCTCCAGCACTGCGACCTGACCACCCAGCTGCCTGACAGCTGCTCCTGCCTCCAGCTCTGCTTCCATATCACCTACTGATAGAGGCCACTGGCCTGTACCCAGCACATCTGAAAGAGCCGGACACTGGCACCTGATCCTCTAAAGAGCTGTCTGTCCCTGGCCAGTATATCTAAAGAGCTGTCTGTCCCTGGCCAGTATATCTAAAGAGCTGTCTGTCCCTGGCCAGTATATC
>NW_004567105.1:42022179-42033944 GCF_000260355.1 Condylura cristata
CTGTCTGTCCCTGGCCAGTATATCTAAAGAGCTGTCTGTCCCTGGCCAGTATATCTAAAGAGCTGTCTGTCCCTGGCCAGTATATCTAAAGAGCTTTGCCAATGGTGCCTGATCCCCCACAGTAACACCTGCTGACAAACACTGCTGACCGGTGCCTGGCCATCTCTAAGACCTGCCCACTACCTCTCATCTTCTGGCATCACTACTTGGCCTCTGCCCCTGCCTGCATCTGGCAACATCTCCTCGTGCTGCTGTGTCTGGTGCTGTCCACACAGCCTTCGCATTGCAGTGACCCCTCAGCAGCACCACAGTGACTAAGCCCAGCCACCACCATGAGTTGTGCCAACCACCACGTGCTGTGCCACCAGCTCCAGTCCCTCATCAGTGGGACAAGAGCACCGTTCATAAGCAGCTTTTGGTTTGGCCTTCTGGACACCAGGGACACTCTCTAGGGTAGGACAGCTGGCCACTTGTTAACTTAGAAACATTTTCCTTTTCCCCAATTTCCCCTTGGTTAATAAACCTTATTGTTGTACTCTCAGCGTGAATTGTGTCCTACAGTTGTAATCTCATAGATGAGGATCCACGAACCATGACATCCCCAGGTCCCTGTTGACCATTTTGACTGAAAGTCTTTCTAAGACATGACAATAGCAGTTCCTGCTTTGCTCTCTTGCTTGAAGTATCTTGAGTCACGCTATCATTTTAAGTTAGTGTTTGTCCTTAGGATTTAAATGATTTTTCTGAAAGCAAAATATACATGACTGATTCTTTTTAACCCAATATGTTAATCTGTGTCTTTTAACTGTTGACTTCAGACTATTCATGTTTAAGGTGATTATTGCTATGAGACTAAACAATTTTTTTTATTGTTTGTCTTTGTGCTGGTTCTTTTTCCATTTGTTTCTTTCTGCCTTTTCATTTGGGTGGCTTTCATGGTTGTTCTCTTAGTTTCTTCATTTCTTATATATATCTCTCTATTTTTAAGTTTTGCCTCTATTTTTAAGTTTTGCCGTGTGGTTACCACAGGATTATATCAAGCTGTCTGTGATTAAATAAGTCTTTTATTCAGTGGTATTGATTTAGCCTCTTTTAACTGAAGAGGTTCTCTCTCTCCTTTTTTATTATTTTGTTGTTTCTTATTATTCTTGTTTAATCTTTTGATTCTGTATTCCTCATGTCTCATTGCTTAAGGTTTTGTGTTTTGCTTTTTCTTTTCTTGTAGTCCTTTCAAGATTTCCCAGGAGGTGGCAAAACCTATTAACTTTTGTTTGGCTAAGAAAGCCTTTATTTCACCTGCATATTTGAATTACAGTTTTCTGGGGTAGAGTGTTCCTGACTGGCAGCTTTTGTCTTTTAGGATTGTGAAAAGTTCATTCTTCTCTTTTGTGGCCTGGAAGATAACTGTTGCAAAGCCTGATGAGAGCTTGACTGGAGTGGGTGGGGAGGGGTTCCTTTGTAAGTTACCTTATTTTTTTCCTACTGCCTTTAATATTTTTCATTATCTTTGACTTTTAATAATTTAACAATGATGTGGCTCTGTGAGGATAGTTTTGCATTTAAAAATGTAAGTGTTCTTTCTACTTCCTGTACACTGGTGTTTGTATCTTTCCTCAGGTTTGGAAAGTGCTCATCTCTTATTTCTTTCAATAGGATCTCTACTCCCTTCTCTCTCTGCTCACCTTTGGGAATATCCATTATTTTTACTTCCATTTCTAATTGAATCTGATGTTTCATCTCGATTTCTTCATCTTTCCTAGAACTTCTTTCTCTCTCTTCTTCCAAACATGTTATTTTTACATTTCCATGTTCTATGCCTGAATTTTCTCTTTTACCTGTATAATTCGATTTAAAACATTTTCCATATTTGTCCTCATTTCATTCAACACATCTATTTTTGTTGTGTTTTTTTTAATATCTTCAGTCTCTTTAGTGAAGACCTCTTTTCTAAGATCCTTTACTAGTCTATCAGTTTATCACTACCCTATCAGCACCAGATTTATCATTTTAAATTTGTCATTCTCAATTTTTTTTTTAAAGATTTATTTATTTGTGCATACAGAACTGGGGTACAGGCCAGAGGCTCAGGGGCGGCGAGAGGCTTCACCAGAGACAGAGTGGTGAGCAGAACAGGCAGATCGACAAAGTACACTGCTGAGGGGAGCAGCGGGCGGGTCAGGAGAGGTCTGCCACGCCATGTGGTCACCTCCGGGGCAGGCGGGAATCGAACTCATGCGGAAGCGGCTTTAGATTCTCAGTGCTGGGCTTTAACCCGCTGCGCCACTAGGGAGGGCCCCTGTCATTCTCAATATTGTCTGTTAGGACCTGTATTTCTGTGTCCTTTATGTGTTTCCGAACTTCTCCTTCTGATGTTCCATCTTGTGTTCAGAAGTTCCTTGCTTCCTAGGCGTGTGTGTTTCCTTATTGTTTCTGGTGTTAGGGCAGCTATGGACTTGGTCTCCTTTGTTTCTCTTCCTTGTTAGCAGCCATTGGGGGGAGGTGAAGGAAACTGAGACTCAAAGAGTTGGTGAGGAGGGAGGACTGCTCTACTCCAATAAATCACCACTGCCTCCTCTTCTCTCTTCCAAACAAGCTCGATGTGGTCCTTCTGAGAGCTTAAATTCCTACTTGCCTTCTTTCCATTCTTCTGTGGTGTTTCACCAAGCTTGAGTTACTTGGCAATAGGCTCCAGATAAGATACACAAAATAGGAGCCACCAGGCACACTCTTCTTTTGCTGCCCTTCAAAGGGGGACTGGGATAGGATTTGTGTCCCACTTTGCCCAATAATGCTTCCTGAGACTCGGTGCGGGCCCATACTGCCAGGTACAGCAGTTCATTAACTTGACTGTTTTTGCATTGATAGTGGGGAGTGGTCTCTCTGCCCGACTCTGCTGAGTCCAGTTCAGCTTCAGGAAAACTCAGACTACATCACTGCCAATTTTTCCATTAGTCTGATCTTTTCAGTGGGAGTGTAGGGGACATCCCTTGTTCCTGCCACCGGCTTCCTCTCTCCCCTTGACCAAACCCACAGAAAGATGCATGCCCTTCTCCACTGTTCCTTTGCTAAGTAGTTCCTTTTATAATAGTCACAGCTCCCAATTCCACCTCCCTGCCTCAACTTCCTTCAGCTCTCCACTCACCTGCCCAACAGCAAATCAACCTCAGCACAAAAATTTTAGGAAAATCCTATTCTCTGTTAGTGAATCTCTTGATCTCATGTTGAGCTAATTTTATTCTGATTTTATGGGTGGCGGGAGGTGGTTGGGAGTTATTGTGTATAAAGAAGAGAGTGATCCAACCCTCTCTATTATACCATGTTGTGGATGGAGTGCAAATTTTTTATCTACTCACTCTAATAATTTCTTACTTAAAAAAATTTGGTTGCGGCCCTCCCTCTTGGCCCAGCAGGTTAAAGCACAGCACTAAGAAGCTAAAGTCACTCCAGCACAAGTTTGATTCCCACCTGACCTCAGATTTGATTCTCTCCTTACCTGCCCGCTGCTACCCTCAGCAGTGTACTTTATCAGTCCGCCTGTTCTGCTCCACAGCTGTCTCTGGTGAATCCTCTCACCAACCCTATGCCTCTGGCCTGTACCCCGGTTCTGTATACATAAATGATCTTTTAAAAAAAAAAAATTTGGTTGTGGTAAAATACATAAAATTTACCATCTTAACCATTATTAAACTGCACAGTTCAGTGGTAATAAATACAATCACAATTTTGTATAGCCATCATCACCATCCATCTTCAGAACTCTTTTATCTTGCAAAACTGAAACTATACCATTTAAACCCTAATTCCCCATTACCCCTCCCCTACCCCTGGCTCCATCATTCTACTTTTTGTCTCTATGAACTTCATGGCCCTTGGAACCTCAGATAAGTAGAATCATATGTTATTTGTCTCTTCATGACTGGTTCATTTCACTTTGCATAATGGCCACAAAGTTCTCCATGTTATAGCAGGTGTCAGGATTCCCTTCCTTTTCAAGGCTGAATAATATTCTATTGTTTGTGAAGAACATGTTTTGTTTATATATTTATCTATCAGTGTGCCACTGGATCTTTTCATCCTTTAATTATTGTGAACAAGGGTACTGCACACACTGTATACAATAACTTCTTTGAGATACTGCTTCCAATTCTTTGGGATGTTTACCCAAAAGTTGGATTACTGGGTCAGAGAGCAACTCTATTTTTGTTATTTTAAGGAATCTCTATACTGTTTCCATAGTTTCTATACCATTCACTCTACTTCTACCCCCTAAAGCAGTGTGCTGATTTTTTAATAGTAACCATATTAATGAACCACACCCTCATTACGGTTTCTAATATTTTAAAGAAATTATTTGTGTGATATTTTGTTTGATGCAGCTGTTACAATCTAAATGATGTTACAGTTCAACATGGGAATTTTTTTCTGGCAAAGAGCAATCTTCCCATTAATTTGGTAGGCATTTGATGACCCATATTGACAAACAGAAAATTTCTCTTAAAATCAAAATTGTTCACAGTTCTGATCCATGTCTCCACTTTTTTGCAGAATAACTATCTTTAAAAATGTCTTGACCCGGGCCCTCCCTGGTGGCGCAGCGGGTTAAAGCACAGCACAAAGAAGCCTGAGCCACTTCAGCATGAGTTCGATCCCCACCTGCCCCAGAAGTGACCACATGGCGCGGCAGACCTCTCCTGACCGCCCGCTGCTCCCCTCAGCAGTGTACTTCATCAATCTGCCTGTTCTGCTCCCCACTCTGTCTCTGGTGAATCCTCTCACCCTCCACATCTCTAGCCTGTACCCCAGTTCTGTATGAATAAATAAATAAATCTTTTTAAAAAAAAGTCTTGACCCTTATAAAACTGTGACTTCTTATATGAACATATTTTTCAGCTTAGTCCTGAATATCATATTGATATTATCCCTTTTTACTAACTTTCAAAGTTTAAAAGTTGGCAAACATCATTTATACAAATCTTGGAATTTGTAGAATTTAATACCTTATTTAACTGTATTTTTATAAAGAAAAAATGTAGTCAGATATAATTTATTAAATAATCGTTAAACTTTCTCAGATTGGATGCTTCTTTCCTTTGACCATTATTCCATGCGTAACTTGTTTAAACTGGCTACCGTATGCGGCATTAAAGGAAGATCTCTCTGTGAAACCTTTGTCTCATTGCTTCGATTCTTCCATTTCTTGCCCCATGGTGCCTCTGTGGGTGGGTGGCTGGCAGCTATACACAGTTTCATTCACGCTGAGAGCAGTGGCTGTTTTCATGCATGGATAACTACCCTGCAAAGAAATCCAACAAGATGGTGCTGGCATCAGCTTGGAGGTTCCAGGAAGCATAAGGTGTATGAAAAAAGCAAGTCATGATGCAAGTGCAGCACCATCACTTCACAGGTTAAAGATAAAAACAACTGTTCGACATATTGCCCAGCGATCCAAACACAGACAAAACCACACAGCACAAAGGGGAGAGTTAAGACAGAGCCCCAGATGCCAGTTAGCTCTGACAGTCTGAGGGGACTGTCAGAACACACTGCACGTCACAGAAAAACAGAATTTAGCGCACACCTTGGTCCTCACAGGAATGTTCACTGCCCTTTCCCTAGTTCCTGTTTCAGAACCAGGCCCCACAGAGGACTCATTTTGTTATCTAACTAGGAAACATATGCTGCCCCTGACTAACTCCTGCAAAAGGAGAGATTAATTAGGTGATTTGGAGTTCCCATGATTCTTTTAGCTGTTGTCACCAACCTAGCGCAATTAAGGCATGCTGGAAAAATAATGAGAATTTTTTTTTTAATCCTGAAGCCACAAGACAGTTTCACCCATTACTCTGGACTATTATTTTTAGTTTTGTGGTGCTGTTTCTGTTGCTATAGAAATAAACGGTGAAGCTAATGATACCTATGGCTGTGGTTTTTTGAAGCAGTCCACTCCCAGCTTCATTCTGCAGATAGCATAGCTATGGGATCTCCAGGGTACCAGCACCCAGAGTTCCCCCCAGGAGCCACAGTGCTTGTGGCCATGTGCTTTCTCTTGATTCTATACAGTGCCCTCTGTGTGACAGCTGTCACAGCCAGCAGCCTTAGTCAGATTCAGAGGTTGACTTACTCCTCTTTTGTTTCCCATACAAGGCAGGTCCCAATTTCTGCAAGTCAGCCATTGGAGGTGAGGCCTAAATAGACATGTGGCCCTAGCAGGATCTTCCTGGGTCTTCCATAACTCCTGTCAGCCCTCAGGTCTCTGGAATCTACACCCCAGTCCCATCCAAGGTCTTGGGTATGCTTCACACCCATACGACTGCCCAGAACACGTGCCCTCAACCTCATATCTGAGTCCCCTCCCTTCCCGTATCAACCACTAATAGCTGTTTTCTACTGCGGAGAGTGGAAGTGTTTAGCATATTTTTATTGTTCTTCTAGGAAATAAGAAGGGGACTTGGGGAGAGAAGTAACCTGTACTGGCAGGTCAGTGAGCATAATGGGATGAACAAATTTTCTAATTTTCTGTGGGTTATGTCCAGCTTTCCTTGGGACCCCAGGAAGGTGTGGGTAAGCCTATTCTGTGTGGACAGAACCTCATTCTGATGAGAAGTTAGGAGAATGTTTTATGAAGCTACCCTTCCCAGAGATCGTGGGTGTAGTCCGTCAGTGCAGGATGCAAGCGAGAGGCCACTGGGAAGTCTGGGATGTATGTGTGTGCTCTGTGTGAATGTGAGTGCACACGTGTGTAACGTATACACATGCTCAGGTGTGTACATATGCACACAGGGATGGGATGTCAGGGTCCCTTTTACTGCCCATCAGCACCCACTGACCTGACCTGGACAAGCATCACTCACTGCAGATGTTCTTGGTTCAACTCCCAGAGGCCTATTTCTCCTGCAGTGGCCTCCATGATCAGAATGTTCATGGAAAGTTCGCTAAGGAGAGAAAGGAAAACACTGAGCCAAAAGTTATTTTGAACATTAGTGACACATGCTGAGCCACCCCCATACTCCTCACACGCCTCGAAAAAAAAATTGACTACAGAGACACCACTGGAGTGATGTGATGGGGACTTTTCTGGCCCTACAAACAACCAAGTCTGATTAAACATCCAGTTCTAACTCTCCTCCAACTCCCCAAGTTTGGAGAGGAGGACACAACTCTGACTTGTGTTCTCACATCAGTATACATGCCTGCAAGAGTCACACAGAGGCATGGGGCCTGGTGTGGGGGTGAGGAGGGCTCCTCACGGCACCTGATTTGGCCAGGTTGGCACCTGCCTGTGTGTCTCAAGACCACATCCTGACTCATGCACCCCAGATAACCACTGAGATGTCTCCTGCTTCTGTATCCCTTGTTTGGCTTTAAAGTGATAATGTACCCCCACTTTAGGCAATAAATATCCTGTTGCCTAATTGCTCAGGGCTCAGACTCTGGAGAAGGATTTCCTCTGAGCCCGCTGGCAATAATAAAGAACTTCCCTCCTCCTCTCTGAGTGCTGCTTGGTTTCCTGACAGAATTTCTGCCATAACACCTTGACCCTTGGGGGTGGGGGATGCCAGAGCTGCCAGCACACCCCCAACTGTACAACATAAGCACTGAGGATAAAAACGGGCTTGATGTCACAGATGTGGGGCTTCCAGGGACACATCAAGAAACCCTCTCCTCACCTGAGGCGAGTTCCCCAGCAGTGTTGTGAGGAGCACAGGAGAGCCTGCCTCCTGCCCTCATCCTGCAGGGGATGCAGGGGCCATCCCTACTGCTGTCCCTCAGGAACAAGGACATGTCCTCGCTTCTTCTGCTTTTTCACCTAGACTACCATGAGATCATTGTTGACCAGTCACTGTCCCTTGGTCCCTAAGGAGTCTCCAGGAGAGTGGGATGACCATAATAGGTGGAGGCATCACAGCTCATCCCTGGAGCTAAGGCTGCCCCCAGGGACGCGGCATGAAGGGTGGTCTTGGGGAAAAGCAAGTGGCCACTAGGATGGTTACCAGCAGCCATCATCTCACTTGATTCTCCTGAAAATCCTGAAGATTGTATGTGTTTTGGGTCCCACGCTTATGTCCCTAAAGCTAAGGAGGAGGGACTGCTAGGTGGTGAGCCCTGGCACCTGTCCCTGCCTTTGTGAGAGCCCCTTCCTGGATGACTCAGCACCTTCTAAGGTCTTGGTCCTCCCACATCATTGCAACATGATACAGTAGCTGGGAAGCATCAACATTTCTTCTCTCAATCCTGGCAGCTGGAAGAACAAGACCAGGGTCATCTTCATTTCTGGGGAAGGCTGTCTTCCCAGATTGAAGAGTCACCTAGTTGTGTCCTCACCTTGAGAGGCAAGAGAGAGAAGGCTCCAGACTTTTTCTCCTCTTGTAAGGAGGTGACCTTCACCAGGGCCTTCATCAGGGCCCCTCCTTTACCACCTCATCTAGCCTTCATCACGTCCCAAAGGCCTCACCCACAAATACCATTGCACCAAGGGTTTAAGACTTCAACATATGGATTGGAAGATGGGGACCAAGCATTCATCCATAACTTCCTGACCTGAACTTTGAGTGCACAGAAGAAAAAGATGGGGGATAGGATAGGGTAGAACTGGAGAGCAAGGTGGGGCACTAGACTGGGAGTATTTGAGGGGGTGGGTCAGTGACTCCAGGAAGTGGTTATTTCAGAAAAGACTTGAAGGAAATCAGACACTCTGCATTCCCTACTGGGATCACTGTAGTAAATTCTCCTAAGTCCCAAAACCCTTCAGCGAGGTCTCGGAGAGGATGCCCACCAGTTAATGCACGTGGCTCATGTGCCACGTGTCCAGAAAACAACAGAGTAAGTGTCACTTTCAAAGTGATCCTGCATGCCACTCACCAGGTCCTGACTTGAAATAGACGTGGTTACACTCATTTCATGGATGAATTACCACTTGTTCAATATCATAGCTCTCCAAAGTACTGTGGAGAAAGACTGGGAACCACAAACAAATCTAAATTTTTGGAAGCCATACTTGAAAAATAGAAATAATAGTTAATTATATATTTAAAGCCACTATATCCAAAACAGTATTAGCTCAACATGTGAGCAGTATCAAATTATTAATGAGATGGTTTACCTTCTTTGTCATACAGAGGCTTTGAAACCCAGCGCATGTGTTGCGCAAGCAACACATTTCATTTGTGGCACCAGTCACACTTCCAGTGGCAACCTGGACCCTCGCCATGACATGAAGGAAAGAATGGAGGACAATGCCCATCACTGTTTCAAGTGATGGCACTGTTCTCACCAGTCCAAGTTCTAGAACATGGGCAGTCCTGTATGGGTCCCTCATAGGTACCTACGCTGAGATATTAGAGTCCACCAGGATGTGAAAAAGATGATAGTTTGGACAACAAAACACTTGAACTTGGGTGGCCTGGTTTTGTCACTCACTCCCTGAGTGATTTTGAACAGCCAGTTTTTTGTTTTTTGTTTTTTTTTTGAGTCTCATTTTCCTCCATTGGAAGTCAACATTATCATTCCTCTCAACCTCCTCCATGGGGGTTAGGTGAGATCATAGGCATTCTGTGAACAGGGAATATTCCACTGGGAAAAGGTACACAAAGCACACCCACGTGGGTTTCCTTACACTGCACTCGCATGCCCACATGGGATGGGAGTGGGAAGCTCTCAGCCAACACATGCGCACACCCGTGCACATTACCAAGTGTATATACACATGTCACTTGTTCATGCATGTTTGCACACAACACCAACACACTCACCTATAATAAACACAAATTTACCAGGTTGGCACACACATGAACACAAACAAAACATATACACATACACTAGAAAATTTGTTTGGGTATTAAAAAGGATTATTTAGAATGAGTATCAATTTGGAAAATATGTCTAAAAGTTAAGTGAAAAAATACAGAATATTTTCAAATGCATCAAAACTACAATCAGATTTTTATAAGCATGACTGTTGTGGCTTAAATTGCTCTTCCTAAAAAGATATGTTGAAGTCCTAGTTCTTATAAGTGGAAGTGTAGTTTTGCAAATGCCATCAAGGTAAGAAGAGGTCACGACAGGTTAGGGGAGACTCTAATCCAATGATAAGAAGAGAGACAGGGAGACTCACAAATGTTCACCCATTCAATGTGACCATTCACATATGTGATGACAGAAGCAGAGATCAGACACATTCACCTACAAGTCAGAGCCTCCCCAAAAGCCTTCAAAAGGAGCACGCACCTCCTTGCTAAAATGTTCTTTGCACACTTCTTGCTCCCAAGCGTAAACTTTTTGTTCAGTTTCTTTTATTTTTATATGTAATTTCTTTATTTGAACTTTCTGTTGTTTTAAGCCACCAAGTTTCTGGTAAAATGCTGTCATAGTCCTAGGAAACTCTTACAACTTACAAAGAAGAACCAGTCTGGGAAAGAACTTTGAAGTAAGAAATAAAACTAGGGAGTTTAAATAGGTATATAATGAGTGCTTGTGTGCTCTGCACATCTCTAATTATGACCTGAACATCAATATTCTGCTTCTTCCAACTGTTTAGTTTTTCAAAATCAGCCACATCACACCTGCAGACATTCTCTGAAGGTTTCTACCTTCCCAGGTTGTGCTTTGAGAACCATCAGCTGTGAGCAGCAAACAAGTCTCAGTTCACAAGCAATTTCCAAATACCTTTAAGAATGAAAATATGACTCTTCACATATTTAAGCAGTTTCATTAGGGAAAGTTAAGCATGGTGAAAACACTCTCAGGTACTCCAAGATGAGGTATTCCTGGCAATCCAGGAACCCTAATAATCCAGCTCCTACACCATCCTGCAGGTTGCACCTTTCCTTCCCATATGAACATAATTGCCTACAATGCTCCTGTGGCTCTACTGAGATGTCTGTCTACACTCACAAACATAGATATGGCTCTCTCCCTATTTTCTGACCTCGACAATTTTACCAAGTGTGGATGACACCAAAGAAGGCAAGAATCAGTATGCAAGGTGACCAATTATAAGCCCAAAACCTGGATACAAAATCAAAGGCAAACTGAAAAATGTCTTCCCTTTTAGCGCTGTTTCGTATGTTTGGTGGTAAGTTGAAGGCACTGTCTTGGATGCTCAGACTTACTCATTGTGTGCTCCCCTCACATTGGAGAGAATGTGCTAGTCTTTTCATGGAGTTACTTCATTTGAACCAGGCTAGTTATCATCTCACCTGACATCCTGTTCTGGAGACTCATCCTAAGTAACATGTGGCACTGTTCTTATTAGAATGCCTTCACTAAGAGTGAAATGGTTTGGGCTGTCCTTGTCTTTTCAAATTATTTCTTCAATTTCCCTATGGTTTCTTTTGCCCCAGAAACAGGATGGTGTGTGCAGAGTCAAAAGCACTAGGAGTCCAGCAAGAAGAAGCAGAGTGGAGGTGTTGGGCTCACCTTCTCCAAATACTAATCCTATTATATTGATGGTCCCTGGGAAAGTGGACACCATAATGGTGAAACCACTATGGAAAACAATCTCGATTTATCTTTAAAAATTAAAAAATGGAGGGCCCTCCCTGGTGGTACAGTGGGTTAAAGCACAGCACTAAGAAGCTAAAGCCACTTCAGCACGAGTTCGATCCCCACCCAGGAGGTGACCCACATGGCACAGTAGACCTCTCTTGACACACCCTCTGCTCCCCTCAGCAGTGTACTTCATCAGTTGGCCTGTCCTGCTCCCCACTCTCTCTCTGGTGAATCCTCTCACTATCCCTGCACCTCTGGCCTGTACCCCAGTTCTGTAT
>NW_004567105.1:42034704-42043144 GCF_000260355.1 Condylura cristata
TATAATGAAAAAAATAAGAACATACTTTCTGATTCCCACACTTTACTTTTAATTGGTTCCAATAGAAGCTTGCCTTCAAATCCCAGACTCTGAAATAATTTTAAACTGTGGCTTTACTGGGACTACATTCAAACTAAATAGATTCTAGGCAGCAAAAAAGACAATAATCAAGATGAAAAGACACCCCACAGATTGGAAGAAAATATTTGCACTCCATAAAACTGATAAGGGAGTGATAGCAAAGAGCAAATATCTGCAAAGAGTTGACACAACTCAACAAAAATAATATAAAGAATCCAGTCAAAAGGTGAGCAGAAGAGCTAAAAAGACTTCTCCAAATAGGAAATACAGATGGTCAGGCACATGAGAAAATGCTCAACAATATTTATCATCAAGGAAATGTAAAACAAAACCACAAGAGATATCACATCACACCAGTAAGACTGGCCCACATTATAAAAACTAACAACACTAGCAAATGTAGAGAAAAAGAAACACTTTGATATTGCTGATGTGAATGCAAACTGGTCCAACCATTATGGAAAGCTGTGTGGAGGACCCTCAAATTACTAAAAATGGATCTACCATATGACCCAGGAATTCCACTTGTAGGCTACCCAAAAGACATGAAACCATTAATTCAAAAGGAAACCTGCACTCCTGTGTTCAATGAAGCACTAGTTACAAGAGCTAAGCTATGGAAACAAACTAAATGCCCAAAAACAGGACTGAATCAAGAAGATGTGGTATATATATACAATGGAATACTACTCAGCAATCAAAAAGGAAACAACACTACTTGCAGCAACTTGGATGGAGTGGAACCGGATTATACTCAGTGAAAACAGTCAGAAGAAAAAAAGAAAAATATCAGATGGTTTCACTAACAGGAGGAAGATAGGGAAATATACAATGGATCAGGGGGGAAAAAAAAAGACAAAACTGGAGACATTCAGCAGGGAAGGGGGCGGGAAAGGGGAAAGCAACCAAAACAGAGGGGAGAGGGCAGTCTATGGTGATATCTTTGTTTACGGGTATCTTGGTGGTGTTAATTTTATGGGGACAACACCTGAGAGGAAAAATCAACTACTGTGCACAATTGAACAATTATGTGAAAATATAGAAATAACTTTTAATTACTGCATTTATAGTGATTTCCATACAGGAACAAAATGTTTTCACTTAGACGATAGCAGTTTTACTTTAAGAGGAGAAATTAATATTACATTTTAAATTAAGTGCCTATACCCATGTATATAAAAGTATCAAAATGGTGTAAAAAAAATAAATGTGCAAGTGCTGGCATTGGCTTCATACCCCAGGTGGAGCTCAGATTCTCCTATCTTCTGTTATGTTCCCTATGAAAAGTGACAGAGACAGTGGAGCCTATTTCAGTAAGTTGTAAGAATTGCAGGAGGAAATGCATGTGGACCAGGCCTGTCTGTCTGTCTGTCTATCCATCTTAGGTTTCCCACTATATTCTCACTCTGTTTTTTATCATTTTCAAACAGGAGATCAACATCTCTTGCTCCATATGGAAGGAGAATGATGATGGGGGGTGGGGCTGGGCAGAGAGGGGACAGTTAGGAACAAAGTAAATGAAATGGTAAGGACTGGGAGGGGGTTGGTCAGTAGTGGTTTCCAAGAAGCCCCCTCTGGTTATAGAAGCTGGATGTGATGGTTTGCTGAGGACAGAGGCTGGGGTGGGAAGAAACCTTGCTCCAGGCAGCATGGCTCCCAGCCTACTAGCCATGTGCAAGAGGCTGCTTTTCAGTTGAGCTGGAAAGATGGAAGGTTTAAAGAAAAGAAAAGATGGAAGGATTCTGAGCCAAATGCACCAGCCATCTGGAGCAACAGCTATTCTGGGCCCCAAGATGTAGCAGTGGAATGGAGTGCCCCCAGAGCCCTGGATGGGAAGGAGTGGAGAGGGTAGAAGGCAGGGGCTCTCCAGAGCTGGAAAGCAGATGGGTGCTATGGGAAGGTAACTAGCATTTGTTGGCTTCTGCAGAGATGTCGTGGTACAACCACCAGCCAAGTGGATGAGAGCCAAGCAGAATCCACTGCTGCGGAGCCTAGAGTCCCAGCACCCCACGGAGCAGAGCCAAATATGGCCTTTCTCTGTATGTCTCCAGTGACATACAATGGGGAGGGGTCCCCACTTCACCTTCTACCTTTAGAGAGGGAATTTTAATCTAAAAAGAAACTGACATTCCTACCCTGTCTTTTCCATCTGTACAAATTACACCACGTGCCTTTCCTGATGGTGCCACAGTGAAGACACAGGTCACACCCCTTGGCCCTGAACTCCCTTGTGCCCTGCGGTACACACTGTCCACCTGCTCAGCACTGAGCACTAACTCCCAATTCCAAAATGATTAGCAAAGTTAGTGAAGAGGGAGCCTTCCGACGCCAGGTCCCCGATGGGACTGCAGCTGCGTCTCTTCTCCCAGACACCACCCTCCTCATCCATTTTGGGGTTTGGGCCAAAAAGCAGAGCCTGAGAGCCATCTTGCTCTATGTCTTCAAATCTAAGTGATTAAAATAAAGTTGACACCTTCTTCGAAGAAATGGCAGTTTGAAAAGGCTTCTTTTAAAAAGCTTAAGTGACAAAATGAGAGTAAGTTAAAGACTCAAAACTAATTATGTCAGTGGTTTAAATTCCATTTTGATTAAAAACAAAATACAGAAAAATGTCTTCCATGATGAAACGTCACAGGTTCTCACCTTCAAACCTTCTGAGAAGTTTCAAAGATGTCCTCCCAAATACCCTGCTTTACCACTGTAATCCAAGTCATAGGGTAGCTTTTCTGGAAAAGAAAATGCCAGAAAAGGCATCTATTCCTTCTACACCGACATTGAGCACTAATGCATTTACTTCTCCATGGAATTATTGTTTATTTGAATTAAACAATAAGATGTTAAATTTTATCTAAAAAGAAATAATGATTGCTAAGAAAATCCTTTTGCTTTTTAGAATTTTTTTTGAAATTTTTAGTGTAACACTGGCTTATATCATTGTATAGGCTCACACCTCCTGGGCGGTGCTTCACCACACACCCCAACCCCAGAGCACCCATCTCTGTCTATATTAGCAGTGGGCTCTCCCCCTTGGCTCTACACCCTCCCTCTAGGTTTCTCATTTCTGTGGTCATTTCTGGACTTTGTTTTAATTTAATTTTGTTAGTTCCTTGGTTTTGTTTCTCTGTGTTCCACATACGAATGAAATCTTTCAATATTTGTCTTTCTCCCTGGAAAACAGTATGGAAGTTTCTCAAAATATTAAAAATAGATACACCATATGATCCAGCAATTCCATTCCTTGATATTTATACAAACAGTGAGAAAACACTAATTTGAAGAGATATATGCACTTCTGTGTTCATTACAGACGGTCTGTAATAGTCAAGTTATGGAAACAATGTAAGTGCATGAAGATGGAAGACTATATTCAGATGGGGTTCATAGACATGGTGGAATACTACTCGGCTACAAAAAAAAAAAAAGATGAACCCGTGCCACTTGCCACAGTATAGATAGAATTGGAAGAGAGTGTGCTAAAAGCTAAGAAAAATTTTAAAACAAAAAGTAATGCGGGAGCTCCTCTTTAAAGATAACTGTAAATGATTACACCAAAAAAAATTTTTTTTAAGATTTATTTATTTATTTATTGTGCATACAGAGCTGGGGTACAGGCCAGAGGTACAGGGGCGGTGAGAAGATTCACCAGAGACAGAGTGGGGAGCAGAACAGGCAGATCGACGAAGTACACTGCTGAGGGGAGCAGCGGACGGGCCAGGAGAGGTCTGCCGGGCCAGGAGAGGTCTGCCGCGCCATGTGGTCACCTCCGGGGCAGGTGGGGATCGAACTCATGTGGAAGTGGCTTTCGATTCTCAGTGCTGTGCTTTAACCCACTGTGCCACCAGGGAGGGCCTACACCAAAAAGAATTTTTAAGTAAAAAACATTTTAAGATTCTCAGTGATCTCCAGACCCCTTTCTTGGGTCCTACTGATGACGAGGTGCGCAGGTCCTTCCTCTCATTTGCCTTTGTCTTACTGTCCCCGTTGCTTTCGACAGTTTTACGGGTCCTTTGGCATCTGGCAAGGATTTCCTTCAAGCAACACAGACATTGTGTTCCAGGTGTGTTTGTGAACTATGTACAGCTGCTGTTTCCCTGACTAGATCCCAGTAATTCTCCAACTGCCTATTTTTAGGGGGAAGTCCTCTACTACGGACAAAATGGGGAAGCAGCCTCCTAACTTCCAAGTCATGGCAAAGCCCTGTGGCTATTCTGGACACCTCTAGTTTGAAAGCAAAGGTGGCCCCTCCCCCTACCAAGCAGACTGGTTTCCCCATGATGTGAGTAGGGCTCAGAGAAGACCTGACTGAGCCATAGTCCTACTCGCTTACAAGGGGGAGGTCAATCAATATTTGTTCTATTTCTTTGAAGAATGTCATTGAAATTTTTATTGCAATAACATTGACTCTGAAAATTGCTTTTGGTAGGATGGCCATTTTGATAATGTTAATTCTTCCAATCCATTAGTAGGGGATGTCTTTCCATTTCTTTGTGTATTCTTCTATTTCTTTTAGCAATATTTTTTAATTTTCTTTGTACAGGTTTTTCAATCTTTTGCTAGGTTTATTCCCAAGTATCTGATTTTTTGTTTTATTTTGTTTCAATTACAAAAGGGAAAATAGATGACTGGATCAGGAAGATGTGGTATATTTACATAGTAGAATATTACTTGGCGATCAAAAAGGATAAACTCATGCCCTTCACAGCAACATAGACAGAGCTGGAAGGAATTATGCTCAGAGAAATAAGCCAGAAAGAAAAAGAAAAATATCTAATGTCTCACTTATAGTAGAAAAGTAGAGAAAACAAATAAGGAATCAGAAAATAAAAGTAACTACAATAAAGTAAAAGTCAAAATCATCAGGCAACTATAGAGACATTCTGTAGGGAAGGAGGAGGGAGAAGGACCAGGATGGGAGTGGGAAGAGCACAAGAGACTATGGTGATGGTGCACAGGGGAGTTGGGGTGGGAATTTCATGGGGAAATCATGCGTTGTACAAAACTGAAGGATGATGTAATGAATATATTTTATAAATTAAAATTAAAAAACAAGGGGGAGTTCCACATGATGCTAACACTTTGCAGGCTGCAGTGCCCACAGATGCTGAACTAGGTGTTCTACATTTGTCAAGGGCATCCAAATGAGTTCACACACACTCAGGAATGCCTCAAGCTTCGGCTACATGTTTGGGATGCAGGTGCCAGAAGGGAACCTGAGATAGGAATCAAATTTGGGTTTGAAAGGACTGAGTTTGACACTGCCTCCATTTACACCCTACCTGAGGCCAGGGTTGCTCAGCCCTAAGATGAAAAGAATAACAGCACCAATTATGTCCTCTCGGGCTGAAGGGCATGCAAGAAGCTGTTGCATGGCCCAGTTCATGAAGGCTGCAATCAAGTACCTGGGGCTTGTATGCAAGGAAGCAGGTGCCTTGTCACCAACAGCACAATGTTTTATTCAACACAGGTGATCCACCTGGACTCTTTCTATGTACTACTTAGAACGTTTCATACTCCCAGAGCTCCTGAGAGTATGGAGACAGCCTGGTCATCCGTGCTCCAGACAGAGAGCAGCGCCAGGCTACTTCAGCTTTGAAAGAGCCTGGGCTCCATGGGTGGCTGCCAAAAAACAGGCAAGAAGAAAACTACTGAAATTTGAACACATCGTTAAGGCTGGGTGTGGAGAGGAAGTTTAGAATCCCTGGAGATTCAGTACCATGTTGTGTTTTATAGTAAGAAATACATATTGACTCTTCAACAGTCTTCTAAATGCTAAGAGCAATGCAACAAAAGGTGTTTTGTTGTTAGTGAGGTGACTTTTGGACTCCACCTATGGATGGAGCTGGTTGCTAGGAGAACCAAATAGGACTAGAGGGCTAGAACTTTCAACCCCACCCGCCTGGGCTTTGGTGAGAGGAACTGGATGGCAGGTGGATTTAATCGCCAAAGGACAATGATTTATCTACTCAGCTGTGCCTTTGTAATGAAACCCAAAAAGGTGGGGTTCAGACAGCTTCCAAGTTAGAGAACCAGGGCACTCCCTTGTGCCACTAGCTTCAGGAAGACAGAAGCACCTTTGTTCAGGCCTCGCCTGTGTGTCTCTTCAATCTAACTACTGGTTATTTTCTTTAATATCCTTTGCAATCAGTGATCTGAATGGGTTTCCCGGATTTCTGTAAGGAGCATCAACAAAAATTAACCCCAAGGAGAGGATCGTGGAAACATCCTGTCCTTCCAGTTCTCCCAGTGCCCCTCCCTTCAAGATCCAATTCCAAATCTCTTCCTCTGTTTTCTCCTATCCATCCTGAAAAGCCTGTCCACATCCTCTGAGCCCATGGGTATATCGGCATTGGTGTCACCTGTACCATCACATCTGGTCCCCTCCTATGTCTGCCAACCCCTTCCTAAGTCCCAAACTGGTACAGCACCTGGCACAGGGCCAAATCCTCCAACTCAGACACAGCTCAGCAGGGAGGCGTGTACAGGGCCCAGTCACAGTTGTTTGGAACCAAACCCTGTTTTTGCTTTGGGAAAAATAGATTAAATGTACTTTGGCCAGCCCTCCCTGGTGGTGCAGCAGGTTAAATCACAGCACTAAGAAGCTAAAGCCACTTCAGCATGAGTTCGATCCACGCCCCGGAGGTGACCACATGGCGCGGCAGACCTCTCCCCACCCACCCACTGCTCCTCTCAGCAGTGTATGTCATCCATCTGTCTGTTCTGCTCCCCACTCTGTCTCTGGTGAATCCTCTCACCACCCCTCTACCTCTGGCCTATACCCCAGTTCTGTATGCATAAATAAATAAATCTTTAAAAAAAAAAAAAAGGCACTTTGGCCACTTACATAGCAGAAGGTAAGGTCTCCCCTATTGCTGAAGTTTTTAAATGAAGATAGAAAGTAATTTCTGGGATCCAGAATTGATGACACTGCTTATGGTACTCTAAAAGCCAAGTAATTGAATCACTTCTCAATTAGGCCAGAAGGTCCTTCTGGAAATAATCTATGCTTTTAAAAGTTACAGTATCTTCGCCATAGAGCCTAGAGCTCATCCTCAGACAAGATTTCTCAGCAGCCCAGCACTGCCTGAGGAAAGGGCTATCACGTGGTTGCCAATGGGCTTTGGGCTCTAGCCCCTTTTTACTCCACCTGGAGAAGGTCTGTGGGCTGTGAGTAGACATGGAAACCTCTCAAAGCATCTTTCAAAACAACAGCAATGCAACAACAGCTGCTGGTTTTCAACATGGCCAGACATCTGCAGAGACCGTGAGCTCAAGCTGCTCTCCTGTCTTTAAAATCCCCATGGGAGTCCTATTTTCCCTGCTCCCTTCTCCTGCTCCCCCAGGACCCCCACCAAGAGGTGAGGGGGGTAAGCTAGGGAAACCCACTCAAGATAAGCCTCAGTTGGCTCATATGAAAAATAGAAATAATGGAGCCCTCTAGGGCAGCCTGGCCTTCATGATCTAAGGGTTCTTTCAGGGAGCACCAGGCTGAAGGATCAGTCCCAAAGAAATCTGCTAAGTGGCTGACTGGAAGCCTCAACATAAGTAAGGGGTGGGAGGGTCAGAGGACTCTGGATTCTATATTTACCCGGTCTTTCCAGTGTTCAAGATAAAGTGTTGAACCTGCCCCCCAAAGGAGCAACAAATGGATGCTTTTCTTTTCTGTCACAAGCCTGTCCATTCTCCCCAGCACAGGGGTGGGGGCCAGGATAAATAGGAGGAGGAATACACCTTGCTGTACGTGGGTTCATCCTGGAGCAGCACCCTGTGTCCTCCACTCGGGACAGCTCCAGAGGCTTGGGCATGGACTACCGCTAAGAGGACCCCATAATTCCTGCACAAATGGTGCTAGGTTTGGCAGAAGGTCCACCCCACCTGGACCTGCCCCATGTCAATACCACCCATCAAGCAGGACAACTGAGAACACACTGGGATGTCCTGCTTTATTAAGCCACAGGGGACAAAGATACCCGTATCTGCTCCCTGACCCTAAGACCCTTCATGACATGAGAGCTAAGAGGGCGGGCTTCCATAGGGTCCGAGGGACTTGCACCTCTGCTGCCAGCCTTGGAGAGCCTGCCTGGTTCCTAGGTCCCACGAATATCATGAGGACTGCACAGAGTCCCTGACAGATGACCGGCTTAGCTTAGACACAGAAGTTCAGGGTCACAGAATAAGTAATCAAAGAAGTGCTTGTTTTCACTGAAATGAAAATGGTCTGAAGAAATAATCTAAGTAAAGTTAATTATTACACACTGCCCTGTTCGTAACCACTCTGGAGAAATGGGGAGCCTCCCCAAAGGGATCTGAGTCAGACCCAGGTCGAGTCCCTCTCCACTCCCTCCAAACGCACCGCGAATGA
>NW_004567105.1:42044179-42048116 GCF_000260355.1 Condylura cristata
GCAGGTCAGGAGAGGTCTGCCACGCCATGTGGTCACCTCTGGGGCAGGCGGGAATCGAACTCATGCGGAAGTGGCCTTAGCTTCTCAGTGTTGTGCTTTAACCCGCTGCGCCACCAGGGAGGGCCGTATTTTAAATTTTTTATGGTGTGTTAATGATATTCAAACTGTCCTTGCTCTTGGGTCATACAACACAGGTATGCCTGGCAGTGGTTCTCAGACCCTGGTCCTGAATGACAGCCCCTCATTTCTTTTTCGATTCACTCCCTCTCTACCATGTGTCATGGACTGGTCTAAGCAGCCTCTTAGCCCCAGAATGCCCCAAGAGTTAAGCAGAATCTTAGATCAACTCCCTCCAAGACTTCTCTCCATGTGTTCTCCCCACCCTGGGAGTAAAGTAGCGCACCCCACCCACTTCTTACAGACACCACGATTTCTTCTGAGTGATCGTCTCAAAGCCTCTCCAGGTGAGTTCCACCATCCCACCAGTCCCTTAAGAGCTGTCCTCCATTTCCCACTCTCCCAGCACAGGAAGAAAGGGAGTAGTTGGCCAAAGGAGAGCACACCAGGGCAGGTGCCCACATATGGCTCAAGTCAACATTAGAGGGGAACTTGGGATTGGATATTGGGGTGAACTTTCAGTGTTTATTAGATGAGACTTCAATATCAGAAAATGAGTCCTAATCACCATATGAGATTCTTTGAGTCGTAAGATCTTCCTGAGATGGTGCGCCATGGAGACTGGGTTGCTTTAACTATTTGCGGTCTTTTATTATTCCACACAAATTTTATGATTTGTAATACATAGAAATGTTATAATTTCAAATATATCTTGATATTGCATTTGAATCTGTAAATTGTTGTAATATGATCTTTTTAACAACTTTTTCCTAATCTAGGAAACATATCTCCATTTCTTTGTCCATTATTTCTTTCAACAGTATTATTATAATATACCAATCCCTAACTGGCCCTCCCTGGTGACACAATGGATTAAAGCTCAGCACTAGGAAGACAGCTACAGCCACTTCAGCACCAATTGATACCCCCCACCACCCCCACTCCACACTCCTACACCTTTAACCCCCCCACTCCCCACCAGGGAGCTGACCCACATAGCCCAGCAGACCTCTCCTGTCTCACCCGCTGCTCCCCTCAGCAGTGCGCTTCATCAATCTGCCTGTTTTACTCCCCACTCTGATCGTTGTGAATCCTTTCACTGCCCCTGCACCTCTGGCCTGTACTCCAGTTCTGTATGCATGAATAAGTAAATCTTTAAAAAAGAAAAGAAAGAAAAAATTCTTAATTACTTTGTTAAGTTTATTCCTAGGTATTTCAACTGTTCTGATTGGGTTTGTTTTCTTAATTTCTCTATCTTCTAATTCATTGTTTGTATATAGAAGTTAACAGACTTCTATGTATTGATTTTTGTATGCTGCCATTTTGCTATATACTATTACCAGTAGTTTTTTTGGTTGTCTTTTGGATTTTCTATGTATATGATGTCATCTGCAATTAATGAGTTTCATATCCTCTTTTCCACTTTGGATTTTTTAATGTCTTTTTCTTGCCTGATTACTCTGACTAGGACTCCCAATACTGTGTTGAACAGTATTGTCGTGACATCACTGTTTCCTGAGATCTTAGTGGAAATGCTTTCAGTTTTTCACCATCAAGTAAAATGTTGGTTGTGGCTTTGTTACATGTGACCTTCATTATGTTAAGATAAATTTACTTTACTCCATTTTATTGAAAATTATTTTATCCATAAATGGGCATTAAAACTTATCAAGTGGCGTGGCAGACCTCTCCTGACCCGCCCGCTGCTCCCCTCAGCAGTGTACTTCGTCGATCTGCCTGTTCTGCTCCCCACTCTGTCTCTGGTGAATCCTCTCACCCTCTGCATCTCTGGCCTGTACCCCAGTTCTGTATGAATAAATAAATCTTAAAAAAAAAAACTTATCAAGTGTTTTTTCAGCATTTATTTTAAAAATCATGTTATTTTTACCTTTCTTTTTCATAAAGGTAGTAAATGACATTGATTGATTTGAGTATGTTGAACTTTACTTGCTTCCTTAGAATGCCTAGCCCAAAAATATCTTCTCCCCAGCTATGTTGGATTCAGGACAGACCAGTCCTTACTGGTCCACATTCAAAATAAGCAAATCATGCTTGTTAGGGCATTTATTTTCATTAGAAAATCTATTCATTATTCTAACCTGCAATAACAGGTGTCACCTCTGCTTTGACAGATGCAATTTAAAGAATTAGCAATGATTAGGGTGAGGACAGGGTGTCTGGTGTCAAGATTAAAGCTAATGTCTCACCCTAAAAGGCTACATTAGCAGACTCCAAAATATAATTTTCAACTCCCAGTGTTTGGTAGCAGGCCATAACACCTATTAATGTTTTTTAAAACTCATTCAAGTGTGGAATAAATTATGCTCAGAAAGTTCTGAGAAAGACTCAGCTTGATTGCATCTTTAGCTACAGTCCAATGTCCACTCACCGATATTATGAGCAACAATTCCTAAAATTAGATCACTTCTCGGGTGTTTTTTCCCCCTCTGAATATGACAAAATAATCTACTAGACTACAAATTTGTGAAATTACCACATATTTTTTATTTTAAAAATATTTTTAGCTTTGTTGAGATATAGTTGACATTTAACATTGTGTAAGTTGAAAGTGTACAACATGAAGACTTGATACATAAACATCTATATTGTGAAATGATTACCATGAAAGTGAATTAACCTATCCATCACCTCAGACAGTTGCCTTTTTAAATTTTATTTTTCTAATTAAGTACTCTTGTTTTACATATGTTAATTTTTTGCGATCATAAGATCTATCCCTTCAGGTATAGTCACGATAGCTCTCATACCACCAAAGCACCCATAGTCTTTCACCATAGGTTAATATGCTCCTCCTCACCTGTTTCCACTCTCCCTGCCTCTCCGCCTCCCCTCTGGATGCCTCAGGTCTAAGATCAGATTTCAAGGATTGGTTTTAAAGTTGGTTTCTCTCTATTCCACATATAAATGACTCTAGCCAGTATTTATCTTTCTCCTTCTGACTTACGTCACTCAACCTAATTCCTTTCAGCTCTGATCATGTTGTCATAGATAGCATGAGTTTATCTTTTTTTTTTTAAAGATTTATTTATTTATTCATACAGAACTGGGATACAGGCCAGAGATGCGGAGGGTGAGAGGATTCACCAGAGACAGAGTAGGGAGCAGAACAGGCAGATCGTCGAAGTACACTGCTGAGGGGAGCAGCGGGCGGGTCAGGAGAGGCCTGCCACGCCATGTGGACTCCTCCTGGGGCAGGTGGGATCGAACTCATGCTTAAGTGGCTTAAGCTTCTCAGTGCAGTGCTTTACCCCACTGCATCACCAGGGAGGGCCGAGTTTATCTTTTTTGATCACTGAGTAGTATTCCATTGTGTGTATACCACATCTTTTTGATCTACTCATCTAATTTGGGGCATTTCCATATATTGACTATTGTAAATAGAGCTGCCAAAAACAAAGTGCAAGTGTCCTTTTGAATTAGGGTTTTTGTGTTCTTTGGGTTGATACCTAGGAGTAGAATTGCTGGATCATATGGCAGGTTCATTTTCCCTTTTTGAGAAACTTCCACACTGCTTTCCATAGGGGGATGGACTAATCCATATTCCCACCAACAGTATAAATGGCTTCATTTTTTCACTATGGGCTGTTCCCACAAGTGTCAGGTGGTTCTCACTGTGGTTTTGACTTGCATTTCCTTATCATGTGCCAACTTATCTGCATGTCTTCTTTAATGTAGTATTTGTTTAGCTCTATGTGCACATTTTTTGATTGGGTTGTTTGGCTTGACTTGCATGAGCTCTTTGTACATCTTTGATATCAGTTCCTTTTCAGATGTATATTGTGGAAATATTTTCTCCCCC
>NW_004567105.1:42049155-42049930 GCF_000260355.1 Condylura cristata
TTGATCTGCCTGTTCTGCTCCCCACTCTGTCTATGGTGAATCCTCCCACCCTCCGCATCTCTGGCCTGTACCCCAGTTCTGCATGAATAAATAAATAAATCTTTAAAAAAGAAAAGAAAAAGAAAATACTCCCAAAAAATGATGGTGATAATGCAAAGTGACATAGGAATAAATCAAAGAAACTCCCTATGCCCAAAGCTAGAGCAATTTGAGCAACAAATTGAGAAATATCCCTGAATACTGACTGATATAAATTATTGTACTGATGAGCAGATGGGGAGAATGGACAGCTGTCCTGTGCAGCAGAGTTTCAAGGTGTTTATATGAATGTCCTCTCTTTCTCAAGACAGCAAAGCATCGTCCCCCACTCCATAAAGACAGTATGTACATAGTAACTCCTTTCTAAAGAACACAACATAAAAAGCAGGAGTACGGAGACCCACAGTAGAGTCCAGAAACTGGAAAACATTACCCATCCAAGGTGATTAAGGTTTAATAACATCAGTGATGAGTCATGGTATCAAATGACAGTGATATCAAATGACAGGAATGACACTTCTCTGTCCTCTTCCTCTCCAAAACGCATAACGCATGGCTAATCACGAGAAAACATCAGAAAAATTTTCCAAGTAACTCAGTGAAAGGGGATTCTACAAAATATCACCTCACCTTCAGTTATCAAAGTCATCAAAGACAGTCTGAAAAACTGTATTAGCCCATAGGATCCTGAGACCTGGGGACTGAATGTCGTGTGTGTGTGTGTGTGTGTGTGTGT
>NW_004567105.1:42050830-42078407 GCF_000260355.1 Condylura cristata
CAAAGTCCACTGCTGAGGGGAGCAGTGAGTGAAACAGGAGAGGTCTGCAGCGCCATGTGGGTCAGCTCCCTGGCCGGGGATGGAACTCATGCTGCAGTGGCTTTGGAGAGCTTCATAATGCAGTGCTCTAACTCGTTGCACCACCAGGGAAAACCCTTTAATGTTCACTTTTGAGAGTTCTTTATTTTTTTTGTCAGATAGATACTTTGAATATTTTCTCTAGTCTGTGACTAGATGTTTCCATTCTTTCACCAACGTTGTTAAGAGAACAAAAGTTGGAAAGTTTGATGAAGTCCAATGTCTTAATTTGTTCTTTCATTATTATGAATGATTTTGCATCTTTTCCTCTATGCTGTGTATGGTTTCAGGCTTCTAGCCATATCTTCAGTCCATGTTCAATTATTTTGTATGTGTATGGTATACAATGGTGGACTAGTTACATTCATTTACATGTGGCTGTCCAGTTTTTCTACCACAATTTATTGAAGATATTTTCCTTTCTCCATTGTATATTCTTAGTTCCTTTGTTTTAAATTTTTTGTCTGTCTGTTCAATTGTGGTTTTATTTCTGGCTTCTCAATGTTAATCTATTGGTCTGTGTGTCTTTCCCTCTTCCAGCTGTTAGTGGAAAACAGTATAGAAGTTTCTCAAAATATTAAAAATAGGACTATGATTCAAACCTATATACCTATCCAAAAATGCACTAAAAAAAAGCTTTAATTCAAATGTATGTGTGCACCTACCTCTATGTTGCTTATAGCATGAATTACAATAACCTAGTTATGGAAACACTCCAAGTGGCCAAGTGCATACAGGTAAGTGGAATTGCTCTAGGGCAAACCCATGGCAAGCAGGGTCACCTGGGAAGGACTCTTCACCCACTCGCTTAGTAATTCAAGATAAACCCAAAAAAAGACATGCAGAGAAAAATGTGTGGGAAATAAGAAAGATTTAGTTATAAAGGCAGCTAGAGGAGAGAGGGCAGAGAAAGAGAGATAGCAACTAACATGATTAAATACCATCAGCCCTGCTAACAAGTGGTACCAGGATGCAGGGAGGGGCACAGAAACAAGAAGAGAGTCCCAGACTCGCATGTGTTCAGTCACTACCAAGCATTACTGCTACACGCCTCCACCTTCACTTTCCCTGCTGAGGAAATGTGGTTTCCATACCTTGGGCCTTGGCGCAGGGAACTTCCCCTTCCACAGGTGTATCTGTAACGATTTGAGAAGATGTGGTCTATACACTCAGTGAAATACTATTCCATTATTTAAAAAATAAAAAGGTGAACTCTTGCCATTTTCAACAAGGATGAAACCAAAAAGGACTGTGCTAAGCAAAGCAAGTCTGAAGAAGAAAGACAAGTACCAGTGATTTCACTCGCTTGTGGGATACAAAGGAATAGACAAAATCAAGCCAAAACTAGCCACAGAAATCAGACTGTTGAGGCGAGGTTGCCAGAAGTGGAGTTGGGGGATAGGAAGCAAAGGTAGGTAAGGATCCAATATACTACAGCAGAGGATCATGGGTGTTTTGCTGAGGCAGAGGATTTGGGTGTGGGGTGCTAACATACATCTGAAGAGTTGTGAACCTGTAGCAGAAATCTGGATTTACCCCCGGAGAAAAGGAAAGACAAGTGGCACTTAAGAATGGTGCAGTCAGTTGCAGTTGTATGGCAGGTGGACCCAGGAATGGACCTCAGTCCCATTCCAAAGCCTGGCCCAGGCCTAAGTCAGAGGGCTACTTTTACACATATTTGCCACAACACTGGTTTCACAGTTTGATATTGTTTTACAACAGACACAACCATCAGTGGAGAGCATAAAATTTTTCCTTAGCAAATCTATACCTCTAAATCACGTTATAAACCAGCATTACCTAGAGAAGGTAATACAATTAAAAACAATTTTAATCTAAAGCAGATATGACTAAGATTGCATGTATTAAATGTTGACAGTGGGTGGGTACCGGACTATTTATTTTATATATATATATACTCTTTTTGGTCAGTAATGTTTCCTGAGAAGAGACAAGAAGGCAGAAGAAAAGGAAAGGCTGGGGGGAGAGGGAGGATGGAATCCAATATGCTAAGTCCAACTGTAAATTCCAGAGGAAGCCTTAGACACAAAGGAAAATGGGGGTGGGGCTGGATGGGGGTATCAAGGAGGAGGGCTGACACAATTCTCATTGAATTCTCACAGCGGGAAGGCATTATTGTTCCCATTTGTGCATAGAACGTGCTTGTGACAGCCCTCTTCCTCTCTCCCATGAGTCAGAGACCACAGTCCGTTTCTCCAGGAGACTAATCCTGTTGCCAATGGCAGATGCTTCTGGAATACAGAGAGGGTCCTTCCCCTCCCTCAGATGGGGCCTTCATCTCTGGACTCTGCCACCCCAGGTTCCAGAAGGACACAGGGAAAGCCTGAGCAGCTCCAGCCTCAAGGGCCATCACACTGACCAGGTGAGAATGGTTAGCCCACCCCCGCCCCCACACTTCGCCTAGCACCTCACTCCTCACAGCCCTGCAGGAGGAAGTTCTCCAAGAGCTGCCAGTGTCACAGCCCTGAGTCACTCCCACCACCCTCTCTCCTCTTTGCCCAGACCACTACAGCAGACTCTGCCTTCCCCTACCTGATGATTTCTTATTTCGCCAAACAGGATGCTTTCATGTCTTTGCTTTACCTCCTTTGCAGTTTCTAAATTTTGCATCTTGGCACCCCTGACACCAGCAGTCTGATGACCACGAAAAATTGATCCTCTGAACTCAGACTTGGCCATAAATCCTGCTGAGAAGAGAGGCTTCTTTCATGACGATGGGGAGCCTGGGAGAAAGACAAGCCCTACCCCCACCTAACACTGTGTACGTGAAGGACAACAGGATTCTGTGCTAGTTCTCTATTCTAAGGCACCTAAAAGCAGTATTTCCACCCAGACAGCACACGTTTCCCTCAAAGACCCCCCTATTCGATCTATGAGCCGCTGTCCTTCTTCACAGCATTTCTGCCACACCACACTGGCTTCAAACTCACCTTTCCTCATTCTGGACACTCCATAAAACTCTCCTGACATTACTCTGAGAACTTGGGGTACAAACCCCAACTCTGCTCTCTCAGGAGAGTAAAGAGACTCAGAAAGGGAGACTGAGACAGTTCAGGGAAAGGAGGTGCCAAAGGTCATGATACGGACAGAGGCGGCAGGGTTGGGCTCCGAGCCCACAGCTGGCTCCCTGTCCAAGTCCCTGAAGCCCAGGGGAGCCCACTGACCTGGCAGAGCTTGGTGCTATGCTGGAAAAGCCCCTTGAGTTGGACCCAGTAGTCTGGTTAAACACATTGCCCTTTACTCATTAGCTGGATCTACTCAGACAAAGGGCAAGGAGGTGACTTAAACAGGGCAGGACACTGGCAGCCAGGTACCCCCAGAAGAAGCAGAAGCCCAGGTGAGGGCGTGTGAAATGACCAGCAACTGGGCATGTGGTGACTGCATGTCCCCTACCCTGCTCCTCCCCCTTTGCACTGGTTCATCACCCTTTCACTTCCCTCCAAAAAACAGGGCTTACCCTCAGTGTAATTGTTGACTGAGAGACGCAGGTGTTTGTCCTCCAGCACAAAGACAGGAAAGCAGGAGAGGAGGTGCAGGTGGCACATCAGGCACAAGACTGGAGACCTCTGCTGTCTGCAAACCGTCCCAAAGGACAGTGGCCATCCCAGGTCACCCTCCACCTTCAAAACTCCAACACAGAAGGAGGTCCCCTGTAATAAGCCTTTTTGAGAACTGACATCATCCAAGTTAAGGATTCCTGGTTACAGTCAATGTCCTGTTTAAAAAATGAACCTAGTGGGCCCTCCCTAGTGGTGCAGCGGGTTAGGACACAGCACTGCAAGCTAGTGGCAGCCACTTCAGTGAGAGCTCGATCCCCACCTGCCCCAGAGGTAACCACATGGCGCCTCCTGACCCGCCCACTGCTCCCCTCAGCAGTGTACTTCATCACCTGCCTGTCCTGCTCCCCACTCTGTCTCTGGTGAAGCCTCTCACCACCCCTGCACCTCTGGCCTATACCCCAGTTCTGTATGCACAAATAAATAAAAATTTAAAAAAAAAATGAACCTAGCATATCCTCCCAGCTTCACTGTGCCCCACCCCTAAATATGAAGAAAAAATGCACAAAAAAAGATCAGCAGACAATGGAAACCTAGTGTAGGGGATCAGGTAGAAGCTACAAAACCACAGAGCAAATGAAAGCAAAATCCTCATTTTGGATCTCTTCAAAGAAATGGATAGGAAGGTTCATTACAGACAAGAAACGAGGCTGAACCAGAATGTGGTGGTGAGAAACATCAAACCATAAATGTGTTCCAACTGCTGAGAATTTGTTCAAAGAAAATTACACCAAATTATGAAAAACCCACATGCCTCATGGTTAATAACCATCAATATTAGGGATCAATTGAAATGGCAACAATAATGAGGAAACAAATCACTGCTTCTCCCCCCAAATCCCCACGTAACGAGTTATTAAGCAGCAAGCCAGAGTGATAACCTAAAGACCAGGTAGCAATGAGCAAATAGCAGTTATGATTCAGTCACAGGAAACTGTACAGGTGCTATTTGAACAGCGATAAGATGTATGCGTATCCAGGGATAAAGCATGAAAGAAGTCCAAGTAGCAAACGCACAGCAAGACAATATGTGAAGCTTATTTGATGAAGGTGCTTATCACGTTATGATTACTCAATACGCTAGCCTTTTTAAGTCTCAAATAACCTAGCTGACTTTCTAATATATAACTTAGAGATAGGGTCGCCTGAGCGAAGTGACTGCTTACTACCCATTGGTTCCCAAGGACCATGTTCCAAGCTTGCCAGCAAGCTGTCTAGATAAGGCAAACCAAAGAACCCAACAGATGGTTTTCCACACTGTGTTATATTTATTAACATTTAGCCCAGACTTAATTGACAATACAAAATGTTGGTTCTTCAAACATTCAGCTTCATTATTTGCAATGGTAATTTCAGTAAATAGTACCTATTTCCAAAGCTGTGTAGTGTGAAATTGAATTTGTTGGTTAATTAATTGGAAGAATCTAACAACTTCATTCTGCTTGGAGATTGTGGCATTGAATTTAGTGATCTGTAAAATTACTCTCAGTATAGCAAAGTCAAAACAATAGGATAAATACACCTATCAACTTTTAGAAATCCGCAAGAACAGAGTTGTTTGCAGTGACTTTAATGGAGAACTAATGCACTTCTATATTCATTAGACTATATTCCTGTTTTAATAACAATTCCTCACTCACTTATTGCTTCAGGGTAACTATAGCACCTTAACAATTCCTCACTCACTTATTGCTTCAGGGTAACTATAGCACCTGAACTGCCTATTTGGACTGCATTTATCTTATTAATGTTGCTTTTGACAGACTGTGAAGTTGAGTGTCTGTCCCTAATGACAGTCAGAAGATAGAACACTTATACAAGACTACCTTCTGCCTGAAGTTGGTAACACTATATCAAAAATTTCTTTTTTTTAAAGATTTATTTATTCATGCACAGGCCATGAGGTACAGGGGGTGATGAGAGGATTCACCAGAGACAGAGTGGGGAGCAGAACAGCAGATCAACAAAGTACACTGCTGAGGGGAGCAGTGGGTGAGACAGGAGAGGTGTGTTGTGCCATGTGGGTCAGCTCCCTGGCTGGGGCTCAAACTCTCACTGAAGCATCTAAGGCTAGCTTCATAGTGCTATGCTTTAACCCACTGTGCCACCAGGGTGGGCCCTATATCAATATTTTTTCTATTAGCACACTACAATCTCTCCAGTTACAACAATAGCATGAAATGCCCTAGAACAAGACTTCAAAATACCATCCCAACCATGTTTGATTTCCCAAAACATTACCAATTATATAATGAGATTCTATCTTTTTTCACCCTACTAAATTGAATAAAAACCTGAATAACCCCAGTGTTTTCACAATGGGTGAGGAAACTCACATACTCTTTGAAGTGCAGGGATTGGTAAAAATAATTGTGAAGGCTATTTGGTATCAAAACTGTATGAGATATATGTCTCAAAAGCCTGTTCAATACCACCTTAGTCCAACCTAGAAATGTATCGTTTAGGTGCAATTGTGCTTGTATTTAAAAGTACACATTTGGCCCTCCCTTGTGGGCAATGGGTAAGGATGCAGCACTGCAAGCTGGCTGCAATCACTTCAGTGCGAGTTCAATCCCCACCCCTGAAGTGATCCACATGGTACAGCAGACCTCTCCTGTTTCACCCGCTGCTCCCCTCAGCAGTGTACGTCAATCTGCCTGTTCTGCTCCCCACTCTGCCTCTGATAAATCCTCTCACCACCCCTGTTCCTATGGCCTGTACCACATTTCTGTATGCATAAATAAATAAATCTGAGAGAAGCCCCAGAATTTAAAAAAAAAAGTACACATTTGAGTATTTTAATCATAGGGCTAATTATTTTAATTAAATAATCCAAATGATGAGTTTTTCATGGATCTGGCCAACACTATCATAATGATTAAATAAATTATTCAGTGTTTGTTCAATTGAATGATTATGCCGAAATTGGAAATAATGTAGCAGGAAACAATATGAAAAGGAAACAAGTTTATCATGGAATGTCAAGTTGTGAAAACTGCCTAATATTCTGCAATATGAAGAGTAAGTCCCTTTCTTGCAATTCAGTTATGCAAGTGTTGGACATAAGTTAGAGGCTTACAAAAATTGCTTCAGGATGTGGGTTAAGAGGGGACTTCAGTTACAGCTTGCATGTCTCTATCCCTTCATTAAGTATGTATTGGTTTTGAATTAGAAAACAAGACCACAAAATGATCTAAGGAATAATCATCAATTTACCCAAAAGGGTGGAAATGGCTTTGGCAAAGGTGAGAGCACATCTCTTCCCTCATGAGACTGGTCCAGCCAAAGAGCAGAAGGAGTTGTCAAAAAAGTGAGTGAGGCTAAGTTGCCTCCCACAAGTTCATAATTGATTTTATGAAATGCCTTTCTTTGCTTAGAAGCAAAGAGGGGAAAACATTACAAGAAGGAAGTGTGATCCGCTTGCACAGGACCTTAAACTTCACCAACAGTTGCTGTGAATCTAGGTGGGCAAAACTTTCAAAAGTTTTGTGAAATATCACTTAGAAATGACCTCTGTAGAAGCAAGTGAATGTGTCCCTTTTCCTGTCCTTTGTACTTGTTCTGAAAAAAAAAGTCCAACAAGCAAATGGGACCCAAAAACTCAGAGACAGCCATTATTTACATCATAAAAATGGGTTTCTAGGTAAAAAGAAAAAAGAAGAGACAGGATTAAGGAACAATATACCACAAGACATGAGTCATTATATATTTACTTAATGAAATAACATCAAACTATAAAAAGCAATTTCATTAAATCTGAAAACAGACCCCACCAGTACCAACAAAGGCTTTGAAACTTTCTGTGAGACCCTACCCGTGCCCACACTAACCAGTGAGACCCCAGGCCCATGTCAGGCAGTAAGCCAAAGTGGCCAGAGCCTCATGACCTCCTGTGAGACACTGCCAAATGCTCACCCAGATAGTCAAGTGGGGAAGCCCTTCAGGGGTCCCAACCTCTGGCCCTACCACCCCAGTCAAGACATTCCACACTCCAGCTATGGTGCCTACCACCTGGTAAATGACCACAACAGTAGAAATGGAAGACCCACATCAAATAGACGCCCTATTTACAGTAAATCAACCCTGAAAGCAAACAATGGGGAGAAAGAAAAAATGCAAATGGCCAAACAAGTCCTCAGAGGAACAATTCACTGCTCAACAGAACCAATCAACAGAACTCAACAACACAGACATAGAAAAGCTTATCTTGATATCATATAAAAATTCAAAATTGCCGTAATCAAGAAAATCAAAGAAATAGAATACAAAGGAAATTCACAAAACAGATCAGAGACATACAAGAAAACTCAGAAAAAGAAAAGGAAGTTATGGCCCTCCCTGGTGGTGCAGCAGGTTAAAGCACAGCACTAAGAAGCTAAAGCCACTTCTGCATGAGTTCGGTTCCCGCCTGCCCCAGAGGAGATCCACATGGCGAGGCAGACCTCTCCTGACCGCCCGCTGCTCCCCTCAATAGTGTAATTCATTGATCTGCCTGTTCTGCTCCCCACTATGTATCTTGTGAAGCCTCTTGCCGCCCCAAGCCCCTGACCTGTACCCCGGTTTTGTATGCACAAATAAATAAATCTTTAAAAAAAAAAAAAGGAAAGAAAGAAAAGGAAGTTATGAGAAACACAATAAAAGAATAGATGAACAAGATTGACTCTTTAAGTAAGAAAATAATGGAGCTGCAGGATATAAAAAGATCAATGAAGAAGGTAAAAAAATTTCTGGGAAAAGTTATGAAGATACAATAGTTTACTGAAAGAATTTATCAGTAATATTGAAGATGAAAATATGAAAAGAATTAAGATAGAAAAAGAAAGATACAAAGGGAAAAAAATTAAGGAATACTTTGAGAATTGTCTGACACAAAAAAAGAATGGGAATACAAAAGTCATAGGAGTCTCATGAGCAAAAAAAGAATGGGAATACAAGAGTCACAGGAGTCTCATGAGAAGAAAGAGAGAAAGGAGCTGAACTATTTCAGGAAATAATTAAAGAAAACTTCCCAAACTTGAAGAAGGAAATGATCAGAGAAATACAAGAAGCCAAGAGGACAGCAAACTGCCTAAATGAAAGAAATCTACAGCAAAGCACATAGTCATAAATTTTCCAAGAGTCCAAGATAAAATAAAATAATAAAACTTAAAAGGAGGAAGAAACAACCTATGAAATAAAAACAATAGGCTAACATCAGACATCTCAGAAGAAACTACTGGCAAGAAAAGAATGAGTAAGACACACAAAATACTCAAAGGAAAAAAAAAATGCCATCCAAGGATACTTTATCTTGCAAAGCTCTCTTTGCTGGAAAGGGAGAAATAAGGACCTTATCGGACAAAATCATTGGGAATTTACAAACACTAACACCCATCCAAGAAATATTAGAAAGCGATTCAAGATTTTAAGCAAAGAGAGGGATGGACACAAAGAACTGAATAAAGAATTGAATAGAAACAAAAAAAAATGAACAAAATTTCAGCAAAAGACATACCACATATCAATAATCATCCCTAAATCATTGAACTGAACTCACCAATAAAAAGACACATAGACTATTATGCTGAAGTAGGAAACAGTAGCCAACCTTCTGCCTCCAAGAAATGAACCTAAATTCGAAAGACAAGCATAGACATAGATGGAAAGCAAAGGATTAGGGAACTATTCTACAAGATAATGGCACCCAAAGGAAAAAGGGGGCATATTTATATCAGACAAAATAGACTTCCAGCTTAAATAAGAAAATAAAGTGACAAGAGACAGGGATGGAAACTATATAATGATCAAATGAACAATAAATCAGGAAAACATAAAACTCATCGATCTATACTCACCAAAAAAATGTAGCACCAAAATACATCAATTACTTTTGAACCTGAAAACAGACACTGGAGAAAATATACATGTGCTATGAGATTTCAACACCCCACTCTCAACAAGGACAGATCAATGAGACAGAAAATAAATGAGGACACAAAGATCTAGACCATATGGGCCTAGCAGACATTTATAGGGTGCTGCACCACAAAACAAAGAAGAAATATTGAATACAAATTCTTAAGTGGACAGAGATCATTCTCCAAGATCAACCACATACTGGTTCACAAGACAGATAAAACAAGTACGTGAAATCATACCAAGTTTCTTCTCTGCCCATAGAGTTACCAAACTAGAAATCAGCTACAAGGAAATACCTTGCCTTCTGAACAACACATTAGTGAAAGTAGAGACTGAACAACACACTAGTGAAAGACAACTGGTTTAACAAGAAAACCAAAGAAGATATAAAAAATACCTTGAGAAAAGTAACAACAAAGCCATAACCTTCAATAACATATGGGACACAGCAAAAACAGTACTAAGAGGGGAGTTTACAGTAATGCAAACCCACATCAAGAACCAAGAAAGAACCCAAAGAAACAACCTAATCTCTCCCAAAAGGACATTGAAGGAAGAAAATCATTAAAATTAAAGAAGAAATAAATAAAACAGGAGTCAAAATAGTCCAAAAGATCAATGAAAACAAAAACTTGTTTCTTGGAAAAATAAACAAATTGACAAATTCCCTAGCTAGGGTCACAAAGAAAAGGAAGGAGGATGTCCCAGTAAATAGGATCATTAATGAAAGAGGTGAAATGAAGACAGACATTGCAGAAATTCAAAGTATAATAAGAAGATATTAATGAACATTTGCATGCAAATAAGTTCAATAACCTAAATAAGATAGACAAGTGCTTAGACTTATACAATCACCTTAGGCTGAATAAGGAAAAAATAGAAACTTGATCAAACCAATTGCAAGCAAGGAAATTGAAACAGCAATCAAAACTCTTCCAAAAATACTAAAAATTGAGCTACCATATGACACAGCAATTGCACTCCTAGGGATCTACCCAAAGGACACAAAAACATTGACTCAAAAGGATACCTGCCTCCCTATATTTATTGCAACATTATTTTCAATTGATAACACCTGGAAACAACCCAAATGCCCAAAAAAAGACAAATGGGTCAAATGTGTACAATGGAATACTACTCAGACATCAAAAAAGATAAACGCATGCTATTTGCAACATTATGGATGGAGCTAGAAGGGGTCACGCTCAGTGAAATAAGTCAGAAGGAAAAAGAAAAATATTGGATGGCTTCTCTTATAGGAGGAATAGAAGGGAACCAAATAAGGCATGGGGAAAAAAAATAATAACAATACAAAAAAAATTTTTTTTAAACCAGAGGCATCCTGTAGAGAAGGGAGAGGGATCTTAAGGACGGAGGGAGAAGCACAGGAGACTGGTGATGGTGCATGGGTGAATTGGGGAAGGAAATTTTATGGGATCTACACCTGAGGAGGAGAACTAAACATTGTATTAAGTTGGAAAAGAATTAAATTTTAAAAACTTTTCCAAAAATCAAAAGCCCAGGATCACATTTTTTGTAAGTGAGAAATAACCTACTGACTAGGAAAAAAATATTTATACCATGCATTCGATAAGGCACTGTTATTAAAGATCTACCAATAATTCACACAACTCAATAAAAACAAATCCAAACAACCCAATGAAAACAACCAATCAAAAATTGGGCAAAGAGCTAAAAAAGACACTTTAGAGAAGAAATGCAAATGCACAATAGGTATATGAAAATATGTTTATCAACACTATTATCAGGGGAAATGCAAATCAAAACCACAATGTGGCCATAGTGTAGCCAGTGAGAATGGCCCATATTTTTTAAAAAAAAAAAAGCAGTGCTGGCAAGGACATGAAGAAAAGGAGCATTCTTAACACTGCTGGTGGAAATGTAAACTGTTCCAGCCCCAACAGGAAGCAGTGCGGAGATTTCTCAAAACACTAGAAATGGATCTGCCATATGATTCGGTGACTCCACTCCTAGAAATCTACCCAAAGAACACAAAACTTTTGAAAAGGAAACCTGCATTCCTATGTTTATTGCAGCACTATTAACAATAGACAAGATATGGAAACAACCTAAATGCACCCAGAACAGTTGAGTAGATCGAGAAGGTGTGATATATATACACAAAGGAATATTACTCAGCAGGCAAAAAAAAAATAAACTTATGCCACTTACAGAAACATAGGTGGAGCTGGTAGGGTTGATACTAAATAAAATAAGTGAGAAGGAAGGAGATAAACAACACATGGTTTCATTTGTATGTGAAATACAGAAAAATGAAGCAAATTGCCATACAAAGCTAAACTTTAAAATCTGACCATAGATATGAGGTATCCAGGATTGGGGGGGGGGGGGGTAAGTGAAAGTGAGGCACAAGGGAGTAGGGAGGAATAGCACATGGAGATATAGTGATAACCTATGTGTGTTTTGTTGATGGGAGAACTATGGCGACCACACTGAGGGAGAAGTACTATATTGTCCAAAAATTAACAATGCTGTAAGAAAAAAAAATTTTAATTTAAATAAAATTTTAAAACAAAATAGGGACCTCCCTGGTGGTACAACAGGTTAAAGCACAGCACTATAAAGCTAGCCACAACAGCTTCGATCCCTGGCCAGGCAGCAGACCTCTCCTGTCTCACCCAATGCTCTCCTCAGCAGTGTACTTCATCAATTTGCCTGTTCTGCTCTCCACTCTGTCTCTGGTGAATCATTTCACTCCCCCGCACTCTGACCGGTACCCCAGTTCTCTATGCATAAATAAAAAATCTTTGAAAAAAATTTTTAAACAAAATAAATAATTAAATGAATCAAATTAGGACAAAAAATCTGAAAACATTAACAGCAACATAATAAAGATAGGGTAGATTTATACCCAATTTCTATATTGGAAAGATCAATGATACAGAAAATCAGTAAGACAGTAGCCTTAAACAAAGAAGTAGAACACACTGGTTTAACAGACATTTGTAGGGCACTACACCCTTATAAAGCCTAAATATACATTTTTTTCAAGTCTACATGGGGCATCGCCCAGGATTAACCACCTATTGGGTCACAAAACAAGTCTCAATAAATTCATAGCCTAAAGTCATATCCTTCTCTGATAACAATGGTATCAAACTAGAAATCAACACAAAAAGAAAGCAGAAAAAACATCTGATATATGGATAATGGACAATATACTGCTGAATGACTATTGAGTCAAGGAGAAATAAATTTGAAAATGCATCAAGACAGATGACTGTGAGGACACAACCTACACAGAAGCTATGGGGCAGAGCTAAAACAGTCCTAAGAGGGACGTATAAAGGAATACAGGTCAAGAAGTTACATCAAAGTTTACATCAAGAAGTAAGGAAGAGCTCAAATTAATAATCATGTCTCTCAACATAATAAAGGTCACATATGACAAACCCATAGCTAGGTATCATTCTCAATGATTAATGAAAGCTTTTCCCACGAAGATTTCCACAAGAAAAGGATTAACCACACTCACCACTACTATTCAACATAGTTAGTGGAAGTCCTCACAAAAGATATAAACCAAACTCAAATTGGAAATGAAATAGTAAAACTATTATTATTTGTAGATGACTAATAATATACATAGAAAACTTGAAGGAGTCTACTAAAATGTAATTGAAGCAATAAATCAGTACAGTAAAGTGCAGTTTCAAAGTAAATTTACAAAAATCAGTTGTTTCTGTATGCAAACAATGGGCTTGAAGAAATCAAGAAAACAATCTAACTGCAATGAGAACAAATAAATAACTAGGAGTAAACTTAACAAAGGGGGTGGAAGAAATTTACAATGAAAACTGAGACATTTCTACAACAGAAGACACAAGAAAATGAAAAGATATTACTCGCTTACAGTTTGAAAGAATTGACATTATTAAAATGGTCCTGTTACGTGAAGCAATACAGAGTGAAAGCAATCTCTATCAAAGTTTCAATGGTATTCTCCAAAGAAACAGAACAAATATTACTAAAATTCATATAGAGGGCCCTCCCTGGTGGCGCAGCGGGTTAAAGCAGAGCACTAAAAAGCTAAAGCCACTTCTGCATGAGTTCGGTTCCCGCCTACCCCGGAGGAGATCCACATGGCAGACCTCTCCTGATCACCCGCTGCTCCCCTCAGCAGTGTACTTCGTTGATCTGCCTGTTCTGCTCCCCACTCTGTCTCTGGTGAATCCTCTCACCCTTCGCATCTCTGGCCTGTACCCCAGTTCTGTATGAATAAATAAATCTTTAAAAAATAAATAAAATAAAATTCATATAGAACCACAAAGGATCCTAAATAGCCAAAGTAATCCTGACCCCAAAAAAAAGAGGAATAATAATGGTATCACACTCCTAGAATTTAAAATCTATTATAGAGCTATAATAATCTGAAGGTTATGTTAAGAATAAAAGCAGATACACAAATCAGTGAAGTAGAATTGAGAGTCCAGAAATAAATCCACACTTACATGGAGTTAGTTACAATAAGAGTCTAGAGTATACATTTCAGAAAAGAAAGTCTGCAACAAATGATGCATGGGAAACTGGACAACCAATTAGGCCATTATCTCACACTGTACACAAACTTAACTCAAAATGGATCAGTCTTGGATATAAGACATAAAACCATAGAATAACAAAAGGCATAGGCAAAATATTCCACAACGAAGAGTGTAGTGATGTCTGTGGATTACTCACCCATAGAGAAACAGAAAAGGTTATTGATAGCTGGGATTACATAGACTTTAAAGTTTCTGCACAGTGAAAAAAAACTAACATTAAAACAAGAAAACACAGTACTAAATGAGAGAAAATATTTGCATACCATACATCAGACAACAGACTATAGTGAGCTCACCCAACTCAACAGAAAAATAATAGCCTAATCAAAAAATGGTCACATACGTGAAGTGGTGGTAAGAAGTCCACAGGGGTTACAACTGAGATGAAACAGAGATGTACAAAATCAAGAATGATGTAAAAATATATATATAATAAAATAAAGGAAGAAATGGGCAGAAGAGCTGAACAGATTAAAGAAGTCATACAGATGGCCAGCAGGTTCATGAAAAAAATATTCATTGTTTTCCCATCACTAGAGAGAAGAAATTCAAGCCACAGGGAAATATTATCTAACAAATGAATTCTTGTTATTTTGGGAGAATGTGAGTGGAACTGTAGGGGATAATAGTAAGCAAAATAAGTCAGAGGGAGAAAGACAAATACTGGATGGTTTTGTTATTATGTGAATTATGGGTAAACAAAGGATCGGATAAAACCAAGCCAATTACAAATCCTCCTGGCACAGAATTGAGGCTACCAGATGGAGGGGGAGAAGAGCAAACAAGAGTGGGAACAAGTGTGATGTAGGACTGTGGATGTCTTGTTTCTTGTACAGAGTGTGAAGAGTATACATCTAATGAGTGTGATCCTAGACCTCTAAATCATATACAATGTTGTAAAGAAATGTCACCTCAACAAAAAAGAATTTTAAGTCAGGAATAACTCTATTTATGTCCAGTAAAATGGCTATACTTACTTCCAATTGTAGAAAGGTAATAAGAGAGAGAGATGGGCAATATATTATGATTAAGGACATAATAAAAGAAGAAATAACATTCATAAGCATGAGTGCATCGAGGATGGAGAACCAAGATACACAAGACAATTACTAACAGAATAAACGAGAAATATTTAAAACACAATAATACTAGAGGATTTTAATACTATACTTACAACTATGAACTGATTAACAAGACAGAGGATAAATAAAGAAACAATGACCTAAATTAGGAGTCAGACAAAATAGACTTAACAGAGATACAGAACACTCCACCCACAGACACTGCATACAGTTTTTCAAGTGCTCGTGGAAACATTTTCAAGAATAGAGTATATCTTGGAACACAAATGACTATTCTACTAAAAGTGAAAGAAGATTCTTCAAAGAAATAAAAAAAAAAACATTGAAAATGACATAGTACTATAAAATACCCCAGATAGCAAAAATAATCCTGAAGAAAACAGGAGAGAAACAGACATGTCATGTCATCTGACTATAAACTATACTGTTAAGCAACAACACTAACAATAAATGTGGTACTGACATACACATAGACACTTGAATCAATGGAACAAAATCCAAGACCAGAAGTAAATTGGCATATGGGAGTGTTTCTTTAAAGTGGTGCTGGGAAAATTATATGGCCACATGTAAGAGAATGAAGTTGGGTCACTCTCTAATTCTATGCACAAAATTAACTTTTAAATGTCGATCTACCTGTTCTATTCTCCAGTCTGTCTCTAATGAATCCTCTCACCTACCACATCTCTGGCCTGCCCCCCAGTGGTATTTTCCATGACACAGTTTTTATTTTTATGGCTTTGGAGTATATTTTGATGTCTGGGCATGTGATACCTCCATTCCCCTTCTTTTTAGTCAAGAGAGCTTTAACTATTCAGGTTTTTTCTGTGGCTTCATATAAATTTCATCAGTATTTGTTCTGTTTCTTTGAGGTATGTCATTGAATTTTTTATTGGAATAGCATTGAATCTGTAAATTTCTTTTGGAAGGATGCCCATTTTGACAATGTTAATTCTTCCAATCCATAAGCAAGGGATGTATGTCCATTTCTTTGTGTTTTCTTCTATTTCTTTTAACAATGTTTTATGATTTTGTTTGTACAGACACTTAACCTCTTTTGTTAGGTTTAATCTCTTTGGATTATTTTTAGTGTCATGTAGCATCTAAGTCTTACTATATAAAATGGCTTTCTTGAGTTAGTACACAATTGCAACTTACATTTTTTTAAAGATTTATTTATTTATGCATACAGAACTGGGGTACAAGCCAGAGGTTCAGGGGCAGTGAGAGACTTCACCAGAGACAGAGTGGGGAGTATAACAGGAAGATCAACGAAGTTCACTGCTGAGGGAAGCAGCAGGAGGGTCAGGAGAGGTCTGCAGCGCCATGTGGGTCACCTCTAGGGCTGGGGATTGAACTCACACTAAAGCAGTTGCCATTGGTTTGCAGTGCTGCATCCTAAACAGCTGTGCCACCAGGAGGGCCCACAACTTATATTTTTTAACAATCTGACAAAATCTGTCTCATAAATAGTGTATTTAGATCATTCATTTTAAGTAATTACTGATATAATTGGACTAAAATCTCTAATCTATTTAATGGTTTTCTATATTCCTCTCTTCTTTTCTTCCTTTTCTTGTTTGAAGTGAATATTTAATATCCCATTTTATCTACTCTCTGAAATATCATTAAAATCACTAGGTATTAAATTTAAAGCCCTAAGTATTTCTTTGAACCCTTTATGTTTAGTCTTGCAGTAGAATTTCCTTTCTAAACCAACCCCTCCATAACCCACACCTGTTTCTTCAAGCAGTTTTCTGCAAGAGGAAAGGAAATAGATGCAATACAGAGAAAGGGTTTCTTTGTAGAAACTCTTAATTAACTAATTAATTAAGTCCCTTAATTTTTTTAATGCATAGGACCACACTTGGAGGAGGGAGGTTTTGTAGGACTTCTGAAGAACCAATATATAGCTATATGTTACCTCTTAGAGATGGGGTTACAATTCACTATTCAACTTTACTTTCCAATTTTCAAGCACTGGAAAACAACAATGTAAAGACCTTTATGGCATTTAAATTTGTTCATTTTAGTTTCAAATCCTGAGATAAATGCTACCATGAAAGGTAAATATTGGCCAGACTTGTACCAGGAATAATTTCTTTGTAGTTCAACCAATTCATTCCCTGTCTCATTCCCAAAGAGAAGTTTTATGGGTTGATGACATTCAAGGAAACGTTATGCACATTTTTTCTCAGAAATATTTTTCAAACTTTAATGTGCACAAAGATTACCAGTTATTATCACCTACAGCTTAATTCAATGGGTCTGGGGCAGGGTTTGAATTTCTGAGTTTCCAACAGACACAGTGCTAGTCACTGATGCACTGAGACCTCAATAAGGCTAGGCAAATGCCCACACTGTCCTTTTTGGGTTCTTCTGCCTCTTCAAAATGGACCCGCTTTTCCAGCAATTTATGACATCATTATTTTTTGTTTAAACTATTCTATAGGTGAGTAACAACATCTCATGGTGGGTCTAATATGCATCTCCCTGCTAACTAGTGATGATCTCATCATGTGTTCATTTGCCCTCTTCTTCAGTAAACTGTTCATGTACCTCGCCCATTTTGTAATTGGGTCTTTTTTTTTCTTTACCATGAAGTTTTGAGGGTTTGAGAGATGTTCTACCTGTTCTAAATTCTAGCATTGTTTCATGAACATAGTTCACATTTTTTCCAGCCTGTAGTCTTTATTTTTATTCTCTTCACATGATCTTTTGCAGACCAACAGTTTTTTTTTTTTTGGATGGAGTCCAATTAATCTATTTTCCTTTTATAAATCACACTTTGGTGTCAAGTCTAAGATCTCTTTGTGGGGTACTAGATCTTGATGTTCTCCTTTTTTCTAAAAGGTGTTATTTTACATTTGACATTAAAGTCCATGATCCATTTAGAATTAATTTTTGTATAGACATAAAGTTTAGGTTAAGATTCCTTGCATAGGGACCTCCCTGGTAGTGCAGCAGGTTAAAGCACAACACTAAGAAGCTAAAGCATGAGTTTGATCACCGCCCAGGAGGTGACCCACATGGCGTGGCAGACCTCTCCTGACCACTTGCTGCTCCCCTCAGCAGTGCACTTCACCCATCTGTCTGTTCTGCTCCCCACTCTGTCTCTGGTGAATCCTTTCACTGCCCCTGCACCTCTGGTCTGGACCCCAGTTCTGTATGGACAAATAAATAAATCTTTAAAAAAAAAAAAAAAAGATTCCTTGCATGTGTTCTATGGATGTTCAGCATCTCCAGTGCCATTTCTCACAAAGACTTCATTCCTCCATTGAATTTGCATGTTTGTTAAAAATCAATTGGGATCTCTCCCTGGTAGCACCATGGGTTAAAGCACAGCACTAAGAAGCTAAAGCCACTTCAGATGAGTTCGATCCCCACCCTGGAGGTGACCACAAGGCACAGCAGACCTCTCCTGACCTGCCCACTCTCCCCTCAGCAGTGTACTTCATCATTCTGCCTGTTCTGCTCCCCACTCTGTCTCTGGTGAAGCCTCCCACCGCACCTGTGCCTCTGACCTGTACCCCAGTTCTGTATGGGTACATAAATAAATATTTAAAAACAAAATCACTTGGGCTTAGTCCTGTAGGTTTATTTCTAGGTTTTTCTCTTTTGTTCACTAATCCATGTATCTATCATCTCTCAGCACTACACTTTCTTGATTATCATACATATATACTGAAGGTTTAAGATTTGCTGTATACTACAGCAGATGCAGCTAGATATTCTCCCCATGTATCCTGCAACCAGGGATGGGACCCTCAGTCCCGGAGTGACTAAGGGCTTCCCAGGTAAGGTCACCTGTGGAAGGTTTTTTCTGCCAGTGCCAGTTAGGTGTTCAATGTTCCTTGATAGAAAAAAACTTCTTTTTGCAGAGAGGAGATTTCTTTCCCCAAAGGCCAGTTATGCTACATGGGATTCCAGTCAGTCCCTCTTGCAGGTTTCCCTCTTGTCTACTTTGGTGGAAAAGACTTCCTTTCAATATGTTGAGGAATATGTCCTCCTGGACTACCCTTTCTAACCAGGTTAAATCCCTGGTCATCTCCTCTCTTGAAATGGGGGTCATGTCCCCCTGCTGCCCCTCCCCGCCACACACACACACACACACACACACACACACACACTGCTAAATTGTTCTTTAGTCTTTGAGTGCCATACTAGTCTGCATGTGTTCTTCCACCTTCAGATATCCTGTGGCTCCCTCTTACTTTATTTTCATGGCAGGGAGAATAAGGAAAAATGGGTGTAGGCCCTCTTTCCCAGGCAGGGGTCTCAATCCTTTTACTTTTATGGAACAGACCTTTGGTTCAAATTCTTTTAGCTTACTTCTCCTTTTGCATCTTTTCACTACAATAAGTTATAAAATAAATCTTAAAGCAAATGAACAGCTTGATAATTCAAATTGTTAAGGAATTCCAATGACATCTGCCTGCTATTATTTCAGAGCTTCCAACAGCAATCCTTAAATAAGCTCCATTCCTTACAACATACATTTGTCCATGTGGGCCAACCCACATTGTTATGAAATTCAAAAAAAAATCCAAAAATCTGTCTTCTTTCAAGAAAATATGGAAGTCTGAAAAGTTATGATTTGAAACCCTTGACAAATGTTGATTATATAACTCTATTGTCATAAGAAGTGAAGAATTTTTTTTTAAGAATTCATGTACCTACCACATGGACTAGAATTGTAACCAGGGCTCCAGTGTTTCCCCAGGGAGCTGACCCACATGGCGCGGCAGACCTCTCCTGACCCGCCCGCTGCTCCCCTCAGCAGTGTATTTCAGTAGGTCTGTCTGTTCTGCTCCCCACTCTGTCTCTGGTAAACCCTCTCACCCACCACACTTCTGGCCTGTACCCCAGTGCTATAAGCATGAATAAGTAAAATCTTTTAGAAAAAAAATTAAAGACTCTAATTGAATGAAAAGTAAAGGTTCAAAGAATGTACTGCCAACTGAAAATCTACTTTAAATACTAGAGAGTGTTGCTAATATGTGGAATAGGTACCTAAAATGGTACTTTATATTCATACAAATAAATTCTATACAAATAAAGACCAGCTAAATTCAGTGACAAAACTAGATCGAAACTATTCTCATCAGCATTACAAGAAATAAGGTGTGAGTTTGTGCAAGGGAAGCTGTGCAAGACAACTAAATCTTCACCTTCCACAGCAGGAAAAATGTATAACATCCAAACATGCAAAACCAAGAACTTGCTATGGAAATTTATTCTTTAGGTGTAGGGAGATAATGAGCAGGTCATACCTCAAAGAGTTGAGAGTGGTTACCGTATGGAAATAGAAATTTGGAATGGGTAGACATAGGCCAGGTTACTACTGTCTGCAGTTAAAAGTATACAAATTCATCTGTGCCATGTACATATTACTTTGATGGATTATAAATGTGATTTAAAGAATATAATTAATGAAGTAAAAATGAAAAGGAAAATATTGAGAGTAGGGCCTCCAGCTGTCAATTTGAGACAAGGGCCCAGCTGGACTAATCAGCTGTGATCAGGCATCGAGGTCAAGAGGGGAGATGGAAGTTTCCACAAGAACCATGAAGTTGATAAAGCAAGAGGTGCAATGCTTGCAGAGGTGCTGGGCCAGTCTCAAATGTGGGGGAGAGTGTTTGGACAGACAAAAGAGCAGGTGCTCCCCCATGACCTGGCTTTTGGGTTGATTTCTACGGAATATAATTAGCTGAGAAAAACTTGGTTGAGCATTGCTTTTGTCCCAGACTCCACTCTAGTTCTAGTTCTGCTGAGATACAATAATAAATAGACATAGGTCCTTCCCCACAAACAGTGACAAAATTCCTCCAAAATATTTTCACTCTAAGCTAGGCTCTTCTCCTGCGGGCAGTTATTTCACTTAACCTGCAAATAATTGTACCAGGTGAGTACTGGTCATTCATCATGATGAAGAAACAGACAGCCATTTCTGAAGCCTCCCACCGAATGAGAACACTGGAAAATAGACCCCAACCTGGGCCTTTATTCCACCCCCCCACCTCCCCACCCCCTACTCCCCACCCCCATCCTGATAAGAATGCATGCCTTGGGCCCTCCTGGTGGCACAATGGATTAAAGTGCAGCACTATGAAGCTATTGTAGCCACTGGAGCACAAGTTCAACCCCTGGCAAAGAGGTGACCCACATGGTGTGGCAGATGTCTCCTGACCAGCCCGCTGCTCCCCTCAGAAGTGTACTTCAGGGGTCTGTCTGTTCTGCTCCCCATTCTGTTTCTGGTGAATCCCCTCATTCTCCAACCCCACGCCTCTGGCCTGTAGCAGTTCTGTATGTATAAATAAACAAATCTGGCCCTCCCTGGTGGCACAGCGGGTTAAAGCACAGCACTTAGAAGCTTATGCCACTTCCACACGAGTTCGATCCCCGCCTAGCCTGGAGGAGATCCACATGGCGCGGCAGACCTCTCCTGACCCGCCTGCTGCTCCCCTCAGCAGTGTACTGTGTCAATCTGCCTGTTCTACTCCCCACGCTGTCTCCGGTGAATCCTCTCACCCTCCGCATCTCTGGCCTGTACCCCAGTTCTATATGAATAAATAAATAAATCTTTTTTAAAAATTATAAATAAACAAATCTTAACAAAAAAAGAAGAAGAAAAATGCACACCTTTTGGACCTCCCTGATGGTACAAGGAGTTAAGTCTCAGCTCTCTGGAATTGTAGGCAGCCACTGCAACATGAGTTTGGTCCCCAGCTAGGAAGTTGACCCACATGGTGCAGCAGACCTCTCCTGTCTCACCTGCTACTCCCCTCAGCAGTGTATTTCAGTCAATCTGCCTGTCCTGCTCCCCACTGTGCCTCTGGTGAATCCTCTCACTACCATCTACCCTGCACCTCTGGACTATGCCCCATCTATTGTACACAAATAAATAAATCTGAAAAAAAGAATGCACAACCTTTACAGAGTAACTTATGTTGTGCTCTGAAATGCATTCTGGGTGTATTCTATCACTCCATCCTTACAAAACTCTATGAAGAGCACATTGCTATCATTTACATATTTCCTGTAACAGCTGGAGAGAATGCTTGTCAGCTTCAGCAGGGTAGAGACAAGGGATGCAAAGATGATCTTCAGTAATAAAAGGTGCTTTGCCCATTTGGGAGATCTTGTCAACCTAAGCACAGTTTCTCAGAGTTCTGACCCCTGACATGTTCTGGAATCTGAGTTCTGGGCAGTGACACAGTAAGGAGGCACCCAGAATCCACCCTCCCTACATCTGCACTCCATACCAAACCTTCTAAGGAGACAGATGGAGGGTGCAGGAGGGATTAGTCACTACTTAGTTGTTAGTGGCACCTCTCATTTCATGTTTGTTTGCTTTTTTTTCCATATCCTTTCCTTTCACATTGACCTGGAATACTCTACTCCAGATTTCCATGAGGCTCAATCGCTTACCTTCTTCAGGTTTGCTCAAAGGTATGCCCCTGCCCAAAGTGCACATACACACACACACAGAGATGTATCCTGACAGCACACTATACCATACATTAACAGGCAACTATACCATACATTAACAGGCATATTGTACTTATAGTCTGACACTCCCACAATGCCCTACTTCCCTGCTCAGCCTTCTGACCTACATAAGAGCTACCCAGACCCACATTGACTTGTGATAACATTGTGTGCCTCAGTCCTCAAATGGTTCAAGGTCAATTTTAGGATGTAAGTGAGTAAGCAACAGGCCATGACTCTATGCGCAATGGAGCATGGCCCTTCGGAGCAAACCTGCCCTGGACATGTGAAGGGAGTAACCAGGAGAAAGTGTGCCCTGGGGATAGGAAGGCGATGACTCCAGAGGTAGAACAGCCCCTGGTGTAAGGGAATGACCCCAGGACTATGTGTACCCAGGTCATGTGGAGGCGATGATCCCAGGAGCAAAGCCATCCAAGACAGGTAAGGGACAGAGCAGTTCAACAGGACCTCAAGGAGGCCATGATCACAGCAGAGGCGGTGGGATACTCGGTGAGACCCAGCTGGACATTCTCTTTCTCATGCATTTTTTTTAATTTTGTTTCTTGATTAAAAGAAAATGTATAACATCATCTTAGGTGGTGCTCAATGTAAGTAGAGAAACTAAGATAAAAAGGGAGGGTAAAAGAATAAAAATGAAATGAAAGTTTCTGCATTTTACTCAAAGTGGTAAAATGTCAATACCAATAGATTGTGATCTAGTACATGTGTCTAGTGTGAGGTGTCCACAAGCAGTACAAAGTGATATATTCAAAAGCAGTATAATTAAAACAAATTTTCAATAAGTAAATAAAACCCATGTATTGATTTACATACAGCTTCTCAGACTTGAAGTTCGCCCCCTCCCATGTCTATCAGGTTTTATTTTACAATATAACATTTCCTTCAGCACTCTAATATTGTGATAGTGAGGCTATAAAGTTAAAGAATTACCTTCTTGGAAACAACTAAAGTTTTTTTTTATATTTGGTGTGGGGTTTTTTTTGTAAGATTTATTTATTTATACATAGAGAACTGGGGTGCAGGCCGGGGTGCAGGCCAGAGAATTCATCAGAGGGGTGTGGGAGCAGTGAGAGGATTCATCAGAGACAGAATAGGCAGACTGACAAAGTACACTGCTGAGGGGAGCAGAGTGTGGTTCAGGAGAGATCTGTTACATCATGTGGATTAGCTCCGGGGACTGTAGCAGCTATGGCTTGCCTGCAGTACTGTTCCTTAACCCACTGTGCCACCAGGGAGGGCCCTGGTTTTATATATATATATTTTTTTTTAACATAATTCTTCATTTTGTACATTTTTTCATCTCAGTTGTAATCCCCATGGAGTTACCAACACCACTTCACCCATGTGCCATCACCATAGTCCCATGTGCTCTTTTGACCCCATTTTGATCTTGTTCCCCTCTCCTCCCCCATAGAATGTCTCTGATTCATAGTTGTCAGTTGATGATCATTTTTACTTTATTACAATTAATATATAAATATTTCCTGATCCCTTACACTCCTGCTATGACTAAAACCATCCAGTATTTTATCTCTTTCTTTCTGGCTTATTTCACTAAACACGATCTTTTCCAGCTACACTCATATTGCCACAAATGGCATGCATTTATCTTTTTGATTGCTGAGTAATATTCCATTGTGTATATGTATCACATCTTCTTGATCCAGTCATCTATTTTGGGGCATTTGGGTTGATTTCACATCTTCTCTATTGAAAATAGAGCAGCAATAAACATATGGGTGCAGGTATCCTTTTGAATTATTGTTTTTGTGTCTTTTGGGTATATACCTAGGAGTGGAATTGATGGGTCATATGGAAACTTGATTATTAACAGTTTGAGAAACCTCCACACAGCTTTCCGTAGTGGTTGAAACAGTTTGCATACCCACCAGCAGTGTAAGAGAGCTCGTTTTTTTCCACAACCTCACCAACAGTTATTTAAACAACTAAAATATTTAAATTTACTGACACTGTTCCATTGTCACTCCTCTGATGTGCTACCAGGGAAGTAGCACTTGGACAACAAATTGTAAAGGTATTGTTAGCAAGCTAAAGTATTTTTGCTACTCTGCCAGATACAATTTTCCATTGTTTCTTTGTAAAATGTCATCATAAAAAAGTCATACCCATACTATTTATATGTACAAGATTCTATGTTTGAAGTTGAGCAAATCAACTTTACTTGTATCAAGTGCTCCTAATAAAAAAAATTAAGAATTTATTTTAAAAAAATAAATTTTCAGTATACAAATTTAAGTAATTCATGAATGTACATGAAGACCTCAATAGAGAACTAAGAAAGAGGATGAATAACAGAAAACAAATAATAAGGCACATTAAAAAGATAAATGATAGAGGTCTCTTTGGTGCTGCAACAGATTAAAAGCGCAGCACTAAGAAGCTGGCCTCAGCTGTTTCAGCACGAGTTTGATTCCTGGCTAGGGAGTTGACCCACATGGCGTGACAGACCTCCCTGTTTTGCTTGCTGCTCCCCTCAACAATGTATTTTGTCAATCTGCCTATTCTGCTCCCCACTCTGTCTCTGGTGAATCCTCTCACTCCCCTGCACCTCTGACCTGTACCCCAGTTCTATGTGAATAAATAAATAAATCTTTCATAAATAAATAAATGATAAACCCTAACATAACAATAATTACTTTAAATGCCCATTACATAACTTTAACACCAATGAAAAGACAGCTCTTAGCAAAATGGATTTTTTATAAGTATGACCTATATGTATTCTAGTTGCAAGAAAATCACTTCAAGTATGCCAATATTGGTATGTTGAGAGCTGCAGTGGCTATAGTAATATCACATAAAGAATACATCATAATACCCTAGAGCAGAAACCTCCACAGGAACCAGTGTTGGGCTAGGAAAACCAGACTTGTCACTGACAAATTGCTAGAGAGTGGGTGGTAAAAAGTCTGAGAGGTGAAAATTCCAGGGGCTCCATGTTTTTTGGGGTTTTCTTTCCAGGAGCTCAAGCAAATTCTAGCAGCAAATACCAGAGAAAAATCCCTGTGCTCAGAAAAGAGAGGAGAAAGGATCCATTTTTTTAACTATGTCAGAGAACTCTGATCTTAACAAGTCATCCCTTGGGGCAAGTTTGTTAACCGGAACCTAATCTGCTCTCTCAGAGCTTAACTGACCCCAAGTAAAGGAAAGTATTCAATTCTAGCACATTCTAAACATCTGTCTTGGGAAAAGAAAAAGAAAAACAGGAACATCAGAGGCACTGGCTTACTGAAAGACTGAAGTCTAAAAGTAGGACTGACTATAAAATGCTCCCATCAGGCCACATCACCTATTTACAGCAGTTCCTTTTCCTTGGTACCAGATATCCAGCTTATCAAGGAAAAATTACAAGGCATACCAAAAGGCAAAAATCACAGTGTGAAGAGACAGAGCAAGCATCAGAAGCAGACCTTGCAAGGACACTGGAATTATCAGACAAGGTAAACAAAATATTAATTAATGCACTAAATAGATGTGCAACTTAAGTATGGAGATGAAGATACTAAGGAAGAACTTTTTAAAAATTGCTAGAAATAAAAAAAACACTGTAACAAACAGTATTTAAATGCCTTTGATGGCTTATTAGTTTGCTGAGCATGGAAGAGAAAATAACTTCAGAGTTGGCAAGGGCTAGCAAGGGAAGCTGAAACTGCCCACTAAACCCTGCCTAAATAGTTGACGGGTCACCCTCTGAGTTCTTCATAACCACTCGCACAACTGCAAGGCTACTCAGGTTCAGAGAACAAATACAATGGGGTTTATTTAACAAGCCACTTAACAAAGAGCTACAAAGGCCAGTAATGGCCATTTGCCTCACCTGAAGTAGTATCCTGTTTTAAATCCCAACATGGCGTCTTCCTGCTACTGGGAACACAGAGCACATGGCAGCCGGACTATATGCCGAGATCCCAGCTCGCAAAGACCACAGAAGACACACCAGGAGATGTTCACCAGAGCTGCCCAGAAGCCCCAGCACAGCACTGGACAAGCAACACTCAAAACAGCAGCTGCGAGGTCCGAATGACCTGACAAACTGCCACACTCAGGCGGCTCAGCCAGGCCCCGGGCTCCAGGTATCACCTTCCCTGCCAGGCTGTAACAGCAGCCAAACTGAACAGTTCCGTCGATAGGCTGCTTGCAAAGCCTCCAAACGTTACCTCTCTAAGGATGGCTGCCGGGAGCCTCTTCACATCTTTCAAAGGCCCATAACAACCTTCTGGAAGAATGGCAGAAACCACTGACCCCAGAATTCCTGAAAATCCCAAACGCTAAATCCTGAACTCTGAACGCCAACTGTGGATGATGCTTCTGCCGTCCCTTATATTTCTTATCAGAATCTCCACCCCGTATATTTCTTATCAGAATCTCCACCCCCGCGGATAATCCTCACCAGCAGCCCCGCCAGGGGGCGCCACCTGTAACAGCCTTTGCCTTCAGCCACGGGTTACAGAACTTGAGGATTTATTAGCAGAAAGCGCCAAAGCGCCAAAACTGAAAAGCACAGAGCATGCGCAGTCCGGAGGTGAGGCGGGTGATGTACAACAGAATATGCAGGGGCTGTGAGACAACTACAAAAGATGCAATATATGTAATGGGAGGCAGGAAAGGAGGGGAGAAGGGAAGGGGAGAGGAAAATATTGAAACATTAATGACTCAGAATTTTCCCCAAAATTAATACCAGACAGCAAACCATAGATCCAGGAAGCTCAGAGAACATCAAGGCCACCAATGTCTAAAAGTCCACACCTGAAGTTATCACTTTCAAACTATAGGAAATTAAAGATTAAAAAAAAAATCTTGAGGCCCTCCCTGGTGGCGCAGC
>NW_004567105.1:42078692-42099008 GCF_000260355.1 Condylura cristata
AAAAAAAAAAAAAATCTTGAAAGAAGCCAGAGGGGGAAAACCACCTTACCTATAGAGAAACAGAGATAAGAATTACATATAACTTCTTCTTAGAAAACATGCAAACAAAAGAGTCGATCAAAATATTTAGTGCTGAAGGGCCCTCCCTGGTGGTGCAGCTGGTTAAAACACTGCACTAAGAAGCTAACACTTCCGCATGAGTTCGATCCCCACCTGCTCAGGAGGAGATCCACATGGCCGGGCAGACCTCTCCTGACCCGCCTGCTGCTCCCCTGAGCAGTGTGCTTCGTTGATCTGCCTGTTCTGTTCCCCCTCTCTGTCTCGGGTGAAACCTCTCATGCTCCCACACCTTTGACCTGTACCCCAGTTCTGTATGCATAAATAAATATTTTTTAAAAAACAGTGCTGAGAGACAAAAAAAAAACACCAAACTAGAATACCGCACTCTAAGAAATTATATTTCAAAAGTTAAAGAAAAATACTTTCCCAGCCAAACAAAAACTAAGGAAATGTGTTGTCAATAAATTTGCCTTATAAGAAATGGTAAAAGCAAAAGATCAAGGAGGCCTCCCTGGTGTGCAGGGGTTAAAGTCTCAGCACTCTCAAGCTATCACCAGCCTCTACAGCATATGAGTTGGATCCCTGATCCAAGCCCATCCAGGGAGGTGACCCACATGGTGCAGCAGACCGTTTCTGTCTGCAGCAGACTGTTCCTGTCTCTTGCTGCTCCCCTCAGCAGTGTATTTCAGTAGATCTGCCTCTTCTGCTCCCCACTCTGTCTCTGGTGAATCCTCTCACCGCCCCCACCCACCACCCACCTCTGGCTTATACCTTAGTTCTTTTTTTTTCTTTTTAAAGATTTATTTATTTTAGGCATACAGAGCTGGGGTACAGGCTAGAGGTGCAGGGGCGGTGAGAGGATTCACCAGAGACAGAGCGGGGAGCAGAAGAGGCAGTTCGACGAGGTACACTGCTGAGGGGAGCAGTGGGCGGGTCAGGAGAGGTCTGCCATGCCATGTGGGTCACCTCTGGGGTGGGGATGGAACTCATGCTGACGCGGCTTTAGCTTCTTAGCGCTGTACTTTAACCTACTGTGCCACCAGGGAGGGTCCTACCTCAGTTCTTGTGTGCATAAATAAATAAAAATAAATCCTTAAAACAGAGAGAGAGAGAGAGAAACTTGCAGGCAAACTGAGATCTGAGATACCCAGCAGGTGAGAGGGAGGTAGATGGGTCAAAATAGGGGAGGAAAGAAACAGTTCACGTGTGATGTGGTGGTTGGAGATTTATGGGGGCTACCCATGAGTGGGGAATCAAGTGTGCAAAAATAAACAACAGTGTAAAAAAAATAAATAAGTGAAAAAACACCTTTGGGGGAAAAAACATAAAATATAAATAATAAAAAAGGGTCCTAAGATCTTAACAGATATTTCCACAAAGAAGATGTGGAGCTGGTATCTAAGCATATTGAAAGGATGCTCCGCACCATCTCCTGGGGAGATGAAAAGGGAAAAAGTAGTGAGACACCACTACACACCTGTTAGAATGGCCAACATCTAAAACAATAACAACACCCAATCTGGTCAGTATTGAACTAATGAAAACTCTGACTTATCTCCTGGGGCTGCAAAATGGTACAGACACGTTGAAAGATAGTTTGGCAGTTTTTTACAAAACAGAACATAATTGTTTAAAGAAAAAACAAGTACAAAGGAGCTTAGTGCCTGCAGGGCAGCATTCCACCAGCAGGAGGCAGCAGAGGCCAGGCTACAACACACACGCGGGCGCCCCAGCACCCCTGCTGGGTCTAGACTACTTTGTACAAGACGCTCCTTCCAAGATTTAAGGTCTTGGTCTTCGGGTCACGAATGCTCCAATGTTCCATCCAGAATGCTGAATCTAAATAGCTCTTCCAGGGCACTGAGCCCAGAATGGTGGTGCCAGGTTACTGGTCCAGGATGCTCCAAATGGTGATGAAGGAAGAGAAATACTGTCTCCTGGGGTGCACGGTAAAGGACTAGAGGATCTGGGTTGGTTAGTTTCATATCTAAAGTAGGCGACCTTCGCTGTCTCCAAGTAGTGACTAGCCCTTGGGCCCTCCCTGCTGGCGCAGTGGGTTAGGGCAGCACTGCAAGCTGGCTGCAGCCTCTTCAGTGCGAGCTGGATCCCCTGCCCGCAAGTGAGTCACGTGGCCAACAGACCTCCCTTGGCTGCCCCGCTGCTCCCCTCAGCAGTACACTTTATGGATCTGCCTGTTCTGCTCCCCACTCTGACTCTGCTGAATTCTCTCACCCCCCTGCACCACTGGCCTGTACCCCAGTTCTGTATGCATAAATAAATAAATCCTTTAAAAAAAGGTAGTGACTAATCCAGGGAGGGGCATTCCATACCCCCCCACCCCGCCTCCCAGCCACAAAGAGTTTGGGAGGTTGTTTTTTTTTTTTCCTTGGGGGAGGGGGAGGATATTGTTTGAGAGAATGATTTCTTATTATAAGGAACCAGCAATACAAACTTTCACTGAAACTGGAAGAATTGAGAGAAAACTTAACTTAAAACTGTCAAGGGAAATATATGTATCAAACAAAGCCAATGAGTGAAGAAGTTCAAGACAGTTTGGGATAAACATGGGACAACAGCATTTTAGCATGATATCTTCTGACACCCTCTCCCAAGTGCTTAGGCCACCAACATTCTCCTATCCCTTCCTCTTCTGAATCAACTGCCAAGCTAAGGGGTTTTTTCCTTTCTTGTTGCAGGTGTAAAGCTACCCAGTACCACCCCCTTGGACATTGTGCAAAGCAAGGGGAAAGCTTATAAATCTTATTTCAGGGTAGAAAGGGCACAACACAACCCACCACTGATATGTAGTATCGGTGCACATGATGGTGACTTTAATCAGACATCTGCTACTGCATGTAACCTGTATGGAGCCCAAGCTATGTCACTATCCCTAATTCATGGCACTTCAATGTCAATTTGGCAAAATGCATTTTTGAGCTCTGAATTTTCCAAACATTTCTAAGAGCATATTAAAGATGATATAGACTAGAATCATAGCTCAGAAGCTTCGTCGTCAGGGAAAAACACTGATGGGCTGTTTGGAGGACACGCTCATGGGGTCCAGAGAACAGGGGAAATGTCAGAATGTCAGAGCACATGACAGGTAAAGGGGAGAGGCTGGACGTGGAAGCGCTAACCACAAAGCCAACATGTTCATGATCAAAGAGAAGTTTGGACAAAGAAAAGTAAAACAAAATCTCAATCAAAAACCTAAACAGGACCCTCCCTGGTGGCCCAGCGGGTTAAAGTACAGCACTAAGAAGCTAAAGCCACTTCAGCATGAGTTCAATCCCCTCCCCGGAAGTGACCCACACGGCACGGCAGACCTCTCCTGACCCTCCAGCTGCTCCCCTCAGCAGTGTGCTTCATCAATTGGCCTGTTCTGCTCCCCACTCTGTCTCTGGTGAATCCTCTCATTGCCCCTGCACCTCTGATCTGTACCCCAGTACTGTATGCATAAATAAATTAAATCTTTAAAAAAAAATTAAACAAGGGCCTCCCTTGTGGCACAGAGGTTATGTCTCAGCATTATCAAGCTACTGCCAGCCAGCCACTGCAGCACGAGTTTGATCCCCAGCCAGGGAGCTGACCCACATGGCACAGCAGACCTCTCCTGACCCGCCTGCTATTCCCCTCAGCAGTGTATTTTAGTAGATTTTCCTGGTCTACTCCCCATTGTCCCTCGTGAATCCTCTCACACACACCCTCCACACACACACACACACACACACACATACACACACACCCCTCTAGACTACACCCCAGCTCTTGTATGCATAAATAAATAAAATAGACATAATGCATAAGCTACAGTATATGTAGCAAACCATGAAGAATTATTTTCTCTGATGGTAAGTTTTTTATACTCTACTGAAATTCCTAAATTTTCTACAATGAATAAAATAATACTTCATATGTAAATTTTAATATAAACTGATCAATGCTTCCCTAAATTTTAATCTGCATGCATGAAACAATACCATAAAAGAACAAAAGTAACTCACTGTGAAAGATTTTGTGATCCTGTTAACAATGAGATGTGTTTTGTTGCTTTTAGCTAAATGTGTCATAAGTGTAACTCCAGCCCTAACGCACAGGTTGTCATAGCAGTGTTCTAAACACCGTGATACCCTCCCTGGAAACAGCCTTCTCTTTCAGTGCACAAACAGCACCAGGATTTCAGGGATGAGAAAGCCCAAAGTTCACTCGCCGCCTTAAGCCATGACGGGCCATGTCTTCCTGTTCACGTGTTATGCAACATTCTAATAACTGAAAAATCAACATTGCAATTAAAACAAACAGATTTTCTGACCACACCTTTCACTCCCTTTGTCCCACAATGCCCCTTACCTATCTCTCCATATCCCAACTCCCGGACATCCTGCTGGAAATCCAGGCTCTCTAGTGCCAGCATCCAGTGCTCTGCACTGTATCCCACTGGTAAGTCCTCCCAGCCCCTGCTCCAATAGGTAGTTCTGTGCTTGGGTGTCTGCGAACCCCTTCAGGTCTGACTGTGGCTAATTCATGTCTTTTTTTCTCAGCACCAAGTACATCGCAGGCATAGATGGGAAAAGTCCTTCAGATAACAGACACAAAGTTAGTGGATGCTAAAATAAGACACCTTGCAAGTCAGAGAGTTCCTGGTGCATAATAGTGCCCACAGAGAACTGGAGCGTGGCAAGGCTGATATGTGATCAAACCAAGCATAGATGAGGCTGGGTTGGGCAATTTTTGTTATTCGCGAAGTTTCTAAGCTTGTGTAAAATCCTACATTGTTGTGAATATTTTGATCAATTATAAATTAAGTGTAATGACCTTCACAGAATCAAGAACTAAGAAACACAAAGAGAAAAGATCAAACATGTTATCTTTAAATATTTAAATGGCCCAATGCTTTGAGAAATTCTAGGTTTAGAAGCTAACACTTAACCTACTGTCCTGGTGCTTTCAGATGCTGATGTTCTGTAAAATTTCTTATGTTCATGAGGGGAATGTCAGGATTAGCTCCTCCTCATCCACGCCCCATGTCTGTTCCCTCTTGAAAGCAAACCATGTCCCCTCACCAGGGTGAGCCTAGGTGGGCCTGGACTTCAGCTTGTGAGCCACTGGGCCACTGAGCTGTGTTCCATTTGCAGTCATCCTGCTTGGAATTTATTCTTGAGTTTGTGAGCAGACATCTCTCATTCATTCTGGAGAGTTATCAGTCATTATCTTTTCAAATATTCCTTTTGCCCAGTTTTCTTTCTTTTTTTTCTCAGGGGCAGATTGGAGAGATTTTTCAGGAGTTAACAAGCCCACTTTACTAAGGGAGTACCAGTTCTCTCCAGACAAGGACACACAAAGTGATCTTGCTCCAGATCCAAAGCTCTGGCTTTGGGCAAGTGGGCAAACTTGCCAGTCAAATGCAAGGCCCAATATCCAGGAAACACCAGTGTGGCTTAGGGTTGAAAGTAGCCAGAAGGTGAAGACAAGTTAGTCTGGGCAGTGGTCACCATGCCCAGGGTGGGAAGAATTATCTAGGACTAACGAAGCAGGAGGACCCCCCAGGCCAGCTGTATTCAGTCGTGACCACAGGTCTGAATCCCAAGAAAAAGGCACAGGGTGAGTCCAAGAACAAGCACATGCAGGCTTCTGCACTTGAGGCTGGCTCCATCCCTGAGGCCCACAGAAGGCAGCCTGCCCCAGGAGCACCATCAGAACATATCAAGCCCTGGCCAAGCTCCCCTCCCCATCCTTGTCCTCCCTTCCCAGGACTGGAAAACATAGTCTGGACTTAGAAAATTTGTTTTGTGTTCATCCAACTTAAGTTGGAAATCCCCAAGATAAAACATGGCATCACTACAGAATCTTCAATGAAAGGAACCTGTCCTGGACAATAAAATTGGCTCGTATTCGCAAAGAGTTAAAAGTCTTGACTCCATCATAACATACATAAAATTTGAAATATAGTATCACATCTTGGATAGAGGATAATTTTTCTGAAATTCAGGTAATTGTGCCAAATTTGTTTTCAGATCTACTCATGACCCACATAGTCTGTGGGTGATTCTGTCTAGAGTGTACCCACAGAGATCCAATAAGGTAGGGCTCTAAGGCACTTTTCCATATGTGTGGAAAAGCCCGAATTGTAGTTAATTTGAGTTCTTAACAGATTGAAATGATTTGGAAGCCCCAACACAAGGAAAACTTCCCATTTCATGTCACTATATTTTTAGGTACAGCCAACTGCCTTTGCTGGAAAATGGGGTGTTGGAGAGGGGAGAGAGAAAGGAGGGAGGGGCCAGAGATGATGTCATAGTCCACAGTGACTGGAGACACAAGTGCAGCTTGGTGGAGGAGACTTGGTTTTAGAATGTGTTGCGCAGAAACAAGGAGACAGAAGGTGACTGGGTTGGACTGGAGTTCTGTGAGAATAGCCAGCACGCAGAATCCCCATCAGAGAGGAAAGAAAACATGGTGATGTGATCTGCTGTTGACTAATGGATTGGAGATGATAGTGGGGGCAGCCTGGCCTCTGACTGCTCTAATGGGCCCTCAAGTCCAGGCTAGAAAGTGAGGGAATCTGAGGGCTGGTGGGAGATGGACCACTGCTGCAAGAAGGATAAACACCCCGGTGTAAGTTAATTAAATGGCCTACTACCACAGCAGGCATCCAACTACCACAGAGAGGGTTGCCACTAATGACTATCTGTGGACATCTCTGTGTCCTAGTTTCCCTGGCAGGATCTGTGTGTCTGGAAGGGGAAAATCATTTCCAGAGACAGCACAGTGGGTTAGAAAGAAAGCCCTGGCTATCCATAGTGCCCTCCCAGCCAAGGGAACACAGAAGATTCCATTTAGAAAGACATGTCCCCTCGTAAAGCAAATCTATTTATGTTAGCTACTATTGGGTTGTCAGACAGTCATGATGCATTTTTTCTTGAAAAAACATGTCATGACTTTTCTGACAACCCAATAGTCTGAATAGGCACTTTGAGATGGAAAATTAAAGCTGCTAATGACACTAGAATTGAGTGAGGTGATAGGAGCCGTGGTGATTTCCTGAATCTGGATTGGACCAATCAGGTGTGAGGTGTGAGCTTATTGACACTAAATGGGCCAATCAGCCACAGGCTTGAAAAATGGCCCAATCAGACTAGTGGGTGGGACACAAAGAGCATATAAGCTTAGGGCCAGAGGGCACTGACACTGTTTCAGTCTCCCAAGAAAGAAGTGGCAGATTCCATTTCTGGCCTCTGAAGAAAGAAGAAGGACCAGAACCTGAACGGAGAAAATAAGTATCCAGGAGTCCAAGGGAGGAAGAAAAGCCAAAACCTCTGTCAAAGACTGGCTCTCCAGTCTTAAAAGAAACACAAAAATTCTCCAGGGCCTGGTGTCTCAAATAGCTGTTTGCTGTTGGTGTCATCCAACAACTAACAAAGAACTGTTAACACTGGTGTCTCTGATACTGCCTCTGGAGCACCACTAGTGACCATCACTGGCCAGTGTTGTCCACCACTCCTGGTAACTGGTGGTGACTATCACTACTGGCCAGTGTGGTTCAGCTCTGTTGACAGGTGACTGGCATTCTGCTTGTACTTCTGGTGGGCACTATCTGGGTGAGGGAGCCAGAGTAACCTGTTTTTCCTGCTTATAAAATAAGCCCTGGACCTTCCCTGGTGGCGCAGAAGATTAAAGCGCAGCACTGCAAGGTAGCCACAGCGACTTCAGTGCAAGTTCAATCCCCACCTGGAGGTGATCCACATGGCACAGCAGACCTCTCCTGTCTGGCTTGCTGCTCCCCTTCAAGAGTGTACTTCATCAGTCTGCCTGTTCTGCTCCCCACTCTGTCTCGGGCGAATCCTCTCACCGTTCTGTACCTCTGGCCTGTACCTTAGTCCTGTATGCATAAAAAAATTAATCTTAAAACATATAAAAATAAAAGTAAAATAAAATAAACCCCATGGTTATTGACCCCGGAGCCTGACCTCTCTTGCAATTGTGCCCATGAGTGAGAACCCACAGATAGTAACCTGTCCTCTTATCTGACACTGTCCTTTGTTTGGCCATCAGTCCCTATTGTATGGGTGTATTGCTCTAGCCCTTGGTTTTGGTGTTTGGCCTTTTGGGACTTTCTGACAGCTCTCTTGTCTTAGAGCCCAGGCAGGTGGGTGGCCATTCCAGCCTAGCCTACTATCTTCCAGCCTCTTGTCCCAACTTGCCCCTGATTCACTAATGCTTTAATTTAAATATGCCAACTCTTTGAGAAAAATCATCAGTGCTATGGAGTGGGGGGAGTTGGAGGACTCATCTCAGAAAGGAGACAGAATAAGAACCAACAACAATCCTGAATTTAGATATTGTTGCTAAGTTATAAGACCATGAGTAAAGAAATGCAATTTCATGTAATTAGTTGTAAAAAGAAAAAAAAATCTCCAAGAAAGAATAAAATACTCAGACCTTTAAACAAGATTAAAGAATGTGAATCACAAGAGATCTACACAAATATAACAAAGAAAATTTCATTTAATATTATATCACAGTTCATCCTTAAATAAATTAAACCATTCTTATAACTTCAACAGAAAACTGTTGTTTATCCTCTCCTGTGTTGTAATCACAGTGTGTAATATGAGACAATGCAAGCTAATGTTTATTTCCTCTTCATAAATCAGGTTAATTTGAACTTCTTTAAATTTCTTATTCTGTTTTGTGATTCACTATCATTTCCACTAAAAATACAGGCCTGTGGGAATGTAATCATTTTGTTCAACTGAATTAAATTATAAATAATGTCTTCCTCTATAAAGCAGTTCTTGCACATATCAAACAGGACCGCTGATGCTGTGGGTCTAAGGTCACTTAGACCTGCTACGGAGCAAGAGGTTGACTACTCGAGATGCATAGATTGAGAAGGGAAACAAACCTTATTTCAAATCAATTGGCAGAGAGACCGAAGATAATCACAAATCTGCCTCTCTGATTAAGAAAGGGAATGAAGTTAAGTAGCTTAGGGGCACCAGGGTTGAACACAAAGGAGTTAAATTTTGTTAGCCAAGGAGCAAGTTATTGGCAAAGAAACGTGAACTTGACTAAAATGCACGGACTAGTTAAAGCAGTTCATGCACAAAGAAGGCTGGAATTCTGAATTTCAGTTAATGGCCACAGCACCTCTGGGTAGTTTTTCCCCTCTCCTATGTATGTCTCCCAACTCCAGCTGGCTTGAAGCTCAACTCAAGGTTAATTGGTAAACCTCTACCTGGGTCTGTAGTACAGAGCAAGACTGGCATTTTACAGCTGCCTGCTGGAGCTTTGGGAAAATGTGATCTCCCTCCACCACCACCCCAAGCCCAAATAACCAAACACATCAAACACTGCTCTTGCAGGTGTTCCTGCCACTGGGCGGGAGCTGGCTACATTGAATAGGCCAAACTGAATGGTCCAGTCAGAAGCTATCAACGGAAGGAAGTGTAGGTGGGATTCCCAGAGTCCCTGAGACACCTATCCCCCAGTCAAGAGTCATCACATTTCCAGAAGAAAACAAAGACGGCGTGGTGGCTGACCTCCAAAGAGAGAACCGAAAAGTTTTGCAGGTAACCAAGTGGCTGAATCTGTGTCTGGTCTTGTGGCTGCCTGGAGGCAGTGTCTCACAGGGCTGTTGGCAGTGGTGTGGCCCAAGGCACACGAAAAGCTGTTTATCAGATCACCCACCATCCTGTCCTGCTGCAGCTGCCTCCCTTGCTGTTTGCCCCAGTATCTGGTGCTATTTATCCTTCAGGATCACCTCAGCGGTCCTGCCAATGGGCACTTCTGCCACCATGAACTCCAGGCACTTGTGGGTGCCATCTTAGAGAAACAGCCTTTTATTTGGGACTTCTGGACAGTCTAGGGTATGATGGCTGGTCACTGTGACCTTAATTACTCTTTGTTTCCACTGTTTGTTGAATAAACCCCATTAATGTTGCTCCCTGAACCTGAGTAGTCTTGCTATTGTGCTCAGATGAAGAACTCACAGAGACTTCAACAGTACCTGTTGTAAAGCCAAGTCTCAGCGAACAGTTCAGACAAATTTTGGCTTTTTTTTTTCCTTTTGTGTTTCAGTATCTGGAAGAAACTTAGCTTTTTAGCCTCAGTTATGAAAATACAAAAATACTTAGTTTTTTTTTAGCCTCAGTAGGGCAAAAATACAAGAGAGACTTTCCTGGTGGCGCAGCAGGTTGGAATGCAGCATGGCAAGTTGTCCCCAGCCACTTCGGTACGAGTTCGATCCCCACCCCCGGAGGTGACCCACATGGTACAGCAGACCTCTCCTGCTCCCCTTAGTGTACTTTGTCAATCTGCCTGTTCTGCTCCCCACTCTGTCTCTGGTGAATCCACCTATGTCCTGTACCCCAGTTCTGTGTGCATAAATAAATAAATCCCTTTAAAAAAAAAAACTAATGCAAAATTAAAAAAAAAAAATACAGGAAGACCAGAACCTCAGGATGTAGATAAATCTTCCAAGTTCATGTTAAAAGGAGACTATTAAGGGAAAACTTAACCACATTGGAAAGAGTTCTCATTTTCTCTGCAGATTTCATCATAAATGAGTTTAATAAAACTCTGAACTGAACTCATCTATATGCCAAAGAATCAAGTTTTTAATAGCAATTGTTACCCCTGAGATTGAAATAGATTCAACAGAAATTTGTTTGATAACAAGGAACTTTCTTCAAGGACAGAGCCTTGGATGACCTCTCCAGTTCCAAGGTAAGGAGGAGCTGCGAGAGAGGAAGAGGGTCCCAGGTGATAAAAGCAGTGGCCAGCCAGGCAGACACTGTCTGAGCACTGATAATGGAGGTTCCCAGTGACCAGACCAAGGGCACAGTGGAGATATACGCTGGCCAGTGAGGGAGAAGCTCCAGCAGAGAACAGGTGTAGTTCTGGGCTGGTGTGTGAACATATCAAAGCCTCGCTCCCCGGGGAGTCCTTTGCTGTCTCTGAGAATTGGTTTACCTCTCCCCAAACAGGAAAAAATGTTCACATCACAAAATAAAGTTTTAAAATATGTATTTTTTTAAAAAACACAAACACAAAAAAATATACAAACAAAAATTTCTTCAAGCAGTCTGTTGCTAAAATAAACTTACCAATGCATTGATCAAATCTTCTCTGTCCTCTAGCACATTAACACTGATTTTCTCATTTGTTTCTTCTGTTCTTTTGGGGTTTTCTATGTTATTTTATACTAGCATGTAGAGTTGACTACTTAGTCAAGGATATTTCAATCTTTCCTAGTTTCTGAAAACTGTCTCTGAGGTTGTAAACTGATATGGTCATGCATAGATTTGGGCCCAATCAACATTCCCCAGGACTTTTTTCACTCAGCCCATGGTGCTTGTCAATTAGCCAATGGTCAGAGGGATACCCATGTGTCCGTGATGACAGGACAGTGTTCTTGTTCAGATCATGTTCAGTGTTAGAATTTTGCATGCGTAGCCCCATTGACTGTATAAAATACACAGCTTGTATATTTGGGAGATTTGTTGGTGCTTTTATTATTATTAACTTTTAAACAGATTGTGATTTCCATTTTTATTCCCTCTTGAGTCCAAAACGACATATAAAGGATTTTTTTATAATTTCCTATTGAAGCTTTTCTTTTGCCTTTTAGTCCTTTTAGTCCAAGAATATGGCCAATATCACTTCAATTTCCATCAAGTTCTCATGGGTATTCAAAAAGAATGAATGTTACTATTTGGAATGTAGTGATAGAAAATGATAGATAGGTGGGTGAATAAATATATAGATAGGTAGCTAAGTACACAGATAGATAGACAGACAGATGATAGAGCTATATATTACATCATACTTATTGCTATTCAAAATCTATATATCTCTACTTTTATGTTTACCTCATCTCTTGATTTCTTTTTTTTTTTAAGATTTATTTATGTATGCATACAGAAATGGAGTACAAGCCAGAGGTGCAGGGGCGGTGAGAGGATTCCCCAGAGAGGCAAATTGACCAAGTCCACTGCTGAGGGGAGCAGTGGGCAGATCAGGAGAGGTCTGCCACTCCATGTGGATCTCCTCCAGGGCTGGGGGGTCAAACTCGCACTGAAGTGGCTGTGGCCAGCTTGCAGTGCTGCATCCTAACCCATTGTGCCTGATCTCTTGATTTCTGAAAGCGATTTGTTCAAATCCCCCCAATAATGAACATGTTTTACGTTCTTCTCTTAACAGTTTGTGTTCTGTATCATTTGATACTGTGACAGTTATGTAAGAGCTTCTCCACATAGGCCAGTCTTATTCATTATTCAAGATCTGACTTGCACAGCACTCTTCTGTGAGGCTTCTCAAGTGCACAGAGGTGGGTTTAGCAACTGGCAGACCTCCAAGATCTCGTTGTTATAAGCCACCAGCCCTATGATCCTTTGGTCCCAGTGACAGGTACTATGAGTGTGGCAAAAAGTAAACATGGTGTGGCTATAGCTGCAGAAGTAGCATGTCACCATCTAGGTGACATTCAAGATACAGAAGCAGGCGATACTCTGGCTCACACAATTCAAGCAGGGGACAGAGTTCAGAGTCCACATTTTTCACAGACCAAGATCAGCTTCACATCCAATGTTCTAGATCTGGTTCTATAAAAGGATCAAGGTATTTTTAACCCAGTCAAGTTCAAATCAAAGATCCAGGTCTCCTTCAAGACCAAGAAGCAAACGTTCCACATCAGGGAGTCCACAAAGTAGTACAGGTCCTGATTGCCGTTTTTTAGTTTACCTTTTAGGGAAAGCTATATTACTATTAGGTTTTATATATTATTAAATTTACATTATAAGGGGTTTGTGATGTCTGTAAAAGTAACTTAGGAGAAGGATATTTCAACCATGTAATCAAAATGAATCTGGATGATTATTCTGTAAATTCACAGCAAGAAGATAGTAGGTACTCTTGGTGAATGTATTAACACTGTATAGCCTGAGTTTAGATGACCATGTAAATAAAATGCTTCTAACTGGGACAAAAAAAAGAAGCCTTGAAGGATTCCAGAGTGAGTGAGGTGTCACCCACAGAGGACAGCAGAAAGGGCAGGCCGGGCAGGCCCAGAGGCTTCTCCCAGACTGCTATAAGATGGCGGAGGGAACTAGCAGGTGCTCAAAGCCCACGCTGCCTCGCCCTCCATGCCCCCGGCTGCAATGACAAGCATCAGTTTGGAGACCACATAGCGCGTCACCAAGGAAGTGTTCAGTGATGCCAAGACATGAAGACTGGCCTTTCCTGGAAATCTGGAATTGCTCAAAAGGCTTTCCTCTGGCCTCTTCCTCATGCCTGGGTCTGATCCAGGCTTTCCACTCACTGCATTCATTTGGCTGTGTCACAGGTAGAAACATCCACTTGTAAGCAAAAGACAGCACAAAAGTCAATAACTAGGGTCCCACATGGAAATAATAAACTTTGATGCATTTTTTTAAATGAATAAATAAAAGGCAGGAGCAGCAGGCAGGAGTCTTTGTGCATCACCAGCCCCCCTTGACCTGGCACCCCTGGATATGAATAAGCATCCCTGGACATGACCTGCCACCTTGACACAGCGCTCACTCATCTAGAGGAGCTGGTTGGACTCCCTCAGCGGGGTTTGTCCCCCTGAAGTGTGAACCCAGACTTCTCTCCTCAGTGAGCAGAGCACAGGCTCACACATGCTTCCAGGGCCCCCCAGGGTTACCTCCCACAGACTCTGTCCCAGACTTTTTCTATCACCTCTGAGGATGTCACACTCACTGTTAGGCTCCACTGTGTCTACTGCTGGTCTCTTGCTTGACACAACTTGAGACACGCCTAGGAAGCTCCAAAGTCTATCCCATTCTACAGGGATACTTGAAGGGGTGGATCTGAGACCAGTCTCAGGTTCACTCTGCACTCAGTCGGGCTCTTTGTAGAGTCCCTTTCACGTCTCTCTGGTAGGGGGACACCAGCTGGCCTGTGCTTTGGCTTGCTGATCTCATGGTGTGGCCTGCTTCTTTCCACACTGGCCTCCCTCATTAGCACTGGTGTCCTCTCACTGCACCCCTCCCTGGTGTACTCCCAGCCCCTGCATTCTGCAGGGACCCTCCCAGTACTTCTAAGCTCTCACCCCTTCTTCTCATCTGCTAGGAAAGCACCCCCTTCCTGGCCGCAGGAACCACAACAACAAGGCAGACCCTGTGGGGGTTAGGGAGCTTGTGGTCTGCCAGCAGTGCCTGAGAGAGGCCAGACCTTCTCTGTCATGCCGGGGCTAGCCTGTGTCCACAGGCTAGCCTGGGACCACATGCCACTGCTCCAGAGCAGAAAGTCAAGCTCCAGGCAGGCCTGGTCCCCATCCTGTCCACTGGGGCCAGTGCAGGGGAAGACCATGAGTGCAGGGCCAGCATCAGGGCAGCAGTTCCCTGATGTGTGGACTTCAGGTATGCCTGAATGGAATGCCGGGTTAGTTTGTGCCAAAACAGGAGGCCACCCATTCCACACTTGGCCAAGAGCAGTCCTAAGCCTTGACCCATCCACTCTGCCCTGGATCCCACACACTCCAAGGTCTCCCCCATGTCTTGACCCTGAGCACACTCTCCCCATCTCTACCAGTCAAAGGCCATCTGAAAGGTCACCAGCTTTTCTGAGCATCAGGGACAGCAACCTCCCAGGACGACCCCACAGTCTCAAGCTCAGATGCCCGTGACCCCAATGATGAGCTGCTGCTGTTCCCACAAAGGTTGAGCATATAGGAAACAAATTTAAGAATTTGACATGGGGGACTGATGGGAAAGAAAGTTTAAAAAGCCCAAGTGAAAGGAAACAAAATGAATTCAAAGAAAAGAGAGTTCTCCCTCCTCTGGCTTCACGCATGCATGTGGGGTTGAAGGCCTCAAAGCTATCACCTGGAGAGATGTCAGCACATATGGAGAGGAACTTTGGCTTCCTCCCTGCCTTCTGAGGACAAGGCTCTTCAGTTGCCTTGACACCTTTGGGTGGGAGCCACTGGGAGAAAGGCAGGCTGACCTCAAGGAGGCCTGGTACCAGGTGGCAAGGAGAGCAGGAGCCCCGAGAATAAGGGCCTGTGAGACGTATAAACACCCTACCACCCTGCCACCTCCCCAAAAGGCCTGGTGTCTGCCAGCAGCAGCCCAGACCTGGCCCCCAGGCACCCAAGGCCGCCTAGATGTCCCATAGCCAGACCCAAGGACACAATCAGCTCACCCACAGGCCTCTCAGCCCACAAAAATCATTGTGCACTGCCTGCACCCTTGGGTCCCCTCCTCAGCCCCTCTCCTTGGCCTCACTGTTCTGCTCCCCTGAGCTCAGGGAGAGGCTACAGACCATCCTCAGCACTCAGCTGCTGGATCTGTGGGAAAGAGGCCAGAGAAGACAACTCCAGGAGCACCCTTACCCTCAGGAAGCTTTGGGGTTGAGGTTCCCATGGGCCCCAGGAGGCACACATTGCAGGCTGTGTTCCCAAGGCACTCAAAGGCTGAGTGGCCAGAGCAACCATGCTCCCGGGGCAGCAGCTGGACCCCCAGGACACCAAAGGAGAGGACGGTCACTATTTCTCAGATTTGAGGTCATCTGATGCCTTTGAGCACTCTGACCTCACCTGGCAGATGTCCATCGCAGCGGTGACCAGCTGAGGCTCTGGCAGGCGATGTGACCGTCACCACCAGTTCACGTTCACTCCCTCGGCTGCATCAGGAAAAGGCAGAACTAAAATTCTAGTCCCCACACTGTGCCCTGCAGCAGGTGGCAGGGAGAGCAAGGGCCCCGAGAATAAGGGCCTGTGTGGGCAGCCGTCCAGGTCTGTGACCCAGCAAGACCTGCTGCTGGGCAGGAGGAGTGTGGGGCCTCTGAAGGGAGCAGTTCTCTCAGCCTGCACTCACACCAGGCCCACGTGCCAGCTTGCCCTTGGTCACAGCTGGAGCTCGCGCACATGCCCCAACCAGCATCAGCCTTGCGCACCCCGGACACGGCCTATCGCCCTCCACAGAAAACCAGCCAAATGGGGGTCCTGTCGAGCCCAAGGCAACCACTATCTGCAAGGTGCAGGGTGTGAGTGGGAATTGCCAATCCTCTAAAAACAAAGAAGCAGATACCCCTACCCAGGACCCACATAAACACCCCCCACCCTCTGCGCATCTCTGAGCTCCCCTATTCTAAGGTTCTAGGGCCTCCAATTTTCCCTAACTGTAAAGTGAGTATAAGTATTTGTCAGGCCTAACAGAAAGCCCTCACTCTGAAAACCCTGAAAGAAAACAGGAAACTCCAGAAATAGGATGACTCTTTACTCAGAAAAAGCACAGAAAGCCACAGACAGCTCACCCAGCAGGTGAGCTCATGGGAGCCCACGGGGAAGGGTGCCTTGCTAACAGGGGAAGCCCTTTAAGAAAGGCCCCAACACCCCCACAGCAGGCTTAGTGCAAGGGACCCCCGGCATCCCCAGAGAGGCTCCAGCCAACCCCGCTCTAGTTCTTCGTTGTGTTCACAGACAGCAGGTCTACAAGTCGTGCAAGCCTCCTGGGATCTTCCAGTCTGTCCTTCAGTCTCCCAGCCTCAGGGAATGTGGGCACTCTGTACCAAGGATGGCGTGGCCATCAAGGAATGGGACATACCCCTCCCACACCTTGTCCCCTTGCACCCCAGCTCAGGACAGGTGAGTTTAAAAGGGCCAAGGCCAAACTGGAGGTGTAAGGAGGGTCCAGGGATGGTGTGGGGGAAGGACAGGCCTAGAGTGGGGCCAGAGCCAGGGGTGGAGTCAGAGTGGAAGGTAGGGTCAGGCCAGGGAACAGCCCAGAAACCTGCAGGAAGGATCCAGCCAGGGAGGGAGGCACCAGGGCACAACAGCAGTGATTCGTGCCCAGTGTTCAAGCTCCAACTTCTACAGTTTCTGGGCCACTGACCTCAGAAAGCTTGCTGTGCAGCATGAGTTCAGCCAGGTACCTGGGGGGTAGTGTCTGCTCACGATGGATGTAGGGTAGAGGGCCTGATTCTCACAGCCCTTCGCAACTTTCCTGCAGCCTCAGAGAGGCTCTCACAGCCGCCGCTCAGCGCATCTGTCGCACCACACCACCAGGCCGGCCATGGCCACCGTCAGCAGGACCGGCAGGGTGATGAGCGGGATGAGCACCTCATCTGGCGGGTCTTCCCAGTGGGCACGGTCCATGGTACAGTTGGAAAAGAACTGCCTGTGGATGCCGACGATGAAGCTCTGGGCCAAGGGGTTGGGCCAGTGGCAGCCCACGGTGTTGCTCTGCACCCGAGTGCAGCTGGAGAAGCTCTCATAGTACCTGTGAAGGCAGAGCAGAGGGCAGGATCGCCTGCTCACTGAGACTCCCCAGGCTGGCATGGCTCGGACTGAGCCCCCCAGTCCTGTGGGGTCTACCTGTCCCCCAGACATTGGGAAGGAGAGACACTGACCACATCTGACAGGACATGAAAGTTTCCCACCCTTCCTGTTCATGTTGATCAAACCTGGGAAGGGCAAGTCAATGCCACCTCAGGACCCACCAAGGGCTACAAACCACATGAAGGGCTTCCCAATGGCTGTCTAGCCTGGGACAGGACAGTCACCTCCAGGAGTAGTGGCCTAGGCAGGCAGTCACCCATCTTGGTGGGGGCAGGATGGATGGATATCTGCCAAGGTACACCTAGTTCATCTACTGTCATGCTCCCCACATCCGGCTGAGTGCTACAGGCACCACACCTGGGATCCCTAGGGAACAGAGCTGGGGTGAGATAAGCCTGTGTGACGGTGGCCTACACCCCTTCATTTCGGTGCTATCCCAGGAGAGTTGCCTGGCTTAAGCCCTCAGCAGTAAGAAGCAACTTCCTGTAAGAAGCCACCTGTGCAAAATGTTGTCACTGCCTGGATGAGGAGTGGGAAGCAGAAGATGACTGACCAGACCTACCTGATCAGGACCTTCTGATATCCACCCTTCCAGCAGCACTGCGCACTTTCCCAGGCCACACTCAGTACCCACACTGGGATCTGGGTCAGAGATACAGCTGCACCCTCCCAGGTAAGGAAGCCCCCACACAGGGCAGAAAACAACTCAAAGAAAGGTAACAACCTTGAATCTGAGTGGTGCAGCCCCTGCATATGCCTGGACTCCAGGGGTCAGCCATCCAGATCCACAGCAAAGCCATCACCTTCCCAGGCCCATCTCTCCCAGAGCCCTAGACTCAGAGGCCTGCTAACCAGGCTCAGGGCCTTCCTAAGGAGCCTCCTCTCCTCAGTCTTATGAGAACCCAGTGCTTACAGGAACCTCTGTCCCTCCTAGATGCCTCCCAGTGCACCCAGGGATGCCTCTGCAACCACCTCAGGGCTCAGCAGGACTGAAACAAGCAGACTCTGTGTCACAAGCCTGGGAGCACCGAGGGTGGCAAAGGACACCCACAAGCAGAATAGCCATTTAGGGCTCGATTGTACAGTCAACATAGCAGGGTTCCTCCAACCTCAGTTGTCACTCTCTATCTGACCTGGGTCATCTTACTTAGACTCCCGGGCCTCGGTTTCTCGGGTTCATAATACTAACCCAAATGTGGTGACGTAGAGCCCCTTTGGTAAGAGCCTGGCACACGGTAGATGCTCAATGAGGTTTCAGGATGAGCCCACCTCCCCCCCACACACACACCCAGGGCTGCCAAGAACTAGAAGAGCTGAGCCCAGCGAACATTGAGGCTCGACTCATGGGAGCTTTTTGGAGGTTTTCTCCCTCAGCTTGGGGAGCACAGCCACCACTGCTCCCTAAGAATGGAGACCTGGGAGGTAAAAGGCAGGAGACCTGGCACCTGACAGGGCTCTCACCACTCCCTTATTTGTTTGACAAACTGACTGGAAAGAACATTCCAATTTAGAAATTACAACCCTTGGAATTCTGAAGTCTTCCAACTCAGTCTCCTGGTTTCAGGATCCCCGATTCCCTCTCACCATTGTGAATCAGACCTGTTGGCTAACCTCTGGAACCCCATTCTCAACTCTCTGACTTTCTACTTCCTGGGACATTTCTTCAGTGTTCTCTATTCTCTGTTTTATTTAAAGGCTCTTTCTTTGTTCTTGAAGGCATCCTCTTCTTATTAAGGGGTGTGACACTTTACCTTTCTGGAATGTTGATCATGACATTTGAAGGTTTCCTTCTTGATTCCCAATCTTGGGTTGCCTGATTCTTGGCCTATGTCCCCATGGCAGAGTTTTGAATCAACCGGCACCCTCCTCTGACACTCATTTCAATGAGGGAGACTACTGCCCACACTTGGGGCAAATCCTAACACTTCCCAGGGACCCCATGGCATCATCTCATTCCTCAGGAAGAATGGTTCCATCCTCTACCCTAAGGCCTGCTGTCTTGGGGCAGGTAGAGAAGCCAACAGTGACAATTACTTTCTCTAGCCCCCCACTCTGGGGTGTGGGGTCCACTTATCATGTGTTTGGAAGGACTCACCCTGTCTCAGCAGCTCCAAAAAATAGGCTTCCTGTCAGGCTGAGACACAGATAGACTTTACAGCCCCAACTGGGCCCCGTGCTGCCGACCCAGAGGCATGAATCCCTGGTAAGATGCCCCTTTCAGCACGGCCTCTGGCACAGCAGGTGTGTGAAGCAGTGGCCACCTGCTCTCCAACTCCCAAATGCCCCTCTGGCTGCCCCCACTCCTGTCCTGCAGCCCCGAGACTGCCTAGATAGCCGATCCCCTGAGCAAGGTTTTAGGTGGTGAAAGAGACACAAAACACATAGCTCCCACCTCACCTTCGCTGACGCCTCCCCCATCTACCCACTCTGGGCCTGAAGTCCAGGCTACCTTGTCCAGAAGCTTCCACACAGGTCACTGAGATCAAGCAGGCCTAGCCCACGCCCTTCCTGAGCCGCCCAGCACCTGATTCCCAGCATATGCAGAAATTTCATGTGTTTGGCTCAGCCAGTTCCCCAGCAACAGGTATATGTCACGTCCACCGGGGACTACTGTGTGTTGGGGACATGAACTCAAGGAGCCCCTAAGAAGGCCACCTGGAAGGGTGCAGCGGCTCTGATGGGGAAAGGCTGAGCAGGCCCAGGCTCCGCAGAGGTTCAGGACTCCTGGCAAGTGTGGCACCAGGGTGGCACAGGTCTGCAGCAGCACAAGCAGAGTGCCGGCCATGATGAGCGCAGCGGGAGGGTCACAGGTAAGCCAGGCAGAGTTCAAGGAGGAAAAACTGTGTTTCTTCTTGATGATGCCAAGTGTCTTCACAGGAGATAAAAACCCTGGAAGTGGCCCTCCCTGGTGGCGCAGCGGGTTAAAGCAC
>NW_004567105.1:42099108-42104546 GCF_000260355.1 Condylura cristata
CAGCACAGCAAGCACCTCACCAGGGCAGCAGGAGCCACAATTACTGTGAAAAGGCAAAAGCAGGCACCCAGGGCAACAATTTGACCAGCCAGAAATGCCCTCCTCCGTGGTGGTCACGCTGGCACTATTTCTGATGTAAACTCAGCTTAAGGGGCTCCCAGCAAAACCTGGCAATCCACCCAGTATGATACCAATGTGGTAGAGATGCAGATTCCTGACGAAGCCAAGAAAGTGGGTTACTGCCACCCCAGCTGCAGGCTGCATTAGTGAAGCTTTCAGGAATTACATCAAAGTAAAATACGCTTTCAGCTAGTTTGTCAGGGAAACAAAGAAAAGGCAGGCCTGTTTCTTTTGTCTCAGGGACTACCAGACTCCACAGATGATAAACAACCAATCACTTCTAAGAAAGAAAGAAAAAAAAAAAAGGAAAAAGGTCTTTAATGGCCATTCCTTTGGAAATGAAATACAAAAGGTCTCATCCTCCTCAGACCTTGCCAGGCAAATGGGGTAGGCCATGGCTACTTCAGCCTTGGAGGCAGTGGCTTCTAGAAGGTTCTGCCCTGGCCATCTTGACTGGGCAGTTGCTGCCCCCACCTCAGTCTCCTTAACTACGAAGTAAGGAGTGCTGAGATGGCCTTCCAGGCCCCTCCCTGCAGTCACTGTGTCACTTGGGGACTTGCTATCCAGCCACTGCACCTGCCCACTTGAGTCCACAAAATCAAATATAAAAGATGTAACTCAGCAGCAGGACTCCTTACTCTGACAGCTGATAAGAACTGTCACAGTTTCATGCTCACATAACAAGACCTCTGTCAGGGGTGCTGTGAGTGAATTCTGGGAGCCCCGCTGCTCACAAACCCTGGAGTCAATGAATGTGACCCAGACTCTGGTTGGGGTCCATAAACCCCCCTTTTTTTTTCCCTCACTGCAGCCTCCCACCAGGGAGGCTGAAGCTAGTTCCGCAAATAAGACCCCACGAGGGGTCTTATTCCACTGAGATAGGACACTGAGGGGCAGTGGCATCCCAGCGGCCATGGGAAGGAGACACAAGAGGGGAGGCATCCCAAGGGTGGGTTAGAAGGATCCCAAACATTCAAGGTGGCAAAGTAGCTCCAGCTGCAACAAGAGTCAAGGGCAACTGGAACATCAGGGTATCTGGAGCATGCCCTGAGGATTCTGGAAGTCTGGTAACAGTCCGAGGCCTGGGGCAGCAGAGGAGAACGTGGTAAAGATGTGGCTCTGTCAAAACCAACCCCTTGGACCAAAGCCCAGAGCTGAGGCACTGCAGGCACCCACAGTCCAGCAACCTGGCCGGTTCTTCCAGTGCCCTTTGGATCTGGTGAGCCCCTACCCATGACTTCTCATCACCCACCCCAACCTCTGTCCCGCACTGATGCCATCCCCTCCACCACCAGAAACACACTCTACCCACAGAGCAACACCACCTCCAAGACCCATGCACACACCAACCACACTCCCTCCCCAGGGGCAGGGACCCAGGGGTCAGTTCTGTATGCCTGTCTTATGCATGCATACAAACACACTGCCCTGCTTAGAGTGTATGTGTACATTGTATGGACACGTGTGTTTGTGTGTATATGTGTGCACAGCCTCTGGACATGGGGTCAGCTTTCCTGTTTCTTCCAGAACAAGGGTTCATAATGTCCCTGCTGCTGTCAGTGATTTCTTGTGTCTAGAATGCCCTTCACCCTCACATCTGAACAGCAGCATACTGTGGCCTCGACTGTCTGAAAACCCCCACGCCTGATTCCACCATGGAGATGGACTTTGTCCTACTTGGGGTCTGAGTCGCTCCAGCCTCTGTCCACGGAATGGCCCCCTCCCTGCTCATTTCCCTGCCTGTAGCAAGGGCCTCCCTGAACATGCCTGTGTGGCACAGTCATTGTGGTCCTCGGAAAACTGCCTTGGAAAAATTAACTTTCCAAGGAAGACGAAGCCTTTACAGTCAGAAATTAAATGTTACCTCATAGGAAGACCTTCTGGAATTGGTAGTGTTGGGAGCTGTCGTAGGGGTATACATTAAATGGAAACCATCATTCAAGAAAATCTACTCCATCTTATAAGAACAGGAAGAGTTTGGGACATTAGAACCATGACAGTTGCCATGTTCCCTCATGGAGATACAACCAAGTGCAGGTGTGATTTCAAGGGGAGTCCCTTCCCCCAACTCAGGTCCCAGTCTAGGACTACACAGTTTCACATGGTAAGGGAAGGCCACCTGCATTTCTCCACAGTTTCACATGGTAAGGGAAGGCCACCTGCATTTCTCCACAGTTTCACATGGTAAGGGAAGGCCACCTGCATTTCTCCTTCCTTGAGCTCTATGTTGCAAGAGCTTTTCAACTAGAGGGGCAGGAGGATAGTGCTCCTCCCCCCACAAAACCCCACTTTCAAGGTGGAGCTTCTTCCCCAGGTGAAAGATATGGAGGCCTATGCCCTGCCCCAGCTCACTGGCAGGGCAAGGTCTCTACACCAGGAAGACTAGGAACTACAGCCCCACAGAGCCAATGCAAGTGACAGTCTCTGCCAAAAGCAGATTACTGATCCATCTGTAGGCCCAGGACAGCAGCACAGACATCCTGTCCAGGAAGAGGGAATATAGACAGAGCTCTCTATCTCTCAGGAACTGATTTCATCCGGAACAGAGCTGGAGAAGTACAAGCTAACGTAATTGTAGAAAAGAATAGAGTTTGGGTGACAAGCAATTAAGCAACGAATGAAACAAGTAACACAAGTAAATGACAGACAAAGCAAAAGCTGAACAGGAAGTCAAGGAAAGAGCCAAGAAGAGTCCTCCTGGGGTCCCAGGCTCCTTCTGGGAACCCTCCCCTAAGGATCCCAGGGTGATCCAGTCAGGGCACTCGAAACAGGACATGAGGAAGATGTAAAAGCATTTCCCACACCAAACTCAGACCCACCAGCCAAGATGGGGCCTTACTAGTCCAGGGAATTCAGCTCAACCGCTGAGTGAACTTCAGGGCAGAATCTGGTCAAGGCAGAATCCCAGAAAACTTGATGTAAAGGTTAAGTGACACTAATTGCAGGTCTTTGTGAGACTGTGTATATGTCCATGTCCATTTTCAGTGCAAGACTATGAACTCAGTCTTGAATTTGAAATCAGTCGTCAATTATTACACACACAGCCAACTATAAATCTAACTGGCTAAAATGACTAAAGCACAAATTTGAGTACTATGTGAGTTATGCCAACACGGAGGCCAGATTAAAAGATGTTTTTATAACAATTATTTATATTTCTTACATCATGTGTATTCTCCATAAACAATCATTTCCACATGTCCAGCACAGCAAGCACCTCACCAGGGCAGCAGGAGCCACAATTACTGTGAAAAGGCAAAAGCAGGCACCCAGGGCAACAATTTGACCAGCCAGAAATGCCCTCCTCCGTGGTGGTCACGCTGGCACTATTTCTGATGTAAACTCAGCTTAAGGGGCTCCCAGCAAAACCTGGCAATCCACCCAGTATGATACCAATGTGGTAGAGATGCAGATTCCTGACGAAGCCAAGAAAGTGGGTTACTGCCACCCCAGCTGCAGGCTGCATTAGTGAAGCTTTCAGGAATTACATCAAAGTAAAATACGCTTTCAGCTAGTTTGTCAGGGAAACAAAGAAAAGGCAGGCCTGTTTCTTTTGTCTCAGGGACTACCAGACTCCACAGATGATAAACAACCAATCACTTCTAAGAAAGAAAGAAAAAAAAAAAAGGAAAAAGGTCTTTAATGGCCATTCCTTTGGAAATGAAATACAAAAGGTCTCATCCTCCTCAGACCTTGCCAGGCAAATGGGGTAGGCCATGGCTACTTCAGCCTTGGAGGCAGTGGCTTCTAGAAGGTTCTGCCCTGGCCATCTTGACTGGGCAGTTGCTGCCCCCACCTCAGTCTCCTTAACTACGAAGTAAGGAGTGCTGAGATGGCCTTCCAGGCCCCTCCCTGCAGTCACTGTGTCACTTGGGGACTTGCTATCCAGCCACTGCACCTGCCCACTTGAGTCCACAAAATCAAATATAAAAGATGTAACTCAGCAGCAGGACTCCTTACTCTGACAGCTGATAAGAACTGTCACAGTTTCATGCTCACATAACAAGACCTCTGTCAGGGGTGCTGTGAGTGAATTCTGGGAGCCCCGCTGCTCACAAACCCTGGAGTCAATGAATGTGACCCAGACTCTGGTTGGGGTCCATAAACCCCCCTTTTTTTTAAAGATTTATTTATTTATGCATACAGAACTGGGGTATAGGCCAGAGGTGCAGGAGTGGTGAGAGGCTTCACCAGAGGCAGAATGGGGAGCAGAACAGGCAGACAGATGAAGTACACTGCTGAGGGGAGCAGCGGGCAGTCAGGAGAGGTCTGCCATGAGCCATGTGGATCACCTCCGGGGCAGGGATTGAACTCATGCTGAAGCCGCTTTAGCTTCTTATCCTATGCTTTAACCCACTGCGCCACCTGGGAGGGCCCAGAATCCCCATTTTTAAACATAAACATTTCATACATACTTCCAGATCCTGCAGTTATCAGACTGAAATGATGGTCACGACAGCCCTTTGTAGGCACTAAAGTTGAAGAAACTGAGGTTAGAGACCAGTGAACATGTTAAAATCTTAGGCTTGAGCAGTTGCAAAAGGAAGCACCCAGAATGTGCCCAGATTTTAGAGCCCTGTCAAGGACATGGCAGAGATGGAGCTCTAGTGGATTTCTACAAGATTTCATTGCCCCACGGTCCTGCACAGCAGCAAAAGCTAACTAAACAAAGGTCTAGAACTCTCAGAGATGCCCATGAGGCCAGCACCTTCCCTGAGAACCATTCAGGTCCCACTCTGCACATCCCAGAGATAGCCTGGGGACTAACAGGCGTCAGGAGCCAGAGCACAGAAGACAGCAGCCCTGGGCCCAGGATGGCTGATGAGGTGGCAATCCCACCACAAATCAGCATGGGGGCATGAGCTGGTAGGTTTTGCCTCTCCCTACATGTGCCTCACTCACTCAGCAGCTAATTTCTAAGGCCACACTCTGACCAGACCAGTCCTGGCCTGGCTCTATGGAGACCCAGCCTGACTGGGAAGCTTGAGACTGTGCTGCACAGGAGAAGAGTGGAACTGCTGTGAGCCCAGACAGGAAAGAAAGCCCTCAGGAACTGGCCTATATGACCAGCATTAACACAGATTTCTACCCAAAATTTGCCTTTTGGTTCTTCTCTGTTTCCTGAAAGAGTCAGAGCAGGGGAGTCTCAACCTCCCTCAGAACTTACTAAAGGACTCTCCACCATTATAGAGACCAAAACTCCATCAAAGGGGCTGCACTGGGCCCTCCCTGGTGGCACAGGAGGTTAAAGCACAGCACTAAGAAGCTAAAGCCACTTCAGCATGAGTTCGATCCCCACCACGAGGTGACCCACATGG
>NW_004567105.1:42104946-42106329 GCF_000260355.1 Condylura cristata
CAACACTTGGTGAAATTCCCCCCATCAAGCTATGCATTTGTGGAAACCACCACTCACCCTTTCCTTCTACTTACAATCCGCCTAACCCTAGAGCTGTAACCCTAGAACATGAAAGGAAGTCACATTTTCTCCATCCCAAGACAACGCCAGTGGAAAGGTAACCAGAGTTCAGGATACCAGGAGGCCAACTCTGCCTTTTCCCACCTCCATAGCCAGTTTCAAATCATAAGACAGTCACAAAGCAAACAGGCCCAATTTGCCATCTTACAAGCACCAAAACAGGCCAGTAAGAGAAAGATTGTTATCTTAAAGGACCCAGGAGACCACCCCCCATATGCAGGCTGTAAATCCCAGGGGCCCCAGGCCCTGGTCCCTCACTCCGGACTATGTTCAGCAGCTCCCAGCCTCAGCAAGCTCCCTCCCACCAAAGTCCTCCCCAAACACACCCACCCTCTTTCTTATTCTTTGCCAATCTGTGTAGTAAGATCTTTCAAAACATGGGCCCTCCCAGGTGGCACAATGGGTTAAAGCACAGCACTATGAAGCTATCTTCAGCCACTGCAGCATGAGTTCCATTCCCTGCCAGGGAGGTGACCCACATGGCACAGCAGACCTCTCCTGTCCTGTCTGCTGCTCCCCTCAGCAATGTATTTTAGTAGATCTGCCTGTTCTTCTCCCCACTCTGTCTCTGGTGAATCCTCTCACCCTCCGCATCTCTGGCCTGTACCCCAGTTCTTGTATGCATAAATAAATAAATTTTTTTTAAAGATCATGTGGTCACCTCCAGGGCAGGTGGGAATTGAACTCATGGGGAAGTGGCTTAAGCTTCTTAGTGCTGTGCTTTAACCTGCTGTACCACCAGGGAGGGCCCTAAATTTTTTTTTTTTTTAATTTTTCAAAACAAGCTCTTAATTCAATCCATTCCCAATTTGAGAGCAAATTTCCTTCCCTGTAGTCTTGCTTTTTGGCAAGGGAATGGATCTGAAAGGGAAGGGCCCGAAAGGTGCCTTTTCCCCCTCCCCTCAGCTCCCCCACCACCACCAGATGCACCTTGAGAAAGGCTCCCAGGGAAAGACAAGCACAGCAAGGAAGCAAAAGCCCTCCAGCCTTGGGATACTTTCCATCCAAACCCCAGCCCTAGGTGTTCTTGCCGGAGGCCTGGGGCAGGAGGCGCCTGCACTTTCCAAAAGGGAGTCTGTCCTTCCGACCTTCCCAGCCTCTGTTTGCTGGTGTTGTCGTTGTCGCGCCGGGCCAGCAAGGGCAGAGACGGGCAGCTGAGGGATCGGGTGTGGCTGGGCTGGAGCCACAGGGCAGACAGAGCCAGAGGAGACCCCGGGCCTCCCTTCCCAGCACCCAACCCCCACCCCCTCTGCCATCTTAGTG
>NW_004567105.1:42107706-42109563 GCF_000260355.1 Condylura cristata
CTGTACCCCAGTTCTGTACGAATAAATAAATAAATCTTTAAAAAAAAAAAACAGCAACAGCAGAATGAGAAATTGTGAACGCTGTGCTGGAGTTTCTGTGGCCAGCCAGCGTCCCTGTGCTGGGAGCCAGGAGTACCTCTGGGCCGGACAGCTTATGTGGGTACTTGTGCATGCGTGCACACACAGACAAACACATTGCTGCCTTGCACCCTGTGGGATACCCCCACCCTCATGGAGATCCCAAGAAACTCATACAGAAACAGAATGAGGGCCAGAAAGTGTCTGGGACTCCAAAGGACCTGCCTTCCAGGAGCCTCACTCCCCGAGGTGAGGGACAGAGGCACTCAGGCTTCTCCACCCATGGGAACCTAGCAAGATCTGGTCATGTGTGTCACCTTTCATCCCTAGCAAAGATCCTGGCCCCGGTGGATGCCTCATTGTGTCATCACTGGTCCTTCCTGAGTCCTGAGCCAGCAGGGACCACTCTGGCCTCCAGTGCCACAGTCACCACGCACATACACACACACACACACACACACACACATACACACACAGCACCTGCTGGTCTGAAGGCTCAGGCTGCAGGGTCCAGAGGGAGGGGCTCTCTCAGGGATTGCTCTCAGGCTGTGCCCACCCCAAATTAGAAAATCCATCAAGTAGGCTCCCCACCTGGACAAGACCACCACCTCTCTGAGCCATGGAAAAGGGGTCACTCTGAAGCCCAGGTAGTATGGCACAGGAGCTGAGCTGGCCTTGCCTGCATTAGTAACCCATCTACTATGGCTTCACAGCTGTCTATGCTTTTTCCTATTTGAACTAGAAATTTTCAAGACATAATGAAAGCTAATTAAAATCAATCAACTCTCCCGCCTGTTTTCTGCAGAGGTAGTGGGGAAGACAGATGTAAGGACAGCCCAGAAGTTCCGATGGGGGAAGGGTCTGCGCTCGTACATCAGGGGCTGCAGGCTCAGCTCGACAGTCCCTGCCAGCCACCCCCTCTCAGCCACCCTGTACCCAGCAAGACAACCCAGAGCATGGTGCAGAGGTCACCAGCATACTCCCGGAGGCCTGCATCACTCCATGAGAAAGGCTAGTCCAGACACCAGGAAACTCGCTCAGAGCTAGCAGGCTGGAGCAGAGGGGCTGTCGTCAAATGCTGAGCCAGACAACACCCTGAATCCTGTGCCAGGATAAGGCTGTGGCTCAACAGTGACCAGAACTAGGGCACAAGCACCCACAGCCAGTCAGGGCAATGCTCACTCCAGCCCCATCACTGGACCCAACTACAGCTGCTCTCCATTCAGAGATGTCCTTCCTGGTCTTGCAGGCTCCAGTCTCTGCATTTCCCTTCATGAAGCTCCTCCAAGCCCCACAGCAGATTCCTAGAACCCTCTTCCCCATTAGGGGCAGGGCACAGCTTCTGTTCCCTGAATGCTGTGCTGTGGCCCCCACAAGGTAGATGTCTGCAGTTGCAGGTGATTTCACTGCCCCTTGCTATGGCCTGGCACCCAGCACACTTAGGTGTGGGGGTGGGAGTGCTGTGCAGAGCATCTCCCCTGCTGCAATCCTACTACTCCTCTCCTCTCCAGAGAGGTCAGTCACTGGTCTTCAGAGAGCCTTGGCTATCCCCTACTCTCAGATCCCTGCCGGCATTTGTAGTTGTAGTGACTGTAACATGTACAGGTTTCACGGACTCCGCCCCTACTCCAGATGCTGGAACTCCAAATCCCATCAGTACCAAGAAGAAGCATGCTGGGACGGGAAGTGAGGGCGGAGCTGAGCAGCCAGGTTGGGATAAAACCGGACATGTGGGCTCTGGGGGGACCTGTGGTTCGCAGCTGATCGTTTTGGCGCTCA
>NW_004567105.1:42109848-42114438 GCF_000260355.1 Condylura cristata
TGGGGTGCCCTGTAACAGTGATCACTGGATCAAAGCAGAAGGAAAGTACTAGAAACTCAAAGAGAGGGACTTAAAGGATTGGCAGCTCTCTCTGGTTCCATATTTCATGCAGCCAACTTCTTTTGGATAAGAAGTGGCCCTGGATGAAGGCTCAGTCAACTTTCCAGTTGTGCCAGATCCCACTGAGTGCAGTGCCTGGGAAACCTCAGCCCTCCCTAAGCTGGACAGTCTCCCAGAGGAGCCACTCATGTAGTGAGAAATGACATTTATTTAATGTGCAAGACACTTGGTCTGGGGCACATGTGACCTTCCCTGACAGACAGACATGAAAAGATGGACTTGAGAAGAGAAGATGAAGCAGAAAGGCAGATAAGGGGATACCCTGGACAGGAGGGGAAGAGTCACTTTTCGTGATGGTAGGTGTCGGCTGACTGGGGGCTGCCAGCCGCCAGCCATGTTTTAAATCCACAAGCACTAAGCCCTTAAGAGGGGAGAAGCTGTGGCCCAGATCTTCCAGAGGCAGAAGCCCCCACTTCACAGCACCGCTAGCTCCTGAGAGCAAGCTAAATTGGTGTCCCAAGCAGGGTTCAGAGGGCTCAGAGGTCAGCTGCGTAGTCTGCCCCCAGGGCAGGATAAACCCAAGGTCACCTTGAAATTCAGGTTCCTTTTATGCGTTCACTGCTTTCCTCTGAGAAGAGTGTTCTCCCTCTCCAGATCAGCTCCCAACAGAGAAGCTCTCATAGCTACCTGGTGCCCAGCTCCTCCCCGCACTTTCTCTTTGGCCTGGTCCTCTGCTCTGTCCTCTAGCTCCTCCACTGTAGCCATCAGCAGTCCTTTCCCTATGAGCTGCAAACGCCTCAAGCTCCCCTGCACCCCACTCACTGGGATGCCCACAACTGCCTGCTCTTCCTCCCTCCCTGGTGCCTCTCATCTACCTCCCTTCTGTCCCCCTGGCCCCATGCAGAGCAGACCCCAGCCCAGGAAGTCAGCGGGCAGCCATGGAAAAGCCTCTAGGGGGATAGCTCCTGCCCGGGGCCATCTTGGCCCCATAAGTTGGGCTTCTCTGTGTCCCAGACCAACACTGCCAAACAGCTGTCATGCCCAGTGGCCTTGCCTCGCTCCTCTTCCCAGCCCACTGATTGAGCAGGTAGCTTGCACAGCAGGAAAGTGAGGCCACTGGACTCCACCTTCTCTCCAGTTCCCTTAGGTCCTCGCCTACTCCTCCTGAGCCGTGCGTGGGCCAAGGGCCATGAAGGAGAGGTGTTACCTGAGCTTGAGTCCCCAGTGACAAACAGGGGCCACACTAAGACTCCCCATTGAGCCCAGGGCCCCTGGAGGAGCCAAGCTCTCACCCAATGGAGTGAGCCAAGGGCTAACTCTGAATGGTCTTGTGTCCCTGTGGATGACCTGACAGCTTGATGCCACCCAGAGACCAGCCCTAGGGGACAGCACCCAGGAGAGAGAAATTCCATGCTCCAGAGTCTCCCCGCACTGCTCTTCTTGGCTACACTGCCTGACCCTGGGATCCGAGACCCCAGAGAAGGGCTATCCCAACCCCTGCATCTCTATCTTCTCATCTGTGACCCTGGACAGACTTCTCACCCCCTTGTGGTTGCAGAGATAAATAACACACCTAGGCAACACCCAGCCTTAACCACACTCCTGTGGGTGAAGTCACGGGGGTAGTGGTGAGTGAGGGGGGAGTCTCTTGGAGCTGAGGCTCCTGCAGCTGCAGCCTCATGCTCTTCAGCAGGGGTCCTGTGCTCACTGGGGAACCTCGGTATGGCCCCTGTTTGACACTGGGGGCTCACCCTCCTCTACATTCATAATTCAATACAGCAAACTGTTCCAATGACCGTGTGACCGCTCTCCGGGCTCCAGCCGCAGCTGATTCACTACTGGTGCTGGGAAAGAAGCTCCTTGCCTAGTAGGAAGTGTGAGTCCTGTGCCCCCACCAGCAACATGTCTCCACGCAATTGGAGAAACGGTCTGCATTTCCATCTCGGTCGAACCAGGCAGCCTGGGAGCTGGCTCAGATTTGGGGTAGGCCTATTAGTTCCGGGAATTTCCCCCACAAAGCCTGAGACCCTTAGGGATGGCAGACGGGTGAGGCCGGTAGTGCCAGGGTGTTTGGCGCCCCCTGCCGACAGGTACTCTAAATCATGGTGTCGCCGCTGTCCTCTGAGTGCTGAGAGCAGAGTGCTAGCTATGACCTGGACATGTGACCAGGCAGGCCTGCCTCCGAAGACAGGGTGAAGCGCGAGTTCCTGATGTCCCAGGAGAGGGTCTGTGACCCTCACTGTTTCCCCAGGGCCCAAAACTCAACGCTCCATGTCCTATCAATTCGTTATCACCATCATCATCAATTACACATAACATAACATTAACCCCGTTTCCTGTCCACACAACTCTCTGAAGATGCCCTGCTGCTGTGTGAACACTTATCTGAGCTCTGCCTACCTCCATTTACTCTACTGCCTCTCACCTTCATCTCCCTCCCGAAGCCAGACCTTCCACCTCAGACACTTAGACTCTGGGAGTCCCTGCCCTGACACTATCTCTCCTGCCTCCACACCTTGACCTTCACCCTCCCTCTGGCCTTCATGCTTCTCTGCTCACTGTTCCCCTCCCACAGTCCCTCTTAACATAGGCCTTCTTCCACATCCTGGCCCCACAAGCTGCCCCATTCCTCTGTCCTCATAGGCCTGACAAAGCCCCACTGTATCCACACTGTATCCCTCAGTTACTCACCACAGCTCCTGAGAGGCTGCACCTGGATCCCCAGTCAGGCCTCATCCCCATCACCCATCCTCCCCCTGCATTTCACTCCTCCCATTCCTTCTACCCTCATCCCTACAACAGCTCTCTCCGTGACTCTGTGGCCCCCTCACTATTTCCACAAACTCTGACTCTGTGCCTAGTGGGTGCCCTCTCCTCTCAGCTCCAAGCCTCCTCTCACCTCACCTCAAACACAAACACAAAAACAAAGGCCCAGCTCCCTGAACACTACCCTCCAGACTTGGCAAGTCAGCGAGGCTGGGGAAGACCTGGCAGGTAGTGGATGGGGGGGGAGGGTGGGAGCTGGGGGTAGCACCAAGGGGATCTTTGAGTGAAGCATTTGTGGGAGCAAGCCAGCTAGGGACTCAATGGGTCTGGAGGAGTGCTGGGTGAAACTGAGCCTGAGTTACAGACCAGGGTACAGCACCCTACCTGCTGGTGTCCAGGCCTGCTCAGGGGTCTGTGTGCCCTGTGGGGAAGGGTGGCCAGAGGGAAGTCCTTCCACCCTGGAGCCCTGCTGGCCCCAGTTCCCTGTGAAAAATTCCCGCAAAACAGAAACAACAGAGTGAGAAATTGCAAATGCTTTGCTGGAGTCTCTGTAGCCAGCCAGCGTCCCTGTGCTGGGAGCCAGGAGTACCTCTGGGCCGGACAGTGTTAGAGACACCAAGTTTGCACACACACACACACACACACACATCTGTGCATTCAACGGAATGTAGTCATGCACACAGGTACCTACATACAGGCACTCATGGGTAGGCACACACATGTGCGCACAAGCACATACACACCCTGATGCCACGGGCTGGGTCAGGAGTTCTGTTCACTCTCCAGAGTCTCTGGTTTCAGGATGAAGACAGACCCATGCTGCTAGCAGTCACGCACTGTTCTTCTTTAACCCTGCTCAGAAGAGCCAGGTTCCTGTGTAATTAATCCAAAATATAGGAAAAAGAAAACTACTTCTGAGATTAAATGTTTTGAGAGTACTAAGGACGCTGCAGCTTGTCCATCTTGGGGATCGGGGCCTGAGTCTCAGAGACCTGAGTGAGGGATGAGCTCCAGGCTTCAGTGTCAATCTTTATTCTTCCAAGGTTTTTATGTCAATCTTCTCAGAATTAGACGATATAGAAAGCACTCTAATCACGACATAAATTTAACATTTCACCATCGACCTTATTTTGACCTTTTGCTAATTATCTGTGAAAGCTGTATGCAGCCTTAAATCATGTGCTCATAATTAAGACAGTTATCAAATTAAGACATTAAGAAATTAAGGCAGACATTGTAAAGGTAAGGATCAAAGTTATACATTGGGAGGTTTTTTGAGGAACATTAACCACCTCTTCCCACACACACCAGGAAGGACATACCTGTGTCCAGACATACCTGGGTCGAGGGAGAGAACCAAAAGAGTTTGCTCAAGGTTCATCCCGGCAGGTCTGGCCTATGGTCACGTGACCTCAAGGCCCATTTGCGGCTCCTGTTTGTGGGAGTGTGCTCAGTGCTCTGGGCATCATTACTTCGTCATATTTCATCAGTGCCCCTGGCTGGGATTCTGTTATTTCTCCACACAGCTGAAAAGACCTCCTTCTGGGCCTTAGGGTGGTATGGTCAAAGCCAGCAGCACTGTGAGGTGGAGGGGAACAGAGTAAGATAAAGTACTGGTGGGGTGCACAGTGGCCTGGCAGAACTGTAGTCATTATTTCTTAGCTATTGGACAGTTGACAGCCCATCTTACCCACCTGCAAACCTCTGAAGCAAAGTGTCGCTTTACAAACAGAAGCTCAGATCTTCATGGAGTGTGTTTCTGAA
>NW_004567105.1:42115318-42130918 GCF_000260355.1 Condylura cristata
AGTGACACTGAACACCAGCCTCAGTTTTCCTTAGCCAATAAAAGGAAACAGAGTTTGAGGAGAAGGAAAATAATTTAATTTGTCGACACACAGAGGAGGGCAGCAGACTTGTGTCTGAAAAACCGCCATCCTGCCCCTTGGCAGAGCGCAGGGGGATTTATGCTATGGAATAAACAATGGGGGAGATGGGCAAGGTTGGCATGTCCTTTAGATGCAGGCATCTGGAGATCTGGGGAGATTGGCAAGGTTGGTCCCATGTCTGCTTTGTTAGCTTCCTGGTGTTGCATTTCCATGTTGTCTTAGGGATGTTCTTTCTTTTCCTTAGAATGGAGGAAGACAAACATGTTAAACAAACAAATTGTGAAACACAAGAACGCTTATCTCGTCAGGCAAGAAGAGAGAGCCTTATCACAAATCTAAACAACCTCCGGGGAAGAACCAAAGGAAAGGGGCAAAAAAGAATAAGCAAAGCCCAAAAAAAAAAAACAAAAACAAAAAAAAAGTAAAAATAAGAGTCATTGCACCCACGTCTATTTAAGTGTCTCCTAGCATGTTCCCCAAGGCCATGGTGGAGGTCCAAGGCCAAGACACAAGCATGGCTCCTTCTTCAAGTGTCTCTCTGCTCCACGTGCCTGCTCCACGTCGTCCTCGTTGTTCTTCATTTTGCCCTTTCCAGTCTTTTCTAGCTTCTCCTGGAAGCTCACCTCCACCCTTCTTTAGGTTGGGCAGGGAGCCTGGAACCCCCCCTTTCTATGGATATCACACTGCCATAATAAAGGTGTACTTCCCATGCATGGGCATACTTTACCCTTGTGAGTGAGCAGAAGGTGACATGAGGCTGGGAGAATCAAACACGAAGTCAGTGGTGCCAGGTTAGAAAAAGGAAGAGACGCTACAGGAGAAGTTGCATTAGGGAGAGAGCAAGGACGTGACTGTGGAGGGTGACCCTGGGAGCTCTGCTGGGGAGCAACACCTTCTGAGTGCCTGTGACAGGGAGAAAAACAACCTGAGTTGAAGAGTGAAGGCACACGCTGCACTGATAGGAAAGTAGCTGCAGGCAGAATCTCACTCTCCACAGTAACCAGTGACACGAGGCAAATCTAATAAATATGCACATTTCATAAAATATGAAGCCAGACATGCAAATCTTAAACTGAAAGTGTGTCTAGAGCGGTGATGCTGTAAACAGCTTGATAGTTGAGTGGAGATCTAATGTGTTCTGCCATCCCTGTCTTTCAGTGATAAATGTCCCTTTCACTGATATGGATTTATGGAGCGTCTCCCAGCAATCCTTTGAAGCATAAATACAACATTCAATTTCTAGTGAGGCAATCCTCCTTTATAACATGCCCCATTTTGAAAGTTTAGTTGAACACTAGAAACAGGACCAAAACTTGAGATTTGGGAAAGCAATGTGGATACTGTCAACACTCAGGCTGGCTCAACAAGATAGAGGTGTGCAAAAACTCTGCCCTGGTGGTCGAAGGCACACCCACATATCCCCAGGGATGCGCAGTGAGACGAGTCACAGAGCAGGTTTGCAGGGCAAGACTCTGCTCCTGAGTGAGAAGCCCTCTTACTACATATTTAGTAATAGTGAACAAGCATGATTGACTATGTAACAGTGGCGGGAAAAGCAGGATCTAGGAGAAACAAAGGGTATTCATCTTCTGGGGAACGGGACTTCAGAGGGTGATCAGTTTTCTGGGGAACAAGGGAGGACATGTTAGCTGTAGGTACAGGGAGACCGTCCCTTGTGGGTGCATGGCATGATGGTGAGCTACGCCCAGACCATGTTGGACTCTGACCACACAACCAGTCAGCGGTTACCTAGGCATCCCCAGCTGCCTGTGGGGTGGGCAGCCATGCAGGAGCGCCTTATCCAAATTGCTTACACACATAGGTGCAGAGAGAGGCCATGCACATAGGTGTAGAGCCCCAGGTGGAAGAGAGGCCACAACACTCTGCCACCCCCCCAAAAAGAGCAAGAAGTACGGAGCAAATGGGTCCATAAAATGGCTGTGAAGGCCTCAGGACTGATACCAGGACTAAGCGATTGTATTTGTCCCCCAACATCAGCCAAGAACTGAGAGAATAACAGCTTCTTCAGTTGCAAAAATGGCAAGGAAAAACTTCATGGTACATAAAATATCAAAGAAACATAATTTTCTTTGATATTATGTTTCACCAGAGGAACATAATTTTCCCGTGTCTGAGCCCAAATATATAGTGATCCATTAAATACTCTGTCAAGAATCAAAAATACATTTTTTTAAAGATTTATTTATTTTATGCATACAGAAGTGGGGTAGAGGCCAGAGGCTCAGGGCAGCAAGAGGCTTCACCAGAGATAGAATGGGGAGCAGAACAGGCAGATGGACGAAGCACACTGCTGAGGGGAGCAGCAGGCGGGTCAGGAGAGGTCTGCCACACCATGCGGTCACCTCCGGGGCAGGTGGGAATCGAACTCATGCAGAAGTGGCTTTAGTTCCTCAATGCTGTGCTTTAACCCGCTGCGCCACCAGGGAGGGCCCAAAAATACATTTTAAAGTAGTTCAGTGAATTGCAAGAAAGCACAGAAAGACAGCCCAATAAAATCAGGAAACAATACATGAAAAAAAAATGAGTTTAGTAGAGAAATAGAAATCATTAAAAAGAAAGAAAAAGAAAATCTGTAAATGAAAATATAATGAATGAAATGAAAAATACACTAAAAAGTGTAAACAGTAGATTGGATCCAGCTGTGAAGTAGAACATAAGACCTTTGAAATTATCCATCAAAGGAGAACAAAACAAAAAAGAATGAAAAGGAATGAAGAAATTTACATAATCTATGGGATACCATCAAAAGAAAAAATCTGCAAATTACTGGGAGAGAGGGATTGGGAGGCAGAAAGCTTATTTAAAGATTTAACAGTCAGGGCCTCCCTGGTGGTGCGAGGTGTTCAATCTCAGCACTATGAAGCAATCAACAGCCACTGAGGCCTGCGTTAGATCCCTGGCCAGGGAGGTGACCCACGTGGCCCAGCAGACCTCTCCAGTCCCACCCACTGTTCCCTCAGCAGTGTATGTCACTGCAGTAAATATACCTGTTCTGCTCCCTACTCTGTCTCTGGTGAATCTTCTCACAGCCCACACCTCTGGCCTGTACCCCAGCTGTTGCATGCATAAATAAATAAGCCTAAAAAAACTAAGAAGTAACAGTTAACAAGTTCCCAAATCTAGGACAAATGTTGGGTATTCAGCTTTACGAATCAAATTCATCTTACAGAGATCTTCTCCATGTCATAGTGTGATAAGACTGTCAAAAATCAAAGACAGGAGTCCAGGAAAATGGTGGCAAAGTGAAGATGAGGCTCACTTTCTCTATGTACTGACAACGGGGTTGCACTAGAACAAAGAAGGGAAGGGAAGGGAGAGTGGGAAATTAGGAAATGGGGGGGCGGGGAAGTGCAGAATGCAGTGGACTGTGGAGGAGGACTGGACACTTCTGTGGTGAGAAACTATGGTGAGTGCCACCTGAGGAAAGACTCCTATATTGTGAAAAAAATAAGCAAGGATGTTTTAAAAAATAAATTAAATTAAATACATCTCCTTTAATCAGAGACAAAACCTAGGTGCACCCCGTATCTCAAAGAGTGAACGCTTATAAATTCGGAAAGTGGCAAATCTGAGATCTAGAAGGACAAATAGAAGTGTTCTTGCCAGGGAGTCTGGAGGCTCATTTGGCCAACTGAGTTTTAATAACACTGTTGGCCTATTTGATTAAGCCAGAGGATTGAGAATGAGCAGCACTGTGAAAATGTGAAGCCGGCCAAATAGCACAAATTTGTTGGAACACCTGGCCAGTAAAACTAGACCTCCCCACTAAAGCTTAATGGTCCTTGAGTTTATTAGGTAATTGTTTCAGGTTATCCAGTGGAATAGTTTACCCTCTGCTCTTACAGAGAGAAAACACTTCCAGACAGTGGCTCGATTTGGCATTTTACTCTGGCAGACATTGTCCTGGCAAGTGGTTCCCTAAATGGAAAGGTATTACTAAAGAGATCACATTCTAGTACATTTGCATACACCATTAGGAAAAGCCATCCCAAGAAAAAAATAATAAAATTGAAAAAAATAAATGGAATGATCAAGACATCTGAGAACTAAAGAAATCGCAGAAGTTAAGTTAAATCCTAAGGCTATGGAGGCCCCGACTACAGGCAGAAGAAGATGCAGCCTCACTGTTACCAACTGGTCCACGCACTTGTTTCTAAAATTAAAGCTCAATAAAGGTTTACAACAGGAGAGGGGTGGGGAACTTTTCTTAATCGAGTCCTTTTTCTCTTTTGTGAAATCTTACTGTGTTCCTTCTTTCGGTCTCCTTGAGATTTTGTTTTCCAAATTTTCTCAGGTGCTTCTCTTTTCACTTCATGTGTCCTGTAATGTTTTGTGGTAAATTGTTAACAATTTCTAACTCAAGATTAGATAATGAATTTCCATCTGGAATGCTTATTTTCTGCTCTATTCCATGGAAAGGAAATCTTGGAAGTCAAAAGTCACAAGTTTGGTTATAATTCTCATTCCAAGGCTTAGCTGAAAGCTGTGACTGTGTTGACAGTTCCCCTCCCCCCACCCACCCCAGATTTTGGGTATGCTGTGAATGCTATAGTAATTGTAATTAAGAAAAAAAGAATATCAACTAACAACTATAAATCAGAGACATTCTACCAGGGAGAAGAGGGGAACAAGATCAAAATGGGAGTGGGAAGACAACATGGGACTATGGTGATGGCTCGTGGGTGAAGTGGTGGTGGGAAGTCCACGGGGATTACAACTGGGATGAAAAATGTAGAAAATTAAGAATGATGTAAAAAATAGAGAGAGAAAATTTTTTAAATTGGGAAAAAATCCCTAAAACTTAAGGAGTCCTTTTTCTTTTTAAAAAGATTTTTATTTATGCATACAGAACTGGGGTATAGGCCAGAGGTACGGGGTGGTGGCGAGTGAGAGGCTTCACTAGAGACAGAGCGGGGAGCAGAACAGGCAGATGGACTGACGTACACTGCTGAGGGGAGCAGTGGGCGGGTCAGGAGAGGTCTGCCGCGCCATGTGGGTCACCTCCCTGGCAGGGGATCGACCTCATGTTGCAGTGGCTATGGAGAGCTTCATACTGCTGTGCTTTAACACATTATGCCATCAGGGAGGACCAAGGCATATTTTTTTTTATTAAAAAGTTTATTTTTACATCATTTTGCACATTTTTTTTTCCATCTCAATTGTAATCCCCGCGGGTTTCCCATCACCAAATCACCCCTGTGCCACCACCATAGTCCCGTGCATTTCCCTCCCTTCCCCCACGCCCATTTTTGATCCCATTCCCCACTCCACCCCCACAGAATGTCTCTGGTATATGGTTGTTCATTATTTTTATTTTCTCGCCAAGGCATATTTTTAAGAAAAGTACAGCAATTAGATGTAAAACCATTTGTTAACAAACATTATGACCATTTTTTATAAAATCTATCAAAGAAATGCTTTAATTTTTTAAGATTTTATTTATTTATTTTTAAAGATTTACTTATTTATATGTATAAGAATTGGGGTGTAAGCCAGAGGTGTGTGTGTGGGGGGTGAGAGTATACACCAGAGAGAATGGGGAGCAAAACAGGCAGATCTGCTGAAATGAACTGCTGAGGGGATCAGGGGGTGTGACAAGAGAGGTCTCCTGAGCCACATGTGGGTCAGCTCTCCAGCCCGGGATCAGGCTGTCACAGTGATAGTGCTGAGACTTCACCCCAGACCAGCAGGGAAGCCCTCAAAGATGTTCTTAAAGTTTGGCTGGAACTAGTCTTTGCATGTGAAATTCAAAACTGTAGGTTTAAAGAGGAAAAGTTTTATTTAGGACCAAGGGATGGCAGGATGTGAAATAAGACATTGCAGTCTATCCCCATTTCTTGTCCTCCTTATGAGCCACTTTTGTTGATCTGTCTTTTGTGTTCTTCCTAACAGAAATCCCAGGATTGGATGAAGTTTTCCTTCACCATTGTTTTTCTGAGAACTGGGCCTGGTCTCATTATGGCTGAACAGAGAAGGGTTTTTACTATAACCTGTCCACAGGGAAATTATCTGTTTCTTTGGTTCTCTATGAACTGATTCTAAGGTTTGCAAGCATTGTCAGAAATATTCGCTGCTCATATTGACTAAAAGTTAACAAGCTATTTAAAAGGATTAATTTTTACAACTAGCCTTAATTAGCACTTTGAACAAATTGAAAAATAATATTCAGTGGTTGAATTTTTTCAGCTAACACAGGAGCATTTTTTCCCTTTTGCAAAACCAACATTATAAGCAGCTTTCCTAGAGTCTAACTAAATAAAAAGACTTTTTAAAAATAATATAAAAGTTTATTTTTACAACCTTTTGTAAAAAGACATTTTTTTAAAGATTTATTTATTTATGCATACAGAACTGCGGTATAGGCCAGAGGTGCAGGTGCGGTGAGAGGATTCACCAGAGACAGAGTGGGGAGCAGAACAGGCTGACTGATGAAGTACATGGCTGACAGGAGCAGGAGAGTCAGGAGAGGTCTGCCGCACCGTGTGGGTCACCTCCGGGGCCAGGGTCGAACTCATGCTGAAGTGGCTTTAGCTTCTTAGTACTGTTCTTTAACCCACTGCGCCACCAGGGAGGTCCAATATTTTAAGTCGATTCCCTTGCCAAATATTGAGCTTAGCCCTGTGGGAGATAAACTGAGGGGTTTTTTAAACATATTTACCGTTAACACATGGAAAAGTTTTTCAAAACTTACAGATATCTGACTATGTATGTCTCCCCATTTGTGTTTGCCTTTACCTCTGAATAGTAATGTTAGAATTGATTCATATATAATTCATAGATGGTACCAATATAAATTCTAAACTCGGGAATATAATATAAACTAACCCAAAATGTTTTCAAGAAGTCACAATCTAAGATAACTTTTGGTTAATGAAAACCAGTTCGTTTGAAGCATACATGTCTTTAAAGAGCTGTACCTAAGAGGAGAAATCAAACATGGTACAAAAATAAACAATGACGTAAAATATACATGCAGAAATAAAAATCTTTGTTACTATGGGCAATGAAGTACTATTTTATAAAAAATCTGTGTTTGTGTGTTAAGCCTGTGACAAAACGTCCCTGTTATCAAAAATTCTAAAGTAATCAGGTCTTTCATTGGCTTTAAAGTACATATGGGAAGTCTTGGAAGGACCCCCAAGATACCACACACAAGTGTTCTTTTACTTAATTAGATCTTCGATGTCTGGTAATTTTATTTCTCAAGGCATTCATTCATTTTTCTGCATTTTCTTCAATTTCTTTGAATTTCCTTATAATGGCAATTTTGAATTCTGTGTCTGACAGGAAGAAAAGATCTGGTTGGGGTCTAGAGATTTGTCACTCTGTGGTGTAAAAATTACCTTGGGGCCCTCCCTGGTGGCGCAGTGGGTTAAACACAGCACTAAGAAGCTAAAGCCACCTCAGCATGAGTTCGATCCCAGCCCGCCCGGGATGTGACCCACATGGTGTGGTGCAGACCTCTCTCTCCTGACCTGTCCACTGCTCCCCTCAGCAGTGTACTCGTCAGTTGGCCTCTTCTGCTCCCCACTCTGCCTCTGATGAAGCCTCTCACTGCCCCTGCACCTCTGGCCTGTACCTCAATTCTGTACGCATAAATAAATAAATCTTTTTTAAAAATTACCTTGAGGGCTCAGATTGCCCATTATGGTCCTTTTCTCCCCCTGTTATTTAACTTCTGAAAATTAAAGGTGTAGAACTTCCACTTTCCCAGTAGATGGTGCTCTATGACAGCCAGCGCTAATCTGCAGCTGGGTGTTCAGGCATGGAGGATCTGTCATTCCTGGGAGTGGCTGTGCACTGGCCTTTGCCTGGCTCATGTTTATGTGCAGTCTGCAGGCCCTTCTCTCTGAGACGCAACCCACTTATGGGAAATGCAAAAGCAATACTAAGAGGAAGAATATAGTAATGCAGCCCACACCAAGAAATGAGAATTCAAATAAACAGCCATATCTCTCACCTTAAAGAACTAAGATACCCTACTAAATGGGAGAAGATAGTTTCACACTATACACCTGAAAGATGACTGGTATCCAATATCTATATAGAACTCATACTACTCATAAATAAAATGAACAACCCAATCAAAAAAAAAATGGGCAGGAGAGCTAAACAGGCACTTCTCCAACATGAAAAAATAGTCACTTATCACCAGGGAAACACAAATCAAAACCAGAATGAAAATTTACCTCATACCTGTGAGGGTGATCCATATTGAAAAGCCCATAAAAATTGCTGGCAAAAAGGTGAAGGAAAAGGAACCTTCCTACATTGTTGGTGGAAATGTAGTCTAGTCCAGCCCCTATAGAAAAATAGTATGAAAGTGTATTATAAGTGTGGAATAATTAAAAATGTATCTACTATATGACCCAACAACTCCATTCCTAGGTATCTATACAAAGAATACAAAAACACTAATTTGGAGGAAAACATACATTCCTATGTCCATTGCAACATTATTCACAATAGCCAAGCAATGAGGGAAACATAAGTGAACAAATACAGATGAGTGGATCAGGAAGATGTGGTACACACACACACACACACACACACACACACACACACACACAAAGGAATACTACTCAGCTATCAAAAATGATAAGCTATTGCCATTTGTTGCAAATAGATGGAGCCAGAGGGGATTATGCCATGCAACATAACACCAGAAGGAGAAAAACAAATACCAGATGGTGTTACTTATAAGAGGTATATAGAGAAAACAAACAAAGAATTTGATAAAACCAAACTAAAACAAACCATAGAAAAAATGATTTATAGACCTGAGGCCACCAAAGAAGGAGGAAGAGTGAGAAGAAAGTGAGGAGCACAATGGACTAAGAGTGAACTATGGTGCTTTGGTGGTGGGTGTGGTGTAATAACAACTGAGAGTGGAGTTCCTATACTTCTATGAAAATAAAGAACTAAAATTTTTTTCTCCTTGTGAAGAGATTAAACTATTGTTCTTTTCCTAAAACTCTGATGGCATTAAACTGAAAATTGGAAGCCACCTCACCCTATCTGAAGATAATTCAGCATTTAGATATCTCAAATGGCTGCCCTCAGAACTCCTGACTGGACTTGGGTTTGCTTCAATCTTTGTTCTTCCTTGTTTCTTAGAAACCACTCTCACTATTGTGTGCCAGAAATTGGACACAACTGTGTAATTGGACTTTGAATTGTCTAACCTAGGTGCAATAGGTAAAATTACTATAACTGCATCAGATATTGAATTAAAATTTCCCGATAAAATGTTCCCATGGAGGGCCCTCCCTGTTGGTGAAATGGTTTTGTTAAAGCACAGCACTACAAAGCTAGAAGCAACTGCTTCAACACAAGTTTGATCCCCAGCCAGGTAGGTGACCCACATGGTGTGGCAGACCTCTCCTGGGCCACCCTCTGAAATACATAAGCAATGTATTTCAGTAGACCCGCCTGTTCTGCTCCCCTCTCTGTCTCTGGTGAATCCTCTCACCACCCACCCTGCACCTCTGGCCTGTACTCCAGTACTGTGTGCATAATAAATCTGTTTTAAAAAAAAAACAGACTTACCACTGGGAATATAGATTTCGCACTGCTGCATTCTTTAGAACAGAAAAAAACAAGCACTGTTTTGCTTTCCACTAGCATCAGCATATATCTAGCTTGGGACAACTTAGAACTAGAAGTCCCTCCTATCAAGAATAATTACATTCTTAATGTCAGTGACTCACTGTTCTTACCTATATAAAAGAAACTCAAACTTGTCTTTATGAAACAGTTCTAACAGAATAAAATATGTCACACTGCTTCCCAGTTTCAAATCCTCACTCTGATTACATATAAACTCTTTAATTATCGTTAAGAGCACATTTCCAGCTAACAGGAAGGAGTATTGGAAAAAGCTTCTGTAGCTCCTCAGAGCCCTGTTATGGGAAATTAGGGCACTGGAAAGGCTGAGTGGGAGGTTGAAGACATTTAAAATGCTTAAGTTTGTGGCATTCTCTCTCCAATGTCCAGGCTTTTACAATAATAACAGAAATTGGTTTTTAGTTCTGATAGGGATCTCCATATGGGAAGGCAGAAGGTGAAGCAATTTTTCCATCTTTTAGGTAATTTACATAAGGTAAAAGCAAATGAAGTTGCCGAATTAAGTATATCTGGAATGGACATGCTTTCTGTAGACTGAAATAACCACCAGTGTGAAACAAGGTCAAAGTTTAGAAAAAGAGAAATTTATTAAAGAGGTTATTCGTGTGGGTACATGAATTAATCAGTCTTTTTACACCACTAGCCTCTGTGGCCTTGGTCGTGTTAATGCAGAAGGGTGGAGGTGAAATAAAAGCAGTGGCAGTGGTGGCCGTGAGGATGAGCAGTGTGACTAGAGGAGAGGTGAGACTGCAAGATGAAGTGAGAGAAAGAATATAAGATGGGGGGAGAGGGAGGTGGGGGAGGGGCTGGGAGGCTGGGTGATATCTGCCTCCCAGGGCCCCCCCCCCCGCCCAGCCCCTGCCTGCTCCTTACATGTACCCTCCCTGCCTGGCTGTCCTTGCACATGGTTCCCTGAGAGAGCACTAGCCTGAAAAATCCACCCAGACTGTGGGAGCTCTGGGACTGTCTTTATCAATGTGCCCGAATCAATAGTGAGCCTGTGATGTGTTTGCTGGCCCTAGACCAAATCAGTGAGGCCAATGTCGAATTTCTTTTATGAATGGACTCTGCCCTCAGAGTTGTTTGACCTCAATTTATAGAGATAAGTTACATACACAGAAAGAAAACAGTTTTTTTTTTTAACAAAGAAGATATCTAATTAATTTCTAATTAATTTTATGTTGGTGTAGAACTGGGGTACAGGCCAGAGATACAGGGTGGTAAGAAGACCCACTAGAGACAGACTGGGGAGCAGAACAGGCAGATCCACTGAGATACACTGCCAAGGGGAGCAGCAGGCGACACCAACGGGGTCTTCCGCACCATTTGGGTTAGCTACCTGACTGGGGATCACATGCAGGCCACTGGGGTGGTAGCACTGAGACTTAACCCCTAGGACACGAGGGAGACCTCCCCCTAATTAATTTCTAACATTTCCTTTAGTTAAACTAAAGGAGGTTGGTTTCTGGAAAAAATGAATTGATAAAGGAGAAACACTTCATAACTTCAAAGTAATCCCTTGATCTTACAGCGCTATTTTAGTCAGAGCTATGTATATTTGGAAAGATAGAAAGAACAAAGGTTATTTGAATCACTTATCCTAAAATTACCTCTGTAGGCGTGAAAGCACAATTAGGCTATTACCTCAGGCTCCTTCTTCCTGCAACTCACAGACATGACAGGGACTCAGTCTGTGGGCATTTGGGGGATGTTCCTCTATTTCTCAATCCAGACTTCTTCACAGTGAACAAGAATCGTTTTTCTACTGACTCCAGTCTCTTTGAGCAGCCCTGACAGGGCAAAGACAAGCATTTTCCAACAAAGGAAAAGTAGAATTTTTCTTTCTTGGTCCAGAAAGGTCTTGGTTCATTCTGTTCATGAACAGAGTTGCTATCTGAGTAGATCTAGTGTTATAAGGAAGACCTGAATTTGAAAACAATTTGAGGGCCCTCCCTGGTGGCGCAACAGGTTAAAGACAGCACTATGAAACTATCACAGCCACTGCAGCATGAGTTTGATCCCCAGCCAGGGGTTGACCCACATGGCCCAGCAGACCTCTCCTGACCTGCCCACTGCTCCCCTCAGCTGTGTATTTCAGTCAGTCTGCCTGTTCTGCTCCCCATTCTGTCTCTGGTGAATCCCCTCACCCCCTGTACCTCTGGCCTGTACCCCAGTCATGTATGTATAAATAAATAAATCTTTAAAAAAAATAAAACAATTTGAAATCAATTATAATAATCGCAAGCAGTTTCATTAGACTCCCATGAATAAACCTGAATTTTGTTTCAGTTAACATGATTAGGATAAACCACTGTAATGCTTTAGCAAGTCTCACTTTAGGGAATTCTTTAAAATGACTGACAATATGGCCTTAATCCAGGGAACTAAGAGACCTGAGGCTCATCTGGATCCTCAGAAGGCCTAACTTTAAAAGGGCAAGTATTAATATGTTCAAAGGCAGAAGGATCAAACAGTTTCAAGCGGGAAAGGAGATACAGTGAGACAATTATCAGGGGCAGCTGAGGGCATGGGAGAGAGCCAGGCAAAACAGAGCGAAGGTAAAAGCGGGCCAGAGCAAAGCCAGAGCAAAGGAGGTGGAACAGAGCAAAGAGAAGCTTCCTTAGCCATTTTATCTTTCCTTAACTCTTTGTTTGCATCAGTCAACTTTAAGATTTTATTTGAAAAATATTTTTAGCTTCCTGGTAACATTTGACAGCCTTCAGATAGAGACCAACCAAAAAAGGTTTTCCATTTCCATTTTAGCTATTTCAGTGACATGGTTGCCTGATTCAGTTTTAAGAAAAGGTTAGCAAATCCAAAGTTTCCATAATGGCCATTGAATTCTGGCTTATGGGCATTCTGCTTAACTCAGTCTATTTAGTTTGAAGTGCACATTAGGAAAGACCCGGATGATTCTGGTACATTAAGTGGTGGGATTTCTAAAGGAGGAAAAGAGATTTAGATAACTGGGATCCTATTTATTAGATTATTAGAGCCAGGAATACTAAAAAGCCAATCTCTTAATATATATATTTTTATATATATATATCACTTCATTCTTCATTGTACAGGTGTAGTCCCTGTGAAATTGCCACCACCAGTTCACCCCGCACCATCACCACAGTCCCTTGTGCTCTTCCCACCCCTGTTTTGATCCCTCTCCCACCTCCTTCCTTACAGAATGTCTCTGACTTATAGTTGCCTATTGATTTTGATTTTTAATTTATTATAATTAATTTTTCCCCTGAGCAAAAGGCCAATCTCTTTACATATAACCCCTCTCCAGAAGAAAATCAATTTAAAGGCCACTCGAGTATTCACACACAATTAGCACAAATTTTCCACTCAGGAACATCCTACAGGCCCAGTTCATACAAGGCACAATCTGGGGTAGAAACACCTCATCTCCATAGGACTGGACTGAAGGTCAGCACTGCTCTAGCAGGAAAAACTTGATTTCAAGAACCACCAAGGTTGACACAATTCTAATTAGGGCAACCTTATTTCTGTAGTTCCATAGGCTGAGTGTCATGGGTACCCCCAAAAAAGATCAAGGCTTTTGACAAAAAGAAAAGTTTCAGAATCATCCCTGGGGAGTTCAGATGCCCAAAGGCAGGTGAGAAAGAAATGAGCTCAAGGGGCTATGTGGTGCCTGTTTTACCACCAGCCCCAGAGTTGTCAGGGAATCTTTCCCTGGATCCTTGTACAGGTAACAAAATAATGTCGACCTCAAACAATTAGCAGCCCGTTGTTTCACCAATAAAATGGGTTTATTCAGAAACAACAGAAAGGAAATTTCGAAAATGCAGCATCATGGTGAGACACACAGCACTACCCCAGAACAAAATCCAGTATCCCTTTATGCAGCCTTTGCAGGGGCTGATACTATGCAGAAAGTTGCCTCCTTCTTTCTGCTGGAACAGGGCAGCAACATCACTTCCTGCTGGAGATGCAAGGCAGATTGGGGTTGTAATTTACTAATTGCACACGCATGAGAATTCTCTTCAAGCCACCTGGCCTCATTACACAGATTTCTGTATATTAATTTTCACAATCTAAATGTCTAGACGCCATTGCCAGGAGTAGGGGAAGAAGCAAAAAAGTTTGCCTTCTGATTTATCAAGAGAACTCAGCGCCACTGAACACTGAACTGAACAAAGACTGAACCATTTACAAAAATAGACCTCTGGCTCATTCCAGGCGGCAAGGAAGATGACTCCCTTCGCTGGCTGTCAGGCTTGGAGAAACGAGGCTTACCAAGGGGAAATATTTCAAGGACAAGAAGTAGAATGTACTTCAAATGTATTTAGGGCCCTCCCTGGTGGCGCAACGGGTAAGGACGCAGCACTGCAAGGGAGCCACAACTGCTTCAGAGCGAGTTCGATCCCTGGCCCTGGAGGTGATCCACATGGCGTGGCAGACCTCTCCTCACCCGCCCGCTGCTCCCCTCAGCAGTGTACTTGGTCAGTCCACCTGTTCTGCTCCCCACTCTGTCTCTGGTGAATCCTCTCACTGCCCCTGAGCCTCTGGGCTCATACCCCATTTCCATATGCATAAATACATAAAAACCTTTTTTAAAAAATAAATGTATTTAAACAGAGCCCTCCCGGTGGTGCAGCAGGTTACAGCCCAGCACTGCAAATGAGCTGCATCCTCTTCAGTGTGAGTTTGATCCCCAGCCCCAGAGGTGATCCACATGTCATGGCAGACCTCTCCTGACCTACCAGCTGCTTACCTCAGCAGTGTACTTCCTCGATCTCCCTATTCTGCTCCCACCTCTGTCTCTGGTGAATCCTCTCATGGCACCTACACCTCTGGCCTGTACCCCAGTTCTGTATGCACAAATGTATTTTAAAAGCTGGCACTGCTGCTGGTACTTTTCTTAAAAATATGACATTTACTCATGTTTTTTGCCATTGCTTTCATGAGGACAAAGCAGACCATAATGGAATTTTGGAGAAGAAAAAATTTTGCAAAGATATGACAGTGAAGTAAGACTCTCAACTTGGAGAGTTTTGTCTCCAAGGAAACAGTGGCTGCAGACTCACAGAGATGACACCCTGAATCAGGTCTTTGAATTTCTTAGTCATACTGATCCTGAGCAAAGCAGATCAACAAGAACAGTTTTCCCAAGATTCTCCAAGAAACCCTACAGAAACTTCTTTAGCAGAGATTTTCCCTTTGGGGAAAAAAAAAAAAAACCATGACTCCAAATTTAATTCAGAAAGAAGTGTTCCAGGGTTAATAGCCTGAGTGACCACACATACATGAGAAACCTGTTTGGTTACTTCCCCAATAACCGTAAGTGTTTCTTAGCAGCAACTCTCAAAAATCTGAACAGAGACTTGTCAGTCAGTTCCAATACAGGGATTAGTGCTTTTATCATAAAATTTAAGAAAAGAAGAGAAGTCAAGCCAACCACTCAGTGTGTCTGTACTAACATACCTACAAGATCAACTATGTGGAGTGAATGAAACATGCTAAAATTATATCAGAATCTAACTATTTTGAGCCTCCAAGGGAGTGCCTTTAACTTTGACTTAATTTCCCTTCTCTGTTAGTTTAGATTTGGTTGCAGTTAAAAAGCTGTCCAGGTCCTCCCTGGTGGCGCAGCGGGTTAAAGCCCGGCACTGAGAAGCTAAAGCCACTTCCGCAGTTCGATTCCCGCCTGACCCAGAGGTGACCACATGGCGTGGCAGACCTCTCCTGACCCACCTGCTGCTCCCCTCAGCAGTGTACTTCATCGATCTGTTCTGCTCCCCACTTTGTCTCTGGTGAAGGCTCTCACCGTCTGTTCTGCTCCCCACTTTGTCTCTGGTGAAGCCTCTCACCGCCCCTGAGCCTCTGGCCTGTACCCCAGCTCTGTATGTA